>NC_045555.1:28383348-28691265 GCF_009769535.1 Thamnophis elegans | reverse complement strand
CCTCCACCCACCCACCCCACAACAGTCTCTGTGTTCCTTTTTGCACCATTTGAGTGCCCCTGAGCTTCAGGGAGAGCTCTCAGGGGTCTCCTGTAGCCAAGCAGCCTGTCACATGCAGTACATCTAAGGACCGGTAGTGCCTTCAGGGTCTGCTGCATTTATTTTGTTTAAATTCCATGCTAAATAAAAGCCATTCTTTCAGAGTGACATTTAGAGATGACTAAAGAGCACTGGCGGTATTCCCTATGTGTGGTTCCATTCCAACAAGGAGTGTTAACGTGGTGTATATAATGAATTTATGCTGTATTTCCATTTTGTGTCACAGAGTGAATAAAACCAGCAGGACTCATGCTTAAATTGACTGGTTTGGTTGAATCCCTAGTATCTTGTAGCACTGGGGAGGAGACTCACTGGTGGAAAGTCTGGCCACTCCATGTTCAAGAGAGAAAATGCACTTTGGGTGGTAATTAACCAAAGCAAAATTGAGAAGATATTCAGATACGGGACATCACACTCTGCTTGACAAGCCCATGAACTCACCTTTCTCTCTATGGGCCATTAGGGCAAGGAACGAGAGACGGAATCAGAATCAGCAGATTCTGATTCTCTGCAGCTGGTGGCAAATCAGCCTCTTAACTGCGGACTCTAAAATGCATCTTGAGATCAGTTTCACCACGTTCTAAGGCCCAAGGGGCTCTCTGATGGATCTCTTCATGGAAGAGTTTTTAAGGGTGGGTGGCTACCACTGCAAGTCACCTTTTCTACTCAGCTGCCCAGGCTGTAACTGAGAGATCTTAGGAGGAAGGTATCTATACATATAAAAGTGAAATACCACTCATGCATCATCGCGAAATCGCCAGAACCGTAAAGCCTACAAACCTGAAATTTGGTACGTAAATTCCTCTTGGCTTCTAGGTGCTCACTAAGAAAGGATTTTTTTTAAATGACCATCAGATCATTAGTATTTCTTATACAGTAATTAACACGCTCTAGATACTAAGGAGTTCTACTCCCTCTCCCCACCTGAAAAGAATTCTGTTCCAACTGCCAGTTGCCTTATATTAACACGCTCTGATGCTAAGGAGTTAGGCATTCTACTCCCCCTCCCCACCTGAAAAGAACTCTGTGGCTCAGCATATAAACATATCCTTGTTTCATGAATCCTAGTTTAGAGGGATGTGAGAGTCAAGATTTGGCCTCTTCTCATGCCTACTTTAAACCGCAGGTGACATTACACTGTGAAGCACGCAAATAAAGCTCTAAGCAGCATCCTATGGGGAGTGTCTTTCATAGTCTCCTCCTTGTCCTTCCTTTCTTTTGAAGGAGAGGGATTTCTGGATCAGGCTGCACCTTCTGGACTTCTGACCACAAGCCCCAAGGCTGCCTCTCTCCACCAAAGCCATCCCTGAAGAATGGGGATCTTGGTGACTCAGGTCATTGTTGATTTCACCATCAGGCTTGCGACTGACGATTTTGACTGACGTCTCTTTTTTGACTTAAGGAAGAAAAGGCAGATCTTTCGGCATTAAAGGAAATGGGCACAACATGCACGGACACCCCCCCCCCCATATCCCGGGCTGGTTCATTGTAAAGAAGACAGATAATGGCATGTATCTACATGGTGCTGCAGGCTGTATAATGTGCTCTGTTTTTCTAATGGTCCACATTAGAATTTCCACACAGAGCAAAGCAAAGCTTTTTTATTATTGATGCTTTGCCTTGTAATAACAACGGAATGCATTATTTTCCTATAAAAGAAGGTTTGGACTGGTCTAATTGGCATGTCTTCACCACCGTACTGATTAAATTGTGGGAAAGGGATTCCAGCCCCATCTGTGAGGGACGGGGGGAGGGCTTCTTTCTAAAGCTTAACTAACCTAGAGAAAGGGACCACCTGAATTGAAGTCATAACCGCACAGTGCCAAATCCCCAGGTGGCTCCTCTTTAGAGGTATGGTCAAAAACCGGCGGGGCAGACCTTTGCTTGGGAAGCCAGAGGAGTGGGTCTGGTGATTTGTAAGCCGTTCCCCACCTCTCTTCTTCTGAGGCAACTACAGGAAGAAGGTGGGGTCTTGCAAAGTTCCAAAGAGAAGGGGACACAGGCTAGGCATGGTGAAGGGACCCCCTCCCACACTTCTTTCAATCCTCACTTCAGAAACGCAGGCCCTGTCCCAGAGGTGGGTTGCTCCCGGTTTGGCCTGGTTTGGCTGAACTGGTAGTGGCAGTGGCAGGAGACTCCATCCACCCACTCAGATGCTTCTGTGCATGCACAAAATAGTTGCGTGCGTGCAAGTGTGCACGCGAGCACAAGCAAACCATTTATAAACCAGCTAGCAACCCACTCCTTTCAAAAATGCATTTAAAGTTATCTGGACCATTGATATTTTTAAAAAGCAAAACAAACAAACAGATAAAAGAGATGTCTAAAATCTCTGGCAGGTTTGGCACACACATTTCATTTCTTCTTTCCTGATTCACTATGGGCCCCAGCTTGATAGGGCATACTGGGGTCTCATGTGGTGCCTGTGCAGGCCAAAGTGTCCATGGACTTGTCCTGCAGTACCCTTCAGGTTCCTCCCTTGATTGTTTTCAATTTCTGATTGGCCACACCACGTCACCCTTTTGAAATCACAGACGCACCCAAGGTCCACAAGATGTCTGATCTTGACAAATACAGATCACCTGGACCTGACGGATTACATCCCAGAGTTTTTAAAAAGCTGGCAGATGTCATCTCAGAACCACTGTACCAGATCTTTTAAAAATCATGGAGCACCGGGAAACTACCAGAGGATTGGAAAAGTTCCCATCTTCCCCCAAAAAAGAGGGGGGAATCAAACCCAGGAAACTACAGACCAGTCAGCCTTAGATCAATACCCTGTATTGATACTGGGAAGACACTGGAAAAGATAATAAAAAAACAGATCTGCCAACATCTAGAAACAAGTAGAGTAATAACTAGCAGTCAGCATGGATTTGTTAAAAATAGATCATGCCAAACCAATCTTATTTCATTCTTCAACATAGTGACTAAATCAGTAGACCAGCAAAATACTGTGGACATAATATACTTAGACTTAAGCAAGGCACTTGACAAAGTAGACCACAACATACTTCTTGGTAAGCTAGAAAAAAGTGGGATAGATAGCATCACCACCAGATGGAATCCTAACTGACGAACCATACTCAATGAGTAGTCCTTAATGAGCCTATATCTACATGGAGGGAAGTAAGCAGTGGGGTACCACAAGGTTCCGTCTTAGTGCCAGTACTCTTCAATATCTTCATAAACAACTTAGATGAGGGAATAGAAGGGGAACTTACCAAATTTGCAGATGATACTAAGCTGGCAGGAATAGCCAACATTCTAGAAGATAGGCTCAAGATCCAGATGGATCTTGACAAACTTGAACAGACTTGAACACTGGACCCTATCTAACAAAATACTATTGAATGTAGAGAAAAGTAAAGTCTTACAGTTAGGCGAGAAAAACCAAAAGTACATAGGTATAGATTGGGAGAAACCACGCTTAATAGCAGTTACTGTGAGAGGGATCTTGGAGTCTTAGTGAACAAACAGCTAAATATGAACCAGCAGTGTGCGGTGACAGCCAAAGGGGCCGATGGAATCCTAAACTGCATTAACAGAGGGATACAATCAAAATCAAGTGAGGTACTAATGCCACTCTATAAAGCCCTAGTAAGACCACACCTAGAGTACCGCATCCAGTTTTGGTCACCACCAGTGGTTGGTTTCACATTTTGTTACCAGCAGTTCGTTGTGTGCAATCCCTGCCTTCCACACATGTGCTTTGCTCACACACATGCCTTCCGCACATACTCCCCTCTCTCAAAAACAAGACTAAACAGGACAGTATAGAGCCTGGGTGGGTGGGCAGGTGCACCTGCAAGTTCCGCTACTAGTTCGAGTGAACCAGTCCGAACTGGCTGAACACCACCTCTGGTCACCACACTATAAAACATATGTTGAAACTCTAGAAAAAGTGCAGATAAGAGCAACCAGGATGATGAGGGGACTGGAAGCTAAAGCATATAATGAACAGTTGCAGGAACTGGGCATGGCTAGTCTAGTGAAGAGAAGGACCAGGGGAGACAGGATAGCAGTCTTCCAATATTTGAGGGGCTGCCACAGAGAGGAGGGGGTTAAGCTATTCTCCAAAGGACCTGAAGGCCAGAGAAGGAACAATGGATGAAAACTGACCAAGAAGAGATTCAGCCTAGAAATAAGGAAGAACTTTCTGGCAGTGAGAGCAATCAACCAATGGAACAGAAGTTGCCTTCGGAAGTTGTAGGAGCTTCATCACTTGAGGCTTTCAAGACGAGATTGGACTGCCATCTGTCAGAAATGGTGTAGGGTCTCCTGCTTGAGTGGGGGGTTGGACTAGATGACCTATAAGGTCTCTTCCAACTCTGTTAATCTGTTCTATTCTGTTAATTTGTCACCATCCAACTTCTCATGCTGCACCATCCCACATGTTGGCTTGGCCCATAAAGACCTAAATGACCCGCCAGCTTGGAGAAGATCCTCAAGGAAAGAAAATATGATTGCAGAGAAGAACATTTCTGTAACTTTCAAAATACACTCAAACTTGTGCTGGGAAGGAAAAAGGAGCCTTTTGATTCATTCAGTATTTCTGTGCCACCTCTTCAGTTGTGTAGAGCAGAGCAGGGAGTTGTTCCTGGTATAAATTTGCTCTTGGATCTCAGGCTTGGCTATGATCGACCACAAACAGGCTCACAGATGCATTTTTGTCCGGCTTCAGAGAGGAAGTACAAATGTTTAAATTCTCATTAAGTGTGTACAACCCACAAAAAGACTCTGGATTAGTTGCATGTTTTTTAAAACTTTTTTTAAAAAAAATACACATCCTACTACACAATCATATTTTTGTACAGTGCAACTGAGGTCTGGAGAACAGTTAGTTACAGCTGAATAAGGATCCAATACTCACTGACAGCCCTTGCATTAGTATAATTTATGCATTCATAAAACTTTTAATAGATACTTATTTTCCAAAAGTCATGGCAATAATGGAGCGAGTCAGCAGCCTGTCACTCCTAATAATTCTCACACCTCCCAGATTCATTTCTGTAGCCATTTCTGTCCTGGCTATTTTGGGGGAGGAAGAAATCATTAGTCGAAGTTTCAGAAGTTCACTAATCAGGAGCCTCTCCTAATTGCAAACTCCCAGAAATCATTCCTCTGCTTGTAGTTTATGGTAATTTGCAAAACATTTGTCACAATACTTTGACTTGTCTTCTAAAAGCCACTTGTTTCGGCAGTCTGACTGAAGATGGAAGAATTATGCCAAAGAGCTGCTGGTCCCCTATTCTGAAGACCCCTCCCCATAACCCTCCCTGGAGACTCCCTGGTCCTGAGGAGCAGAAGAGCCTCTACGGGCTGCCAGGGAGGCTGCATTCCCCCACCCTACCATTTCTGGGTCCACAATTCTACCTGTTTCAAAGATTACCATCTCTCAAAACTCTGGTGGGACATGTCCCTTTGGAGGAAGGCTTTGGAGACCAACGATCCTGAAGAGTGACCCTTTCATCTCCTCCTCAGAAGATCCTACAGGGCACTCTCAAGTTGCTCAGGATAATGAAGCACCACGACACCTGTACCAGGTAAGGGTTGAAAAAGAGCCTCCTAAATATCTGAAATAATGCTTGCCTCACCCTTTTGCACATGCAGCACCTGGCTCACATATCTTGGGAGTGATTAGAATTATTATTTATTGCTGATCTGAAGTGAAAAAAGCTTTCAGGAAGGGAGAGGTGGGCCTTTCCTTGTTGGGGTCCCCTCTATCCAGGAGCAGAGATGCCATCCTGGCCTGTGGGGCTCTCGGGGGTTTCATTTCCCTGCAATCACCTCCACCTGTTGGACTTCTTTCCTTTAAAGTGGCGCTCCAACTGAATGTGGGATTTTAAATGGAACATTATAAAGCAAAATGGACCCATCTTCTCCTCATTCTTTCTCCACCTGTAGCCAATTTATCTCCTTGGTAACAGAAGGAAAATACTTATATTAAACATAAAAAGCCTCCCAAGCAAGTAATTTCATTATATCATCTCATCTCATTCAAGTATCCTTCTGATATTGTTCTTGGATGGTTTCTCAAATTGCAGGTAATTCAGTTCTGGGGATCAGACCCCTCCTCTCAAATGAAGGGGAAGGAGGAGACCTCGCTTCTCCTTGCTAGGAATCAGAAATCTACTTTGATCATGAATTGCTTTCTGGTCTGCTTTGCCTTTTCTCTCTCTCACGTTTAAGCTGATCTTTCACAAACAGAAAATCCAAGTTTATTTCCTCACCCTGTTGGCTTCCCAGTCATCCGGCAAAGGCTTCACACCCTGAGGTAAGGCAACAGGCCTCCCCACTTTCATTTACTCAGGGGGTCAGAAGGACCTCAGCACCTCCATCTTGACATGCTTGAAGAAGCCATGTGTGAATCAGGGACTGGGAGTTGGGACGGGTGGGTCTCTACTATAACGGCTATGCAGCACTCGGGTTTCAGTCTCCAAAGATGCCTTGGAAAGCATAGGAGCACATGTGGAGTCTGGGCAGCTGCCAGACTTCCTCGAAGCAACCATTCCTCCTAGGGGTGGGTTCCTGCCAGTTCTAACCCCTTCTATAGAAGAGGTTTCACAAATCTACAGTGCCGTTTAGAACCGGTTCCAGCTCCCTCCCTCCGCCCCTCCACACATCATCAAGATGAAGAGCGAGAGGAGGAATTCTGGGAGTTAAAGTCCACAAGTCTTAAAGCTGTCAAGTTTGAACACCCCTGCGTTTTTTCCCCCTAAAGGATTAGAGGTGCAAGGGTCTTGTAACTTGCCAGCTTTAAGACTTGCGTGCTTCAAATGCCAGAGTTTCTGAGCCAACATTTTGGTTGCTAAGCAAGAGCGTTGTTAAGTGAGTTTCACCACATTTTACAAGTTGGCCACACCCACCTGGTCACATGGCTGGCAAGCCACTCCCACAAAGCAGGCCACACATACAGAAGAGGTTCTAAAAAAATTTGAAACCCACCACTGATTCCTCCCCAGAATTGTCCAGGGGTTTTAGAGATGTTCAGGGCTTCTGATTCTTGGAATTATGTGAAGAAAAACTTTTTTCTTAGTTATCTTTTTGTTCTTACACAAAGCACCACAGATTTGTCTACATATTCTAATGTCTTTAAACGGTCTGCTATTTTTTATACTTTTTGATTGTGTTACAATATTTTGAACCAAATAGATAAGCCATACTTTGATTTTTATTCCTTTCTCCCTATTCTTTTGCTTTACGCTGCATTTTTGTAATTTGCTATTCTTTTTTTTATTAAAAGTTTTAAAAAAGTTTTACAAATATATACCTCCCCCCCCCGAACCCAGCTCCCCCCCACCTCTTCCCCCCACAACCTCCCCCCCGCAACCTCCCAGAGCAAATATAGGGTATAACATTAACAACCATATGCTAAAATAAACTAACAGACTTTAGCATCATCCCTCACTTGTACTTTAACTCCCCTTTCGTAAAGCTAACTTTAAACAAGTTGTGTCATTCCTTGCTCATTCACTCATAAGCTATCTGGAGTTTCTTAGTCCCATATTTATTCTGAATATAATCAATCCATCTTCTCCATTTCAGCTTGTATTTCTCATCTGAATGGTCCTTAAGATACACTGATATTTTAGCCATCTCTGCTAAGTTTGTTACTTTTAATGTCCATTCTTGAATAGTAAGCAAATCTTCCTTCTTCCAGTACTGCGCCACCAACAGTCTTGCTGCCATTTTTAAATTCAGAATCAAATTAATCTCTATTAATACAGTCTGTAATTATACCTAACAAGAATAACTGAGGAGTAAACTTTATCCTCTTTTTAAAAATATTTTGCATAATCCATCATATTTTTATCCAAAATGCTTTGACCTTTTTACAAGTCCACCATATATGATAATATGTAGCATCGGCACAATCAGATCTCCAGCATTTAGGTAATTTGTTGTTCAAATGGACAACAAGCAGATTGACCTGCAAGTGATTTTTTTTGTTATTTGTTTTGTTTGTTTTAACCACCAAGGTGTTCAAATGATCTTATTCTGAGAAGTAACATCAGAGGCTCTTCATGATCAGGAGTCCTTTAGAGACTTTCTATTGGATTATCTGACAACTCCCAAGAGGGGCCAGTTGTGCAGGAATGGGAAGACTAACCCTCTTGTGCGTCAGAGCTGACGATGGCAAACCCAGGCCATCTCTGTTTGACTTATGGATGCTCCTAGGAGAATGATGGTATCTAGGACTGTCCGCCCTCCGAGCTGTTTTTCATGGAGATCAGTGGCATGAAAACCTGCCAGGAGTATGTTTCAGAGAACCTGGACTGGCTGTAATTGACATCCTTCTGTCTGGCAGCCTGCATTCCATGGCTCTGTGGTGTGGATGGAGGTTGGGATTGTCTACAGGAGAGTGGGAGGCCACCATGAAGCCGCATTTTTGCTGATACCAAGAAAACAATAGCCTGGAAGGAAAGATTTTTAAAACAGAATAAATATATATAAAGTAATCGGTTTCCTTTACTTTTATTGGGTTATTTTTTTCAGGAGGGGAAATGTTACAGCCAATGTCACATTTGCACATTGCTCAGCTTTGCCTTCTAACCTTGGGCTGTGGTGGCTTTGTGCTTGGGGGTGGGGGGAGGCAGGGGGGATGGACATCCGGATGGCCACATTCTGGAGCAGACAGGGAATGCCCTTAAAAATCTCCCCCACACTTGCTGCATTCAGGGTGAATGGAAATTCACTGCAAGCAGGCTGCAAGTAAGAGTTTTTTCTTAGAGAGAGAAAAAATTGCCAGTTATTATTAGAATAACATGCCCTGCACTAAAATAGAAAAATAAAAAAGAAACAGCCAACCTCACTCTGATTGTTGTTAGAAGAAGCTTCTGTTTAGAATAATTCAATGGGGAGTAGGGGTGGAGAGAGGGGGGGGAGGGAGGGAGGGAGGGAGAGAGAGAAATTAAGAATATAATCTTGAAATGACACCTGGCTAACCCTTTGCCAAAAAAAAAGTCATTTTACACTTATTTTCCCAAGGGATACTTTTCTCCTCCAACATGCTGGGAGTTTCATAAGATTTTGTGGCTAAAGTTGCATCACCTGTCTCTCTGGCCAGAGTTATTTCTGCAAAAATACAAGGCCCAGAGGGGAGACCAGCATCAAATGCATAAGTGCCCAGAGAAAACACACAGCTCTGAGACAGAGCAGAAGGCAGGTGTGCCTCCAGATGGGGCAACTCATCAGCAAGAACTATGGACGTGCTCTCTTTTTTCCTCCTGAATTCTGGGCCTTTTCAGACAAGGATTTTATTGCACACATGTCTTGTAGCTTTCCCAGAACAGTGTGCAGATTGCCTCTGAATTGTGATGCTGGAGAACATTGTGGAAAAATCTTGGATCAAATGAACAAATGATCGAATATGAATAGAAATAAAATCAGGCTTTCAACTGGAAGAAGGCAAAACAACGAAGGCAAAAGCTTAGCTAATTTGGGCACACAATGCAAAGACAAGAATCCTTGGTAAGAGACACAGAATGCAGTACTGCAGGCTAATTCTGCTGACTGCTGACTGCCAGCAGTTCAGCAGTTCGATCCTGACTGGTTCAAGGTTGACTCAGCCTTCCATCTTTCCAAGGTCTGTAAAATGAGGACTCAGATTGTTGGGGGCAAGAGACTGACTCTGTAAACCACTGTAAAGCCCTGCGAAGCTGTATATTTGCTTTTTCTATTGCTTGAAGGAATAGAGGAGCCTTGAAAAAGAAGCTGACAGAAGATCAGAGGACCAGATACCATCACTGATGACACAAGCCAAATCTTGCAAGAATGCAAATAAGTGACAGTTAATAGACAATTCTGCTGAAATCATGTTCATTGGGTGATGAAGAATCAGAAGCCTCTGAAGAGGAGCCAATAAAAACAAGAGACTAGCAGGATCTTGCCAGAGATCTTAGCGGAGAGTTCTCCTGAAGCGTCTCATCAACCTATTGGGTAGAAGAAAACCTACCTGTAGTCATCATCAGACAGTTCTTATCAAGCCAAATGAGTTGGCAAACAGGTTTTTCAGCTAGAAAACATAAATGACTTCTATGGGGGGTGGGATTTAATATTTCAAGACAATTACTGAGAGGGCTCTTTGTTGAGCCAGCTTATTAAATATTAAATATCAAAGTTGTAAATTATTGTAGCAGCTTTATAGAACTAAATTAAATTCAAACAACATCTAATTTTCTTGATCATTGACTGTAATCCTCCAGGAACATGTGTTATTAACTCAGCTACTAATAGTAGAGAAAGTGGAAGACTTGGAAAAAAAAGTTTGGGGGATATTAAATTTTAATCCTCAGAAAATCTTCAAGGGGGAGTTGCAGCCCTGGCAGTCGGAGCTCAGCAGCATTTCCCCAAACTTCTGCTGCCATTGCGGTCCCCTCCCCCACCTTCATTTAATGAGATATGGGGAGGCTATCAAGACCTGCACATCTGCAGAAGGGGGCAGGGGCCTTGCACCCCTATTCACCTCGGGTTTAGGCACAAGCCAAAGGTCTGTGTGTGTGTGTGTGTGTGTGTGTGTGTGTGTGTGTGTATGAGTGTGATATATATATACACACACACACACACACACACACACACACACACACACAGAGAGAGAGATATATATATATAGGGTTCCCTGCCCCTCCTGCTTGTAAAAAGAGACTTTGTCTGTTTGCCCTTTTTAAGGAGATGCGAAGCCCTCGCAAGCCCACAAGGGAGTCCTGGCTGGGCTGGACGGTGCATTGGACAGGAGTCACCCTACCGGCCCCCCGACTCCACTCCCCAGCAAAGCCACCGCCCGCCAGACAGGGTGGGAACCTGGCCGCTCCTTGTAGCCCTGGCGCGCTGGAGGGGCAGCGGGAACCCCCTTCCCCGCCTCCGGCCGTCTGGCTCAGCTGGTCCTCCTCGCCCCCGCCCCCCACCCCGTCCCCTTTCAGGAAGTCCGGGAGAGGGAGGGCGGGAGAGGGAGGGAAGAGGAGGCCGGGCTGTGCTGCGGGACCCTCGGCGGGTCGAGAGGATGGAGGCGATGGTGCTGCTGAACGCGCTGGGCACCCGGGTCCTCTTCGCCCTGCACGCGCTGCTGGGCGTCTGGCGGGTTACGGAGGTGAAGAAGGAGCGCAAGTACTGGCTGCTGGCGCTGCTCAACCTCCTGTTGTGCCTGGAAACGGCGCTCACGCTCAAGCTCAAGCGGGGAAGGGGCTACAAATGGTGAGTCCGCGGACTCCGGCTCCCGCCGGGGCTCCGGATCTTTCTCTTCGCTTCCTCCCTCCCTCTTTCTCCTCTCTTCTCTTCTCTCTTTCTTTCCTCCGGGTTTCCGAGAGAGACGCTCTTCTCCTCCTCTGCCCGACGGCGCTTTGGTGGCTTCTGCCTTCAGGGAGGCCATCGGCCCATTTGGTTAAGCGCTCTGTCTGGAGAGCAGCCGGACAGCCCCCGTGCAGCTCTGGGTAGACTGAACTTGAGAGAAGACCCTCTCTGGAGGTGACCAACACGGGACAAGAAGTTGTGTTGGGGTCTAGCAGCTTGTCTGGCTTTCACCTAAGGTCGGATCCCACTTTTGCTCTTAGAGTAAAATGATTTGTTGGACTTTGGTGACCAGCCCCTCCGGCTCCCGGCCCTCTCTCTCTGGCTGAGGAAGCCCGTTCTGTGACTGGACTTCGCTTGTCCTGGGATGGTGAGAAGCGGCAGGAGCTGAAAAGAGAGACGCCCTTTCAGCAGAACTGGGCTGTGCTCAGCTTGGAGCGAGGTGGCTTCAGACATTTGGCTTGGATTTAAAAAAAAATGAATGTATGGATGAGTTGATGGATGAATTGGTGAGTCACACGGAAGACCCTTATTTCAGATTATAATGGGAGCCTTGTTGGAGACCTCTAACAGAACAGTGGCAAGTATCCTCAGTCAATTTCTCCATTCAAACTACATGTAGCCCAAGATCCTGTGGAAGGAGAAATGACAACACATTTATTAAATAAATTCTCCAGCAGATGATCAGATTGCAACCTTCTGCTGGTCAGCAGAGGACCTCAGCTTGCAGAGATCAAGTCTAAGTACTGAAGGCAGTTTCAACCCCTCTAAAAGGAATATAGCTTGACAATGTTCAGAAGGAAAAGCCACATAGTTTTAATTCACAGCTGCAAAGCCAACTCTGGAGACACCCAGGTCTGTGGTGACTCAGGGCAAAACTGGGCTACTAAAAACAGGACAGGAGGAGGAAAAAGGGAGTCGAAAAGTGTCCTTTTTCCCCCAAGTGGGGGAAGATTCTTGACTTTTGATCTCATCAGCATCAAGATGGGTTTGTCCTTCTTCTGAAACTCTGGTTCAACTTTTCAGTAGGGAAAAGGATCACACCATCTCTGCTAGGAGAAGAACAAAGGTGCCCTTTCAGGATGGGAGGCAGATGGTCTACACGGCTTCCTGTTTTCAAACTTATTCACCTCTTCCTACTGAAAGGCTGCCCTTATACACGGAATGGCTGTTTCTGTAGACCAGAGTCCTCAAAATTTAGAAGACTGAAATGATAAATGAATCCCCTCCTCCCTGGGATAAAGAAAATGAATGAACGGGGCTCTGAT
Source organism: Thamnophis elegans (assembly GCF_009769535.1). Classification (NCBI taxonomy): domain Eukaryota; kingdom Metazoa; phylum Chordata; class Lepidosauria; order Squamata; family Natricidae; genus Thamnophis; species Thamnophis elegans. The sequence goes on along the minus strand of NC_045555.1, from coordinate 28,678,612 downwards.
GGGATGAAAATGTATTATCTCCATCCATGCCTTTGCCCGTGGGTTGTCCCTGCATCGCACAGAAGTCACCTCCAACAGGGGTTCCTTGTTATCTACAGTTTTGCCTTGTTTTTGTCAGTATTCAGTTCAAGAGCAGAATTGAGAAAGTCATGGCGATTCTGCTGATGGAGTTACTGGGTAAAGTCCTATCCCTGTCTTCTCTGTGATCAAGGAAACTCAAGGATCAACCCTGTTTTATGGAGGGGATCCATTCCTTCTCACCCCCTCCCAGATCGAGTGCCTCTGCTTTATGGAGAGAGGCCCATGTTTGAGCAGGATGGGGAGCCTTTAGAAATGCCTTCAACCTTTTTGTGACTGTCCTTTGAGCAGCAACTCAGTCACCCAACTCAGGAACTGGCAAGCTTCTGGTGAAAAATGGACCCTTCAGTACATTTTTCTCCACTTTTCTCTGTGGTAATGCAGGTTCATTTCAAAACATCAGTCCAGCATCAAACTGTCTGTCCACCAAGAAACCTTTGAATTCCAACCAATTGTACCGGTATCTTCTATTCCTTCTGTTTGACCATGCATTCTACTCTTTTGTTTGGAGAAAAGGTTCAGAGTTCTTGGATTCGTATCTGAATTAACTTCTTTGGTGTTTTAATTCAATCTGTTCCAATAAACAGTTAAGTACTTAAATATCATCTACCAAGTATGCCTTTTATTCAATATTAAATGGATGGCTTTGAACTATGCTTGAAAAATCATTCAGATTATCTTGGACAACTAGAAGAATGCAGATTCAGTACCAGATGGTGCAAAGCCAAGCTGTAGTTGTCCATTGGAAGTTAAAGCTGGGATATTTTGGACAGAGAATTTTATTGATCCATTCAATGTATTTATTTATTAAACAAATTTACATAGTCATTCATCTCCACCCCCCCCCCAAGCAGGGATTGGATGTCACACAATAGCCAATATAAAAACTGATAAAAATCTTAAAAGTTACAGTAATAAATAACATAACAACAAAAATATTGATCCTGGGCGGAGGGAGGATAAAAATGGTTCTCTCAGCATGGACCTTTCAGAAAAGATCTCCTTTTGATTGAGTGTTGCATGATGATGGTTGAGGCTCACAACAATGCAAAGGTGAAAATTAATGGCAAAGATGCTTGGTGGATTCAGAGGCAGTCAAGAAAGAGGCTGGGAAGAACAAGGTGACCAGATAGTCTGCCTAGGGCCAGGCAGGAGCTCCCAAGCCCTCAGGGTCCTGCTAGATAGTTTTGACAAAGTCCCAAGTCAAGACTCAATGGTTGAACATCAACAAGGAGGCCTTTTGAATGGCAAAATACCATCTTGTATAACTTACAGTCACGGCTGAAGAGTCACCTGAGGCACAGAGGTCTGGATATGGACCACCAGTCGTCACCCAAAGAAACAAGTTCTTTCCATACCCATCTCAGGCATATTGGAAGCAGGATGTACCCAAAAGTCTAGGAAAACATCCTTGTCCTTCTTTCTTTGCATAAAAGCAATTCCTGTCCTTTTGGATGCAGCCTGGATTTCATCCTTCCATCATTGACTCTATCACTCTGTCATGGACCACCCTCTTCTTTGTGGTCCTTCCTTCTCTGCACCCTCTAACTTTGCTGCTAAATTATATTTTTAAATATGACCGAAAGGGGAATCATTGCAGCAGCTGATAATTACTTAACAGTAATTATTGGGCTTGCTATATCCTACAGTGGCCTCCTGGATTCCCAATTGATACCAGTCTTGGGTATCCATGAAGCTGGGGTAATGGGAGGCACGTGGCATCATGATCTCATTGTGCCATGTCATTTATGCAATCAGTGATGTCCTTTGGAGGCCCTTGATCCCTAAGCAGGATGTTGGCTTAGAAGAACTCCAAGGTCCCGTCCAACTCTGCTATTCTGTTATCCCTGCTGATCACATGGACCTCACTCTGTTGTATTGTTGGGATCGGTATTTCTTCCAGGGCATTTTTTAGATCCCTATTGAATCTTCCCCTTCCAAATGTCTTGCTTGGCTTTCTGAGGGAACCAAGGCCAGTAGATGCTCGGCCAAGCAGGTTAGTCTACGTGTCTTCTCTTCCCCACTCAGAACTTCACAGAAAGTGCATAAAATGGCCATGACGTTATTTCTGGTCCCCTCCTTAATAAAGAGGCTGGAAGGTGGTGTTACAGTCTCTTCTAAGGCGGATCCTGGAAGGAGCAACGCAGAGCTCAGCCAAGAATGTTTTCACAAGGCGCCTCCTCCTCCTCCTCCCGAAGATGTAGAGAGAGAAAAAAAGCCTGTTGGTGAAAGACGCCTGCAGAAACCCTGGTGGGACTCAGCATCCAGGGCAGCCTCCCTCCTGCAGCTTGCCCCTCCCTCCATCTCCACAATCTTCCCTGATTCCACACCTGACTTATGTCCCAGCAGACAGATGGAAGCATGACTATGTCACAATTTCCTCAACGAAAGTCAGGATAGGAAATCTTTGTGTAGAGAGTTGTAAGTTCTCCTTTTTGCCTTCTCTTTCTTGCTTTTCTAAAAAAGGGGAAGGTTGAGGAATCCCACCAATAAAATCTCTGGGAGCCTTCCGGCAGGGGATTCCAAACTTTTGAAACCACAAGTTGCAATCTGAGAGTCCATATGTTGCCTCTCACTCCACCCACCACCCTTGAATCCAGTGGTGGGTTCCGGATTCCGTTCCAACTGATATGGTTGGAACAGCCACAGAGTTACTCACATGCACGTGTGTGGTGCGTGCATGCGTTCTAGCGTCAAATGATACTTCTGCAAGCCTCCGCGACACTCAAGCTGCTCCACGGAGCATCGTGCAGGCACCGTATATGCCATGCGTGTGTGCAGAAGTGCCAAAAGCATAAAGCACACGTAAGGAGCACGGGCAGCCAGCTGGGCCCTCCAGAGCACCGTACCGGAATGGTATCCAGAGCTCCGGGCAGGATCCGGTATGCCCATACCGGGGCGTACTGCCTGCAACCCACCACTGCTTGGATCAGCCCCTTCCTGAAATGCAACTAGGGGCCAGCTAAGTTTCGGTTACTCTGCTTCTGTCTCCTGGAGGCCCAGGAAGGATCACTCACTCGGGTGCTAAGAACGGACAGACCTGCTGCTTTGGAAGGCAAGTGAGGGGACATCCGCCCAGTCTAAACTATCCAGGGAAAGGATACTGTAAAATCTCCATTCCCTCTACCCCTCAGTTATTTTTGTTAGGCATAATTACTGATTGTACAGTTGTAGAGACTAATCTGATATTGCATTTAATAACTGCAGCTAGATTGTTGGTGGCGCAATACTGGAAGAAGGAAGATTTGCCTACTATTCAAGAATGGACATTGAAAGTAACAAACCTAGCTGAGATGGCCAAAATATCTGCATATCTTAAGGACCATTCAAACAAGAGATATAAACGAGACTGGAAAAAATGGATTGATTATACACAAAGCAAATATGGGACTAAGAAACTCCAGATAGCCTATGCTTAAGATTAGCAACAACTTAAACTGTTTAAAGTTTGGGTAACAGTAAGAAGCTGAGTTCAATGTAGAGATCTTATTGACCTTTTTTTTTTTTTGCTTTGTTTTAAGACATTTTAGACTGTGTTTGCTAAAAAGTTATACCGTGTACGGGCTCTGGGAAGTCGGGGGGGAGGGAAGGGAGGTGGGGTTCTAGGGGGAGGGGGGAGGGGGGAAATATAATATGTGTTAGATCTTAAAGCACATGATTGCACTTGTATACTGTGGCTTTTTAATGTTAGTGTAAAAATACGACAAGCTGAACATATTGGTTGACAATAGAGGTACACAGAAGGGAGGAGTAGAGTGAAAGAAGAAGGAGGGGTGGAGAGGGTGGGAGAGAGGATTGGAAGCAGGAGGAGAAGGAAGGGAGGGAATGTATTGAGAGAGAGGAGGGATAGAGGGGGAGGGGAAGTAGGAAGTAGAGGGGTATGTTGGAAGGAAGAATGAAAGTTGGGGGGGTGAAAGAGGGTGTATGGTGGGTCAAGGTGGTATATTGGGTTTGTATTATGGGGGGTATTGTCTATAAAAGCGAGGACTGTGTTTATTATTCAATGTTATATGCCCCGGTTATGCACAGTATACATGTGATTGTATGGAATGAAATGGAAATAAACGTATTTTCACACTAAAAGAACGGACAGACCTGCTGCTTTGGAAGGCAAGTGAGGGGACATCCGCCCAGTCTAAACTCTGCCTCCCTTTGCAGAGGTTGAGGGCCTTGGAAGCAATGCCTAAGCCAGGGAGGGGGAGCAGTGGGATTTCTCTGCCCTTTGTTCTTTATGCCAATGACCGTCAAAGCCTTTTTGTGGTCAGTTGTTTGCCGTTTCAGTTGCAGGCTGTGGAAGAGTTGGGGGGTCAACTACCCACAGCCCATTTCCAGCTGACAAAATGGCCCCACAGCTCTATCAAAAAAGCCCACAACCAGCCCCGTTGCAGTGTCCTCTCTTCCCTGCATGGGCCTTCTCTTCCGAGAAAACACGGAACTGCCATTTATTTTCTAAGCAAGATGGCGGGTCCTCTGGAAAGTCCCAAGCTTTTACTGTCTGTCTCTGCTCCTGCTGCTTTGCTGCCTGCCTGTTCCCAAAAGAAGCTTTTTAAAAATTCAGCTGGGTGGGAGGAAATCTAGTGGACACCAGCTGTGGCCATACGAATGCCTCACCCGCACCCCAGGGCATCAGTGATCCCGCTTATTCCCTTAATGTTTCGACAGTGAATTCTGTAGTGGTTTCTCAGGGTGCTCAAACCAGTGGTGGGTTTCAAAAATTTTTAGAACCCCTTCTGTAGGTGTGGCCTGCTTTGTGGGAGTGGCTTGCTAGCCATGTGACCGGGTGGGAGTAGCTTGCCAGTCATGTGACTGTGTGGGCGTGGCCAACTTGTAAAATGTGGTGAAACTCATTTAACAACACTCTTGCTTAGCAACCAAAATGTTGGCTCAGAAACTCTGGCATTTGAAGCACGCAAGTCCTAAAGCTGTCAAGTTACAAGACCCTTGCACCCCTAACCCTTTAGGGAAAAAAGACGCAGGGATGTTCAAACTTGACAGCTTTAAGACTTGTGGACTTCAACTCTCAGAATTCCTCCTCTCGCTCTTCATCATGATGTGCGGATGGGCGGGGGGAGGGAGGGAGCTGGAACCGGTTCTAAACAGCACAGTAGATTTGTAGAACCTCTTCTATAGAAGAGGTTAGAACTGGCAGGAACCCACCCCTGGCTCAACCCAACTCTTTTTGTCCTTCCTCAGGTTCTCACCGCCGATCTTTGTCTATCTCATCAGCATAGTGCCCTCCTTGTGGATTCTGGAACTTCAGCCTAAAAACCAGGTACTAGTTTTGTGCGTTTTTTTAATGTGATTTCATGACGGAGAAGGAAGGAGACTGTTTGCTTGGGCAAAGGAAACCCAGCTGCCTGGAAACCAAGGTGGGCACAGTTACTGCATTTTTGTATCCTGAATTCTGCTGCTTCTGGGTTTTCTGCCTGAGGTATGAAATCATTTTGGCTTAAGCCATGATACAACACTGACTTTTCTTGATGCACCTTGAAGGACGCGAGTGGTAAACTCTCCACATCAATCCCGTGGCTGAATAAATGCCACCAAGAAAGGGGGATGATGCAGATGCACTCAGTTTGTGTGATGGTTCTAGTTGCGCAATCCGGTTTTTGTTAGACTTGGTGGTTCTTTTTTAGTTGCTTTATTAGACGCAGCCTCGGTTCTAAAAGTTGCATAAATGTATCCAGATGTAGATCATCTTAGTTTTCCTCCCTGAGAGAAAACATTTGGCATCAGCAGTTGCAGAAACAGACACCTTCTTTTCTCACGCAGAATGAATTTAAAAAATGTTGCAAAGTAGGAAAGCTTTGGCCTTCCTTGTAGCTGGTCCCCGTCTCACCCGAGATTTCAGCGGGTGGGATGCTCGTGCCCTGTCCCTTGTTAGATCACCATTAAAGGGGGTGTTTTGCGTTTCATTTGCATTTCTCCTTCTGCTGTTTTGTTACACACAAACAACACCTTGTTGTGTGTAAGTCCTGTGCACAGAGCAGCAAAATGCTTTCAGTTCAGGGGCGTTCAGTCCCAAGCGGAGGCAACAGCTTAAGCCAGGACTGTCAAATTGGACTTCACTGAGGGTTGCATCAGGGTTGTGTTTGACCTCAGCGGGTGGGGGTGGCCAGAGTGTGCATGGCCTCATGTCGGGGGTGCCTGTGGTGACCTGATGCCTCTGCCAGTGAAAATGGGCTCCCGAGCTCCATTTCTAGGTGCAACGGCCCCCTGCAATCCTCTACCAGTGAAAACGGAACTAGGGAGGGCCACATGCGGAACTCTCTCTCTCTCTCTTCTCTTTCTCTCTTTCTCCCTCTCTCCTCTCTCTCATCTCTAATCTCTCTCTTTCACTCTCATCTCTCATCTTTCTCTCTCTCATCTCTCTTTCTCTCTCTCTTTCTCATCTCTCTCATTTTTCTCTCTCTCATCTCTCTCTCATCTCTCTATCTCTTTCTCTCTGTCATCTCTCTGTCATCTCTCTCTCTTTGTCTCTTTCTCTCATCTCTCTTTTTCTCTCTCTCTTTTTCTCATCTCTTTCTCATCTCTCTCTCTCTCTCTCTCTCTCTCTCCCTCCCTCCCTCCTCATCTCATGGGCCAGCCAGTGTCTTGGGGAAGAGAGGAAGTCACATATCTCCCAGTCACGCAGCACCAGCAAGGAACAAATGCCCGTGAGACCCAGGAAGAGATGAAGCTTCGCTCCCGCTCTGGAATATGGAGCGAATCTCCATCCCCTGCCCTTCCCTTCTCACACCAGGTGAGGAGTGAGAGGGAGGGTGAGTGGTGGGACCAGCCAGTGGTGGGTTGAGCCGACAGGAAGCCACAGCAGTGGGGGGGGGCAAAAGAGCTCTGATTGCCAACACCTGTTGCTTCAGCTCGCCTGCACCGCCACACTGCCTTGACTCACCGGCTGGTGAGGTCTGCACTACTTCTTGCCCTTTGCACCTTCTGCAATTTTCAAGTTGTACGAACCACCTCTAAGGCAGAGATTTCCAACCCCACCACAAGCTGCCTGGCCGGCCCCATATTTCAGAGCTCTAGTCACAGGACTGGTCATCCGGGAGCAGCTCCTCCACCTGGGTGCACTGCGGACCACCAAAAATTTTTCACTGACCCCCAGTGATCTGCGGACCACTGGGTAGTGACTTCTGTTCTAATTCAACCCCTGCTTAACTAGGAGACCCTTTTCCAGACAAACAGAAGACATTCCAGACAAGTGGCTGCCCGATCCCTTCTTAGAAGCCTCCAGTAATGGTGCACCCATAACTTCTGAAGGCATTTAACTGGTTAATTGTTCTCAGTGTTAGGAAATTTTTCTTTAGTTCTACGGTGCTTCTCTCTTTGATTAGTTTCCATCCATTGTTTCTCGTCCTGCCTTCTGGTGCTTTGAAAAACAGAACAAGATAGAATAACAGAGTTGGAAGGGACCTTGCAGGTTATCTAGTCCAACCCCCCCCCCAAGCCAGAGACCCTTCATCATTTCGGACAGATGGCAGTCCAATCTCTTCTTGAAAGCCTCCAGTGATGAAGCTCCCACAACCTCTGAAGGCAACTTCTGTTCCATTGGTTGATTGTTCTCACTGTCAGAAAATTTCTCTTTATTTCCAGGTTGAATCTCTCCTTGATCAGTTTCCATCAATTATTCCTTCTCTGGCCTTCCGGTGCTTTGGAGAAATGAGTGGATCAGGGAAATGAATGCTCTGGACTTAGTATACTTGGTATACTAGTATACCACGGATACTAGTATACTTGGACGTCAGTAAGGTATTTGACAAAGTTGACCACAGCCTATTTCTTGATAAGATAGAACAATTTGGGATAGATAGTACCACCCCTAGATGGATTCATAGTTAGCTGACCAGCCGCACCCAGTGTGCAGCCCTCAATGGAACTCCATTGGACGGAAGTATGCAGTGAGTACCTCAAGATTCTGTTTTGAGGCCAGTGCTCTTCAACATCATAAATGATCTAGATGATGAGATAGAAGGGAGCTCAACAAATTTGCAGATGACACAAAGTTGTGTGTGTGTGTGGGGGGGGGGAATTGCTAACCCTTTGGACAATAGACTCAAGATTCAAAGGACCTTTATAGATTTGAGCATTGAGTCCTTTCCAATAACATGTAAGGTCTTGCACTTAGGCAGGAAAAACCAAACACACAGGTATACCTTGCTCAAGGAGCAGCAACTGTGAGAGGAATCTAGGTGTCCTAGTAACCCACCACTTAAGTATGAAACAGCCGTAGGCTGCAGCTGCCCATAGAGCCAATGTAATCCTAAAATGCATCAACAGAGAGAGAACATCAAGATTGTGGAAAGGGATACTGCACTAATGAGGCCACATTTGCAATACTGAGTCCACTTCTTGTCACCACAATACAAACGAGATGCTGAGGTCTTAGAAGAGGGCAGAGAAGAGCAACAAAGATGATAAGGGGTCTGGACACTAAACCGTACAATGAATGATGAAGGGGATCAGGTATGTCTAGCCTAACAAAAAGAAGGATTACAGGTGACATGATGGCTTGTTTCAAACGCAGACAAGAGAAGAGGGGATCAGCCTATTCTCCAAAACACCAGAGGACAGGACAAGAAGTGATTGGTGGAAGCTTGTTAAAGAGAGACCCTACCTGGAACTAAGAAGAGATTTCCTGGCAGTGAGAGCAATTAATCAATAGAACAACTTGCCTTCCAGAGTTGTGGGTGTTCCATTGCTGAAGGTTTTTAAGAAAAGATTGGAGAGCCATTTGTCTGAGATGATATAAGGTCTCCTGCCTTGAGCAGGACCTCCAAGGTCCCTTCCAGCCCTATGACTCTATGACTTCTTTCTCACCTACGGGGGAGTGGGCGAGTGCTCTTCAGTGGGTCAAGGCTGATTTGAACAGCTTCTCCCTGGATTCTCACTGCATCTTCTTCCTTGCTAGACTCCCTCACTGCTTTAACCTCATATGGATGGTCCACAGCCAGGGGCCACCTCCAAGGCTTTGGGGAGTCAGCAAACCGACAAGGGGGAATCTTTGGGGTCCTTCCATTTCTGGTCTATGCAGAGCCAGAACTGAAGCTGTGTTTTTATTGCAGCTTTGCCCCAATGAATATGAGCAGCTGGTGAAGAACCACAGTGAACAAGTCAGACCCAGTTACAGAAATGAGACCACGGCAAACAACATCATGGAAAAGGTAAGTGTTGAGATGGTGGTTGATATCCCATAATCCCAATTTGGTTTTTTTGAATTAAAATGTATTTCAACAATAACAACAACAACAACAACAACAACAACAACAGCAGCAGCAGCAGCAGCAGCCTTGGGGGTGCAGCAAGGAAATAGAATTACACCCATGTAGTCCCAGAGATACTAGATGGGATTAAAACCACGGGCACATTATGGGTGGGCCAAGGACCATTGAAATGATAAATACCTTTCTCAATAAAAGTAAAACCAAGTCCAGGAGAGCCACTTGTGTAAGATCAAATAGATAATTTCCCTTGGCAGTTGGGGGAGATGGGAAGGGACTCTCTTGGATTCTGTGCAAAGGGTCTGCTCAGTTCTCAACTGCCCCCCCCCCCCGTAGGTGTGCAAGACATGCAAGAGCAGATCTTGACCCAGAGCGCTTCCTCCAAAGAAACTCTCTCCCCCACCACCTCTAGCTTCGCTTTTCTGCTTTCTGATCTTTGCCTTTGCTGCAGCTGCAACAGGCCCAGGAGTTTGTCAGCACGCTCTCCAAACTGTGTGAGCCCATCTGGACGCTGAGCCTCCACCAGACCTTCCTGCTGCTCCTCATCCTGGGCCGCTGGCTCCTTCCCATCGGTGGGGAGATCACCAGGGACCAGCTGTCTCAGCTGCTGCTGCTCTTCGTGGGCACCGCCGCAGACATCCTCGAGTTCACCAGTGAAACGCTGGAAATAGAGAACGTCCGGTAGGGCTCAGGTGCCCCCAGCCCTGCAGCTGCACCCACAGCAGAGAAGACAGCGGCCTCTCCTTCTACCCGTCTGTCATTCTCTCTGCCTGTTTGCCACCCATCTGTCTCTCTCTCTGTCCAACTGTTCCCCCCCCCCCCCATTACCCCACAGTCAGGTTTTCCTTATAAGGCGCAATGCTTGTGAATAAACCAGAATGATGGGATGGTGAATGTAACTGTTTCAAAGGATTGTAAAACTTTGAGCATGAGAAGCAACAGGCTGAATGAGGGAAGGTGAAATCTTTATGCTTGTTAAAAAGCAATGGCATTCGCCGGTTCCCCTCCAATGGAATGTATGGGCATTTAGGCCTTCTTAGCTCTAGTCAAAGTGAGTGATGATGCCTCACCTTTTTCAAAAAGTGGTGCCATAAAACTGGTTTTAACTCATTTAAATGTGTTTACATATATTCAAGGCAATAAAACGAGTTAAAATACAGAGAGTTCTAGGTTGTCTAGAGATAATTTATTCTCCAATAGATGGGAAGTTTCATTTTCTTAAGTTTGGTTTGCTATTATAAAATTGATTAGTACAGTAAAATAATTTTAACCCTATCTCCTTCACCCGGTTTCATTATTTCTAACTTAGAATATTCCTCACTCCCATTTTATAAATTACAGAAACTAATTGTAGGCTTCCATTGTTGGAGACCTCCTTAATCTAATCAATGTGTCTGGCCTAATTATGGCAGTGCCTTGTTTCTGAAACACTTGCCTTTCCTTTTCCCAGGAACAAAGATGCTCTGGTCTATGCAATCCTAGCCGTGTGGACTTGGAGCATGTTGCAATTTCCTCTGGATCTGGCAGGTTGGTCTTGTCAGTGTTTCCCCAGGGTTGTGCTCAGGTGGAAGCGGCATCAACTGGCTTTCTTTGGACTGGTCCCTCTAGGGTGGAACCATGGAAAGGCCAGTCGGAAGGCCAAGGCGATTCAAAGGGCTGAAATGTCTTATGAGGAAATAGATCCATCTTTAACTATAAATAAATAGATGGATGGATGGATGGATGGATGGATGGGTAGGTAGGTAGGTAGGTAGATAGGAGATAGATAGGTAGATAGGAGATAGATGATACATGGATGGATGGATAGATAGGTAGATAGGTAGGTAGATAGGTAGATAGGTAGATGATACATGGATGGATAAATGGATGGATGGATGGATGGATGGGTAGGTAGGTAGATGATACATGAATGGATGGATAGATAGGTAGGTAGATAGGTAGGTAGATAGATAGGTAGGTAGGTAGACACGTAGATAGGTAGATGACACATGGATGGATAGATGGATGGATAGGTAGGTAGGTAGCTAGATGATACATGGATGGATGGATGGATGGATGGATGGATGGACGGACAGACAGACAGACAGACAATAGATGGGTGGGTGGGTGGGTGGGTGGATGGATGGATAGGTAGGTAGGTAGGTAGATGATACATGGATGGATGGATGGATAGATAGACAATAGATGGGTGGGTGGGTGGGTGGGTGGATGGATGGATGGGTAGGTAGGTAGGTAGGTAGATGATACATGGATGGATGGATAGGTAGATAGGTAGATAGGTGGATGATACATGGATGGATAGATAGATAGATGGCTGGCTGGCTGGATGGATGGATGGGTAGGTAGGTGGCAGAGGTGGGTTCCTACCAGTTCGCACCTATTCGGTAGAACCGGTTCGTCAAATCTACCGAACCGGTTAGAAGAGGTTCCACCAGTGGACCCGGAAAGCAGGCCACACCTACAGAAGAGGTTCCAAAATTTTTTGAAACCCACCACTGGTCCTTGGACATGATTATTCTACACTATCATGTTCATATTTATAAAACTCAGTGCCTCTGTGAAAGGTAAGGATGACTACTGCGTTTGTGGTGCAATCAGAACATTGTGTGTGTTGAAGTTGTTTTAACGCAAACCAAAGATGCCTTTCAAAAACAAGTTTACATCATATTCTTATGCATGCCAGTGCTGTGTGTGAGGTAATTTAAGGTGGTTCTGACAAGTGTCGTTGGCATCTTCACATCCGGTCACATGGGTGGCAAACCACTCCCACAAAGGAGGCCACACCCACAGAGTAGGTTCGAACAATTTTTGAAACCCACCACTGGTAGGTGGGTAGGTAGGTGAGTAGATAGATAGGAGATAGATAGGTAGATGGGTAGATAGATGATACATGGATGGATGGATGGATGGATGGATGGATGGATGGATGGATGGATGGATGGATGGGTGGGTGGGTGGGTGGGTGGGTGGGTGGGTAGGTAGGTAGGTAGGTAGGATAGATGATGGATGGATGGATGGATAGGTAGATAGGTAGATAGGTAGATGATACATGGATGGATAGATAGATGGATGGATGGATAGGTAGGTGGGTAGGTAGGTGAGTAGATAGATAGGTAGATGGGTAGATAGATGATACATGGATGGATGGATGGATGGATGGATAGATAGATAGATAGATAGATAGATAGATAGATAGATAGATAGATAGAATAGATGATGGATGGATGGATGGATGGATGGATGGATAGATAGAGAGACAGATGGATAGATAATAAATAGATATAAATATAGATGATGGATGGATGGATAGATATAGATAAAACTAAACGATGATTGATTTACTTAGGAAATGCTGACCACGTCCATACAAAGTTCTAGATGCTCACTAGAAGTTACTGTTTATAAGTAATCACAATGTGAACAGAAACCTGGCTAAATAAGGCTTGTGGTTTAGTCAGAAAGCCACAGTTCAAAGAACGAACCAAGCCACAGGCTCAGCCTGGCTTAGATACTGCTGCTGTGTCTGACAACTTTATCTTTGGATGATTTATGACATGGGTTTCAACGTCCTGAAAGAAATACCCTTTCTTTCTTTCTTTCTTTCTTTCTTTCTTTCTTTCCTTCCTTCCTTCCTTCCTTCCTTCTTTCTTCTAGTGCAACATCTCAACTGTGATCGAGCAGCTTCATCCACAAAAGTTTTTCATCTGCTCCTCTGCAGACACAGTGCCGACCTGTGGAACATCGGCATCAGTTTGTTCATCCAAGATGGCCCTTTCCTTGTGGTGCGCCTGATCCTGATGGGCTACTTCCAAGTGGTGAACCAGATGCTCGTGTTTTTTGCGGCCAAGAACATTTTGATCGTGATGTTGCAGCTGTACCGCCTTGTGGTGCTGTCGCTCGACTTCCACGCCTCCCTCCAGCGCAGAGCAAAAAGCCAGAAAGGAGTCACTTCCTGTTGCCCCTGTGAGCCCAACTCCATCAACCTCCCATCCAATGGCCTGCTGGACGGAGGCGACTCTACTGGCCTGGAGGAGACCTTCCCAGACTCAGCTGAGTGCTTGTGAGGGAAGGTCTCTTCTGCCCCAGGACCAGCCCTTCCCTCCGGAAGGCCTTGGCAAGCAGACTGTTTGTCCACTGGAAGACAAGGGTCCCATCCTAGCAGCAAAGGGGAGATATTTGAGATAGAACAAAATCCATTCTATTGATTGGGTAGGTTGATTGACACGGTATCCACAGTATTCATGGTATTCATCCATTGTCTATCTGATGGGACTCAGCTGAGGTAGTTTTGTAGGTTCTTCTTCTTTTTGTTTTGTTTCAATGTGTGACATTTGCAGACTCCGTGATTGTCTTCAGAGCCCTGCCATAGCAGAATCTTTACCTGAAATTCAGGTCTACGTCTGGGGCATAATGGAGGTCCCCTTGATTTAGTCTGAGAATTCAACTTTGACCAATACAGAAGTTCCAATAAATGGGAAGAGCATTTTCCGGCTTCCTGTCTGTGCCAGACACATTATGTATTCAGTGAATGCAACAATGGCTAGTTTTGCAATTACCTTTTCCTCGTATAGATTGAGGGTGGTGTGGCTTGCCATAGAAGGGTTTCAGAGTCTTGTGTCACGCTACAGTTTGTTCTAGTGATTAAAGGCCATTTTCTTCCTGGTTCTATTTTATTTCACACTAGCATTGAGTCTGATGTAACCTTGTCCCAGTTCACCTGTGTCTACCCCCTTTACATTGCCTCTTTTCCACAAAGCAATGGGCCACCTTCCACTGATCCAGGTACGGGATTTTCCTGGGGGAGGGAAGAAAAATCCAGGTGGGCGTGGCCTTTCCAGGTGAGTGTGGCCTGTCTCTAAGACAACATGGTTGGGAGATCTACTCAGGTTCTCCCAACCAAGATGTTGCCCTCAAGAATAAATCTTCAGGAAAGTTCTGATGGAAACACAGCCAATCCCCTCTTGATCCTCTACCATGCCATGAATTTTGTCTTTCAATAGGGGGTCCCCAAACTTGGCAACTTTAAGACTTGTGGACTTCAACTCCCAGAATTATCCAGCCAGCTCTGGAGAATTCTGGGAGTTGAAGTCCACAAGTCTTAAAGTTGCCAAGTTTGGTGATCTCTGATCTAAGCGATAACACCCCCAGGATGGTTTCTATTTCGAATAGTTTCAGCCTTTGAAATCAAATTTTGCATTGCTTATCAAAGGCCGGCATGCGTAGAGTAACTTTGTCATTATTTTCAGGGAAAGACGTGTCCAAAGTCTTTGTTATTGCTCAATTCAGTTTTGATATAGTATACATGATTATTTCTTCACTTTTATTTCTGAATGTTGGTATTTTTAGGTTACTGTGAGCACAATTCTCAATACAAAGAAAGGAGAAGTGTTTTTTAATAAACCCAGAGATTTGTATTTGTTCAGGAAATGTTTATCTGGCATTGTCTTTGTTGATATTTCTGCACCCTGCACTTATCTTCATGGCTTCTTCCCCTCCACTAACTTACTTCTGATTTGAGGGGGGGGGGGCTGCGGAACCACTGACCTTAAGAAAAGAGAAGAGAAGTTCTCCTGACCTCTAAACTTGGTGGCTACCAACCCTCCTCCTCCTCCATTTCCAGCCATTGGGGTCCCAACAACCGATCTAAATCTCTCATTCACGCGTAGCTCTGGGCTCTTCCAAAGTGCTGTGTTCATGTCACTCATAATTGAGGTGCACCAATTACACCCGAGGTGGCGCAGTGGTTAAATGCAGCACTGCAGGCTACTTCAGCTGACTGCAGTTCTGCAGTTCGGCTGTTCAAATCTCACCGGCTCAGGGTTGACTCAGCCTTCCATCCTTCTGAGGTGGGTAAAATGAGGACCCAGATTGTTGTTGGGGGCAATATGTTGACTCTGTAAACCGCTTAGAGAGGGCTGAAAGCCCTATGAAGCGGTATATAAGTCTAACTGCTATTGCTATTGCTATTTCTCTTAGCCACTGATGCCCTGATCGTATGGATTACTGCAATGTGCTTTGCCTGGGGCTACCCTTTAAAAGCATCTGGAAGCTGCATCTGGTACAGAATACTGGGATGGGTGAGATGTGTCCCCAGTGGTGAAATTGAAATGGTTTTACTACCAATTCTGTGGGTGTGGCATGGTGGGTCTGGCACGGGAAGGATACTGCAAAATCCCCATTCCCTCCCCACTCCTGGGGGAAGAATATTGCAAAATCCCCATTCCCTCCTCATTCCTGAGGGAAGGATACTGCAAAGTTCCCATTTCCTCCCCACCTCCTTTGCCGGTTCCCCAAACTACTCAAAATTTCCACTACCGGTTCTCCAGAACCTGTCGGGACCTGCTGAATTTTACCCCTGCATGTCCCTCTCCAGGGGTAATGGCAGCATTTCCCTGGAGGAGGCCGGCCCCAGGTCCTGAAAGCAGAAAGGGGCAATATGGACATTGCAACAAAGATGTGGCAGTGTCTCCCACCCTTCTGGGGTGCTGGGGGAGGGGGCAATTGGATCCATAAAATCATTGAATCCAGGTTAGCCCCGGGATCTTTCCATGATTAAAGATGGCACTCAAATCCCTGGCCTTCATTTTAGTGCTGAATGGGGAACATGCAGTCACCAATAGAACAAAGTTTTCCGAAGAGACACCCAAAAGGGGCTCCAGCTTGTTTTGCGGACTCATCAAATTTAAAACCAGAAGACGGAATTGTCCTTTGTATCTGGAGAGAACAGGCAGAGGGAAGAGGGTGGCCTGTGGGACAGCCTCTGGCCATTTGCCAGAAATGGCTGCGCCGACTCGGGTGAATTTTTATCCACCTAGTCAATAAGAAATGAGTCGTTACTATGGCAATTCTGACATTGTGAGTGTCGCGTGGCAGTGCAGGTGCGCTCATCAAAGGCAGCTCAGCTTCCTACATGGGAGGCACTGCTGTGTAGGTACAACAGTGATGCGGAATTATGGGAAGATGGGCCAAGGGTGGGGTGATAAAGGCCAATAGGAGAGGAGCTTCACAGGATTTCCTCAAGCCCAACACAATTTAATAAGTGAGCCATTTTCTTAATATGTTGGGGTGTGATTTTTGAAAGCAACTTGGCCCCAGTTGTGTTTGGTGCTTACTGATAATAGTCCTCATGTTTCCCCAAATTAACCCCTGAGTTTCCATCACAAAGGGGATTGCAATCTTGAGGGCCAGGATAGACGAACAGTTTCATGGCCACTGAACTGTGGGCCTACACCGTAATCTGACGGGAGTTCTGGTTTATTTTTATTAATCTTACAAAATATGGGGGCTACTTGACTCTAATAGCTTGCGCTCAAAATAGGAAGCAAGGAAAAGGAAATCCCATGTCTCTGAACATACACACTCCCTTCAACAGAAAACACAACCAACGGGGCTTCTCAACAGGCATCCTGCCCCTCGGGAGGAAAGCTTTGATCTGGAAGACTTCCGGAACATCACCAGGCTGGGAGTCAGGCAGAAGACACAACTATACTGTGCTATTTCTAGTCTTGGTTGGGTTGGAGTTGGATTGGATGTTGTAAATTGCATGCTGTAAACTTCCATTGTCAGCTCTGATTCAACTGGTACAGAAATGCAATGAATGAATGAATGAACAAATTGCATCAGGAGTGTTTTCAAAGGGTCCAAGAGGCAGGGAGGGGATATTGCTTCTGAGGAATCCAAGTAAAAGGATGTTTCCAGTTGGACCATCCAAGTACGGCATTGGGGTGCACTGAAGATGTAAACGCTGCAAAAGCATTGTCTCTTTTTGTTCTCTCTGCATCCCCAGTTTGACGGGGGCATTTGAGCAAAGCCGAGGCTGTAATAAATTACACTTCTAATAAATATAAGGGGCGGTGGTGGATTATATGAAGTGATAACAAAAATACCTGTACGTGTCTTACGGAGTTATTTGAAATAAGCCCCAAGGCTTTGAACTGCTCCCAAGAGCTGCAGGATAAAAAACAGAAGTATGAATATGAAACAGAAATAGATGCAATAAACTGCAGAGATTAAAAAGAAGAAAGAAGCAACAGCAAAATGTATCACATTTAGGGGGCAAATCAAGGACTAATAAACCACAGGATTCCCTTGGCAAACGCTACATCTATTTTATGCCAACTACAATAAAGGAACTTCAGAAGAACTGGGGACACTCGTGAACCTCAGACTTTTATTCTCATTTTTGTTTAGTCACTTAATTAAAGCAGCACTTAAAATAGATGAAGCACTTTACGCGTTGCAATGAAAGCGCACAAATCGCCATTCAGAGATTTGCAGGCTAAGCATCTGGTGGACACTAAATAGGAATGCTAATATCTCTCTTGAACACAGAGATAGGCTCAGAAACAACATAATCTACTACCCTCTAGTGCCCAAAGTGCAGAATTATATTATCCAGATGCCGGAAGACACTAGAGCAGAGATTATTAACCAGGTGAAATTCAATGAAACACCACACAATGTCTTGCCCTAACTGAGATTCATTTTAAAACAATCCATTGGTGTAATTCAAAGAAGAAGAAAAACAGCGTGGGATCACAATGTATTTGAGACAATGACAGCCTCTGCTGTTAGGGAAACATTTTTAAAGCCTAGAGCAATTTTATTTGCTTGCTTTCTGGTAAATTGGTCTTACGTGTTTAGATGACATTTTTGCTACAAGAAAGAGAACTGGATGGAAACTTCATTTCAGATCCACAGAGAAGATGCCAATTTGTACCTTTATATACTTAATTTTTAGATCCCACAGACTCCTGGGTTCAAAGCACAGGATTTATAGCAGAACAGGTTTACATCAAGAGCTGTGGCAGTGAGCATCCTCAACTGCCAATTAGCTGGGTTGAAAAAGAGGTGAAAAGGTGCCATTCCTCTAGGACAGCGGTTCTCAACCTGTGGGTCGCGACCCCTTTGGGGGTCGAACAACCCTTTCACAGGGGTCGCCTAAGACCATCTACCTCCACCGGCGTCGCCCATGCTCAGGAGCGTGCCCTGAAGCGGCAGGTGCATGAAGAACGCTGGGTGGCAAAGCAGCTTCCTCCCGGTTCCGGCTGCAACCCAGACACCGCCCCACCTGGTCTCCACGCCAGGGAAAGGCCGAGGCACTTAAGAGGGAGAGAGACAGGTTCTTCTGGGTGGCGGATCAGCCTTGGCTCTGACGGACGTCCGAAGCGAGCACGGTCGGCAGTGCCGCTTCAGCCCAGCTGCCTGCACAGGGGCTCGAAGGTGCCTGGAGAGCAGGAGACTGATGGGGCCGTCGGGCCACCTGCTTCAGCCAGGCAGGCGCATCCTGGGATTCAAGCTGCCTTGAGCCTGGATGCTGCCTTTGCCGCCCCTGCCGCCGGTCCTGTCCTGCGGGCTTTTTGGCCCCCGGGAAGGGCTGTCAGGAGAGACCGGAGGGGAGGACCGGCCCCGCCCACCCATTCCTTCTGCCTGAGGAATTCCACTCTGGACAGAAGCACAGTTTGATGTAGCTTAAGCCTCTGTTAAAATCCCATTTAAAGGGCAACTTCTTAATCTGTGTTACATAGATTGCTTACACGAATTAACCGCTACATGCTCCCACACCTGGTTGTAATGATTCTTAGAAAGAAAAAAAAAAAGAAAGAAAGAAAGAAAGAAAGAAAGAAAGAAAGAAAGAAAGAAAGAAAGAAAGAAAGAAAATGGAGGGCGGAATGGAAAGAAAGTAAGAAAGAAGAAAAGGGAGGAATGAAAAGAAAGAAAGAAAGAAATGGGAGGGAGGGAGGAATGGAAGGAAGGAAGGAAAGAGAAAGAGAAAGAGAAAGAAAGAAGAGAAGAAGGAAGGAAAGAAGAAAGAAAGAAAGAAAGAAAGAAAGAAAGAAAGAAAGAAAGAAAGAAAGAAAGAAAAAGAAAACTGGGTGGAGGGGGAACGGAATATGAAAAAAGTAAACTTAATAAAGTGAAACTCATGTAAACCATGAACTTCTGCTGGAGGGAGGCAGGGAGGTCGTTTTATCCTGAAAAATCCCAGCCTGGCTGATCTTCTCCCAAACCAAGATTGCAGATTAATCACTATGCTTTAATTATGTGCAATTTGTAATAAGGAAAATACATCCTGCATATCAGATATTTACATTACGATTCATAACAGTAGCAAAATTATAGTTACAAAGTAGCAACAAAAATAATTTTATGGTTGGGGGGGTCACCACAACATGAGGAACTGTATTAAAGGGTCGCGGCATTGGAAAGGTTGAGAACCACTGCTTTAAGAGCTTCTGTGGACAGCAGCTGTGACCTTCCCTTGCAGCGCCTAAGGCCATCCCGAGGGGCTGTCAATCAAATGTGATGGCATCTGTAGTTCAAGAGGACCAGCTAGTGAAGGATGTGCCAGGTCTTTTCTTGCGACCCTCAAAGCTGCTCCAGTTCAGGATGTGTCTTCTCTTCTGCCTGGTGCCCTCAAGAGCTGCCACCCACCCAACACACCTGAGGGGAAAGCTTGGCGAAGGCCACCTTGGATAATGGAAGGAAGAAGAGGAAAGAAAATATCAAATGCCCAGTTTGCTCTTCTCCAAGAGGGCACCAGAAAACCCAGGCAAACCTAATGGGAACATGCCCACAGATGGAGCATTCAGCAGCAAACGGCTTTTATTCAGCCAAACCATATTTAGCCTAATAAATGCCTTTCTCGTTTCTAGACATGGCTCAGCATTTCCTTCTCAATCTGACTTTTAGAACAGAATAGAACAGAACAGAATAGAAGTGTGATTGGGCACGCAAGGAATTTGTCTTTGGTGCATACGCTCTCAGTGTACATAAAGAAAAATAAAATAGAATACATTCATCAAGAATCATAAGATACAACACTTAGTGATAGTCATAGGTTACTAATAAGCAATCAAATTATACTAGGAAACAAAACAATATAAAACTTAAATATGCATGCAATATGGTAATAATCATTAAGTGGAAAGAGATAGGTACTAGGAAGGAGGAGGAGAATAATAGTAATACAGTCTTAGTAGATAATTTGACAGTGTTGTGGGGATTAGTTGTTTAGCAGATTGATGGCATTTGGGGAAAAAACTGTCCTTGTGGCTACTTGTTCTGGTGTGCAGTGCCCTAAAGTGTCGTTTTGAGGGTAGAAGTTGAAACAATTTATGTCCAGGATGTGAGGGATCTGTAGATGTTGGCCCGCTTTTTGACTTGTGTAGTATACAGGTCCTTGATGGAAGAGAGGTTGGTAGCAATTGTCTGGAATAGTATTGGGTTTCCTGCTTGAGCAGTGGGTTGGACTAGAAGACCTTCAACATCCCTTCCAATTCTGTTATTATATATTTTAGCATTTTAAAAGATATGGATGTTAGAGGATAATTCTTTTGGTTGTTAGTGTTTGATGATGATAGATTTGCTTTAAAATAGAAGCCCTGCAGTGAATCCAGTAATGGGCTTTTTTGGCCTTCAACTGCAGAACTAAAATAATTGTAAAAATCAGCCTAAGACAGAGGTGTCTGGCCCACGGAGTACTTAGATCTGGTTAATGGAGCTGCCCTGGAAACAGTGAAGGACTGGCCCGGGGTGCTTCTGCCAGGGAAAACGGGCTTCTGAGATCCGTTTTTGGCTGCTACGACCTCCTGCAACCCTCTGCCTGTGAAAACGGAGCTCAAGAGGGCTGCATGCAGCCCTCCTGAGCTGTTTTCATTGACAATTTTCGCTGACAGAGGATTGCAGGAGGCCGTGGCAGCCGAAACAGAGCTCAGAAACCCATTTTCACTGACAGAGGATTGCGGGAGGCCGTGGCAGCCGAAACGGAGCTCAGAAACCCGTTTTCACTGACAGATGGTTCAGGAGGCCGTGGCAGCCGAAACGGAGCTCAGAAACCCGTTTTTGCTGGCAGAGCGCTCAGGTCATCACAGGCGCCCTTGACAGTGATGTTGAGCTGTCCATGCCCATCCTTACCATGCCCACCCCAGCCCCCCGAGGTCAAATACAACCCTGATGTGGCTCTCAATGAAATTGAGTTTGACACTCCTGGTCTAGGCATTATATATTGTCAGTCTGAACATCTTTCTCAGCTGAACTGTTTCATACAGAGAAAATAGAGACAGCCTGTTGAGTGGGCCGTCTGCTCACAGATGCTAACACATTGCTCAGCACTAAGGAAGCAATAATCACGTATTATTGCCACAATTTTATCATCAAGATGTCCCTTTGAAGAGAACTATTGTGGTTCCTAAATTAAACTGCTCTTTATTGCCCAAACAACTTAAATATGTGTACTTAAAAAAACAACAGCACCCTAAAACATTTTATTCTTATAAAAGTCTATTGTATAACCCAAACATTTAGCTTATTATAGCAGGCTGAGTAACCAAAGCCACAATCCTATTTTTAGTTATATGAGAATAAATATTGTTGAACCTAATGGGATTTCTAAGCACGGAGATATGGGATTTTGGTACTCTGCCCATCACATGTTCCATCAAAGTGCTAGATGTAGGGGTGGGCTCAGGAGTGGGCTGCTCTTGGCATTACTGCCGGTTCAGTGCATGCAAAAATTTTGTGCACGCATGCTCACTTCACTCACATACATGTGTGCTCTGTGCATGTGCGCATGTGCATAAAAAAGGTCTGTGCATATGCAAAACGTTAAAAAAGGAAAAAAATAGATTTGTGCTATTGCAATTGTTCCGCACATGCGCAGAACCGAAAATCAAGATGGCGGCCCCATAGGAGAACCGGTTCAGGGGCGTGGCAGGCCTGGGTTGCTGCCGGTTCCAGCGACCAAGGCCACCAAACCACTACCTGTTCATCCGACCCAGGCCGAACCGGTAGGAACCCACTTCTGAGTGGGCTGCTGCAAGTTCACAAAGGTTCAGTAGAACCTCTAGCTAGGAATCTGCCTAGTTCGGAGAACCCGCAAATCCTACCCCAGGCTGGCCTCACCTCCCCCTCCCTCCCAAGAGTCCCCACATGCCCCGTTTGGGATGCCAGGTAAGTAGAGGGTCCTCGGGGGGGGGGCTTGGGGAAGGCGAAAAATGGACCTCTCAGAAGTTCCAGAAAGCCGGAAATGGGCCTGTTTCAGCCTCTGGAGGGCCTTTATAGCCTTGGGACAGTGAACCCCCCCCCTCCGCCATGGTGCAGGAAGCCAACTAGGTCACGCCCACCATGTCTACAGCCACCCAGCAACTGGGCAGAGAACCTGTTGCTAAAATTTTTGAAGCCCACCCCTGGCTAGATGAATGCCTCTCTCATGGCATCTGCACCTCTGCACCCAAAAGCAGGCAGTGGCATGGTTTGCCAGGAAAGGTGCCCCCACTGGCTCTCAATGCTGGGGGATGAGAAAAGCAAAAAATTGCCCAGCCATTTTCAGTGGGGAAAGAAGCCCAAGGAAGCCTCAAGGTAGATTCTTCAAGGCATTTCCACAGAAACAAAGAGAAAAGGAGTTTCTGAATTTTGTGTTATCCGTTTTTCAATTTCAATCAGAAAACTGAATGTTCCCTCTTGCTTCGTAATTCCTTCCGTCCTGTTCTGTATTTGAAAACTAATGAGCTGTCTCTGACCATTCCTAAGAGAGAAATAATAAGTTATTTCTTACACTGATTCATGTTCACACAACTTAGTTTCTTTTACAGAGGGAATTATACAGGTTTTCCAATAAAAGGCATCAAGTGTCCTTCCAGCTATTACTTTACACAAGGCCAACTTGATATGCTTAATGGGAATACAATATTTAGCAGTTAATGGAAAAACAGCTGGATGGAGAGAAAATTCAACCTTTAATATTTGACTCAGTCTACAATAAATCATTTTCCAGAATTGTTGGGCTTTACAGCGTTGCAACCAAATGAGAAAGAGTGATCAAATCTGACTATTGAATTTCCAAGAAGTTTTACAGGAGAGATTACATTATTCTGGCAACCACCTGTGCCTCCCTCTTGAATGCCATCTCCCTAGAGATCCATCTTGCTTCCAGTTTAGAAACTCAGCTATTTCCCCAGGCCTTGGGATAGGGGGCCGTGGAGCTTCTTACACTTATGATATATGGAATGTGTATAGATATAAATTATTTCTCTTTTTATATAGTGTTCTATCTTTTGAAGTGTAAGATGCTCAAAGTCACCCTGCAGCCCTAGGTGGCCTTTAAATTTAATAAATGATGCATCAATATTGAAGTAATATTCAGTATAAATAATCAATGCATCAATATTGAAGTAATATTTCCTGGGTAAAATATCTTGCACCAGTTTTCTCTAAGTGAAAGGAGATAATTCTCTTCCATCGATCCTCCAATTCAACATAAACCCAAGATCACTGGTTATGATGGGGGAGGAATCCACTTTATCCCTCTTGCTGTTTCTCCTTCTCCCACATCTCTTTTGTATGTGTCTCTGTCTTTAGATCAGTCTTGAATCCTGATGATTCCCTGGACAAACCCATGAAGATTTCTTGGCAGCATTTTAGGAAGTTGGTTTGCTGTATTCATCTTCTTCCAAAGGCCAAGAGTGTGACTGGCACAGAGGTAGGTTGCTGCTGGTTCGGCCTGGATCGACCGAATTGGTAGTAGCGGTGACGGGAGGCTCTGCCCACTCACCCAGATGTTTCTGTGCATGTGCAGAAATGTCGCATGTGCAAGCGAGTGTGTGCAGGAGCAACATCCAAACCAGTAGTAAAGAAATTGGCAAACCCACCTCTGGACTGGCCCCAAATCACCCGGCAACCTTCATGCCAAAGGCAGGCTAAACTTGGTCTCTTGGTTTCTAGACCATTGTGTCTAATCCTAGACGACCAGTTGAGGGCAGCAAGTAGATACAGAAAATTCTACTGTAGTTACTTCCCTGCCCTCTGGTGGCCATTTTTAGTTGTGCATCCACATGTGTTAGAATCAGTAGGGTTTTTTAAAAAAATGTCTGAACAGTGCTATACCAATAACTTATTCTAACTCTGGTGATGGAGAGAGGGTTCACAGAGAGATGGCTTAATGGTTAATGGCAGACATTCTGCTTCTTCTACACTTATTCTCCTGCTTTAAACATTTACATTCTTCTAGTAAGGAGATCTCTGTGTTCCTTTGCTTGTAAAGGAAGGAGTGCTGAAGAACATAAGGAATAATTACAAGATTTGTCTGTATGTAAAAAATAGCAATAAAGCCCCCCTTCCCAAGGATTATCTACATCCCTCCCCTTGCAGATGTAACACAGTCCAGACCAGTTTCTCTCTCCCATCCCCAGCCTCCAAATTTTGGGTTTTAACAGGATGTTCAGTTTGAATCTTCCAGGTGTTGCAGCACTTAAAGTTTTCAACATTCCTATAAAAGCAAAGAATAAAAATGATTCCCAAAGGAACTCTTGAAAGTCTGTAACTCTTTCGCTATGCATTATGCATTCAACAAATTTGCTGGCGGGTGTTGTAAGTTTGAAGCCTCCCGCTGGTTTTCATTACTGCTACAAACTCTTCGATCTGAGTCGGGCAGATACCGCTCTGAACAGTCCTCCCCCCTGTGTGTCTATGTGCACGCACACACACAAACACACACACAGTCCTGGTTTCTTATCACCTCGACTTTCAAACCGAGTTTCCTTCAAAATGAATTCTTCTTTCCTTCATATTCCTTTCCACAATTAGCCCAACATATATCCTGCCAAAAAACCAAGCTGGAATTGAGTTGTTTCCATATGAAAAGGTTGGTGCTCAGGTTAAAGTTATTTAACTATGAAAGAGATGATAAATCTTCTTAACATACAGATAAAGCACCAAAATTACTTCTGGGTTTTTAATTTATACATTTACCAGACACACCATGTGTTCTGATCTAGGCTTCCCCAGCAGTGCGAAGCCAAGTCCTTGTCCCAATAAACCTCTTTTATTTAATTGACAGTGAATTCCTCTCCAGCAAAGTCTTTCCTCTCCTACAGTCTTGCAAGATAGTTCACAATTACCGACCTTTATCAGGCTTGGAGAATGGCCAGGCTGATCTCTTTCAGAAGTAATTAACTAATTGTCTCCAGCAAACTCCACTCCCTTTCTCTTTTATTTCCTCTGGGAGGGACCACTCATCATCCACCTGTGGCCTTACTCCCAAGTCGACCCCTGTTCTTTAGCTGTTCCCTACATCTGGCAACTCTGCACATGTGCACACTGGGAACAGGCTCCAGCTGTTCGTCTTCCTCACTGATGTCTGACTCCGAAGGCAGCTGATAACTGGCATACGGCCCTGGCCCCCTCTCTGCCTCCAATGCAGAGCCCTCAACAGAGCCTTCTCCAGACTCCAGGACTGGCCCATGATCCTCCCCAACCTCCTCACTGTCCGAATCTCCTGGCAGCTCTGCTGGTCACCGATGAGCCACAACACCATGAAAGCATCCTAGGAGAACAGAAAAATCATTACAAGAAGCTTTTCCTGAGCTCCAGGAAAGTTGCTGGCAACGTTAGGGTTGATCACATCCTTTGGAAAGGCATCTTCTGGCTTCCCAGCCCAGCTCAAAGGAACCCACCAGATCCCCCTCCTCAAGAGAAATAACAGGCTGGAGGAGGCTTTCTTCCCCACCCTGCCTGTTGCCAGGCTCCTCTGTGCCATGCCCCAAGGACAGGCCAAGGATTTGGGCATAGGAGGCTAAATATCTTGCAAGCATCTTTTCCCAGCCTGGGCCGAAAAAAACACTTTAAAGAATGAAAAGTTGGTCCCCTCTGGGGCACCCCAATCAGCAGGAGGAGACGAAAGTTTGATCCTCTTCAGTCCCTGCCTGGCTCTGAGGACTTTGGCAGCTTCTTCAGTGGGCAAAGTAGGGACCCTGCAACTCCCTCGCCCCCCCCCCCCCGTCCCCCAAGGCATTTTGGCCCCATCGGGTAGGAAGAGATTTTCCCCATCTCAATCCACCTGCTTAGCTCGCCGGGGACCTATGCCATCCCCTGTTGCTTCTCTCCTCCAAACTGAAAGGGGAACGTTAAACCAATGCTGGAATCAGGGAACCTCCCAATTCTGGATTCATTTCCCCTGCTTTTTGGGCCAGTTCCCACCCTCCCCACCTTGGCCTCCCATTTGTTTTTAGATTACAAATCATGACTGCATTAAAAGGTTTTGCTTATAATTTCCCATTCCATTTCGGTCGCCATAGGCAAGCAATTTTCTAACCTGCATCTTAATGTCCTAGAGAGGACATATATTTCCTGGGGGAAATGGAAGAGGTGACTCTCTCTTTGCAGCCTCCTTTCCTCTTTATGTTCCTAGATGGTGACTTTCACCATCAAAGATGCTGCACCTGCAGCCAGGATTCCAGGATCAAGCAGCCTGTCAGCCTCTGCAAAGGGAAGGGAGAGAGGATACCTGTAATCGTGCATAATCCCTCTTGCACAGACTCACATTGTCCCCTCCCAAGCAGCTCCTGTCAGCCTTGCAAGGTAGTCCAGACAAAAAGCTCGTCCAGCTGAGCTACTTCTCCTTTACTGCAAAGTGGCATTCACACAACCTTGCTGTCAGCCCTTCTTCATTCAAAAATCAGGAAAGAAGACCACAGGACTCCATTGGTAGAAATCAAGTGTACTTTTACTAATTACAAATGAATAGAAGCGAAGCTAAGTGTTATT
This sequence comes from Thamnophis elegans, assembly GCF_009769535.1. Classification (NCBI taxonomy): domain Eukaryota; kingdom Metazoa; phylum Chordata; class Lepidosauria; order Squamata; family Natricidae; genus Thamnophis; species Thamnophis elegans. Next base: position 28,651,775 of record NC_045555.1, on the reverse strand, counting down.
TAAGCGCGAAAGCGAATAATATATTGTATAATTCATTCCCCTCCCCTTGGCATCCCGTGCACAGTCCAATCATAATTCTCCCAATTGTCAGGTGTGAGATAACTTTGAAAGGCATCACCAGGATGGAATGCTGGTCCGTTGGCCTTGGCGGGAAACACTCCTCCTCCACATGCGCAGTAAGGTGGACAGTTCAAACTCTAGAATCTTCCTCCAGCACAACAATGAGTCCCCTCCCAAATACCATTCCCCCCCCTCCCCGTTTCAATGGCAGCCGAAGCAGCAGCAAAGCGGAGGCTGACACTTGCCAATCTACACTTAACACCACCACCCCGTACAGGCTAAGAAACTAGGGAGGGTTCATTTTGAGAGGTTTGCCCATCTCCTTCCCCGGCTTTGATCTGACCGACCAACCGATCCTGGCTGTGGGTCTCCCCATCTCTCCCAATGTAATCCCACCCTGCCATGTTTTTCTCATGCTGTTGATTTCTGCTGCTTTTCGCCTTTTCCCTCTTTTTAACAGTAATATTTTCTGACCGAGCAAGTTAAAATCAGTTGACGTTTCCTATTGCCTATTGGGAAAAGATCAAATGGTTGAATTAAACATGCTTTGCTTTTTGATTTGATACTTGGGGTCATTTTAGCTTTGTTGAAAGAAATGTCCTTCTGGGTTCAGCTCCAAGTGGGGGAAAATACATTGGAGACACGGAGGCTGCTTGGAAAGATGGTTTCATGGTGGACAGGATCACATGGCTTGAGCTCCTGAACAAAAAAGGCAATCGCATACTTCAATGTTGGGTGAAGAAGAAGAGAGGGAAGGGGCTTGCTGGGGTTTTTATAATCTGTTCAGCCCCACCCCTCTGTTTCCTGTTCCTGTGTAAGGAATGTATTCTGATTGGTTGTCAGACTCCCATGGGGCCAAGTTTGAGTTTCCAGATGCCATGTGGTGAGTTTCTCTGGAAGGCTAATCCTTTCTTTATAATGCAAAGTACACTAACTCAGGCTTTAATGGCTCATTGACAAAGTTGGGAGGGGGGAAGCTGCAGGGAGCTACTTTGTCTTCAAAAACATGTTTCTCCCTTTTCACAACCAGGGAAATATAATATTCTGCCTTTTCAATATTTTCTAGGATATTTTATTCTTCTAGGAGAGGGGTGGGTTTTAACTTCCTACAGCTTGATCCAGGCTATGACTCTCAGACTTGTCACCGATGACAACTTTTTCACTTTAATTTTCTAATGTAAAACCAGTTGTCTCTTTGCAGTCCCTGACTATTCCACCTCTGACCACGAGGTGGCGCTGACGTCTACAGACCGGAGCTCTTCCTTAGGTGCTTTGGCATAGATTTTCCCGAAGGAAAATCTTTTCTCACTGTTTCTCATTGACTGTAATGTTGCATCTATTTCAAGTTATTGCCTTAAGATAAAGGAAGTGATGTGAGAGAAGCCTGGCAAAGACTGTGAAATGTGTAGTCAGAGTGACTGCAATAAAAGAAAGCATCTTTCGTCCGCAGCCTCTGGAGGTTCCTGTCCTTGGCCCATCTTTGAAAAAGAGACATGAGCAGGAAGCATCATTCTTAGACTACTAAAATCAATGCAAGCGCTAATGGTGCCCTTCAGCTCTTGCTCTCTCACCTGTCGTGTTGTCAAAAGAAGGCATCCGACATCAGCCATGTGTTCTAGAGGGCAGGGACAAATGACCCCTCTAGGACAGAGGTCTTCAAACTTGGCAACTTTAAGACTTGTGGACTTCAACTTCCAGAATTCTCCATCCAGCTGGCTGGAGAATTCTGGGAGTTGAAGTCCACAAGTCTCAAAGTTGCCAAGTTTGGGGACCTCTGCTCTAGGAGTACCTCCCACTACCTTCCTGCCTCTAAGCCACTTGTTTGTGGCTTGCTTGTTTGTTGAATTAGAAGAGGTTGAGTCGTCTTTTATTATTGCAATTTTGAATTAATTTTAAATGGACCAAAACATAAGAAGGGAGGAGGCTTGTTCAGGTGTTACTCCAATACCAGTGGTGGGATTCAAATAAATTTAGCAACCGGTTCTCTGCCCTCTGCTGAGTGGGCGTATCCATGGTGGGTGTGGCCAGGGAGTGAGACAGGCAGCACTCAGCCTCCTGCACCCCTGGGAGCAAAAATAGGCTGCATGGGGGGCTGGGGGTTGCCCCTCCATGCCCCATTTTTGGCTTAGCAGGTCTCCCTGCACTTACCTGGAAGCCAAAATGGGGCACATGGGGACTCCTGAAAGATGCAGGGCAGGAAGGGGTGCGGCCAGCCAGAAATTTAACAACCAGTTTGCCAGAACTGATCCAAACCGGCTGAATCCCACCACTGATTTTATCCAACCCAAGAAGATGCGAGGAGCCCTCCCCGACTTGTGCTACTGATGCAAGACCCCAGACAGTCACATGGGCATCTCACTTAACAACCACAATGACGTACGACCAAAATTCCAGGCTTAATTCTATCTACAAGTCAAGGACTATCTGTAAAGGGAGATCATAAAATACAGATGTTGCTACTGTTGTCTGAATAAAAAGAAACCCCTTAGCTACATTCATTAAATAGGTTGGAGAAAGACATTGCTTATTCAGGTGCTACCTGTCATGTCCAGCCTCTCCTTGTCTGCGTGACCCGTCAAAAGCGCGTTCCACAAAAGCGCGGTCGACGAAATCGCGTATGTGACGTCATCACAACGCGACGAAAAAGATCGAAAAATTGAAATAAAAATTAAATTACAGCAAGCCGATTCACATAAAGGTAAGGGTTAGGTTAAGGGTTAGGGTTAGGGTTAGGTTAAGGGTTAGGGTTAGGGTTAGAGCGTTACGTTTAGCATTAGGTTAAGGGTTAGCGTTAGGTTTTTCGTTACGTTAAGGGTTAGGTTTAGGGTTTAGGTTTAGGGTTAGGTTAAGGGTTAGGTTTAGGGTTAGGTTTAGGGTTAGGTTTGGGGGGGTTAGGGGAAGGTTTTAGCTTTATTTTTACATTTTTCGATCTTTTTCGTCGCGCTGTGATGACGTCACATACGCGCTTTCGTCGACCGCGATTTTGTCGTCCGCGGTTTTGTGGTAGAACCCTTGTCTGGGACTCCAAGTTTCGGTCTTGCTGCTTAGTTCCCAGAGAACTAAATACCGTAGCCACATGCAAGCACCGAGAAAGCAGAGCCAGGCAGATACCAAGTGGAAGGACATGTGTGCAGCCTGTATTTAAATATGAGAACCTGCCAAGGATGGCTGAATCTATGCCTTCCCTGTTTTTTGTGAGCATGAATCAAACTGGGAAATTCTTCTGCTCTTTGTCTCTCTCTGATTGGAAGCTCCAGTGCAGTTTAGGAAAGCCTGCTAGAACATAGATATTGGGCAGAAATTGGGTGGATTCTTCCTCCCTCCCTCCCTCCCTCCCTCCCTCCCTCCCTCCTTTCTTCTTCCCCCAAATCTCCCCAGATTAACCAGTGAGGCCTTAACATTCTCCCACCCCCTTAGAAATGTCCAATTTCATTTTGCCTGAAATCTTGATGGACTCTTATAAAATAACAAGAAAAAAAAACATGGAGAAAAACATGGGTTTTCCCCCCCCCCCCTTTTGTTCTGGCAAAATGAATTGTGAAACGAAGCAGCTGTGGCTGGGCCAGAAAACTTCTAAGACTTGGCTAAAGAAGGAACACTCACTTAAAATATAAAACTTCTACTTTAATTGTATAAATTATCATGAAGACACATCTGGAAAACTCTTTAATGGAATGGGCTGACTTAAACGAAGTGTTTTTTTTTAATCATTACTACATATTTCTTTCAAAACAAGAAGGCAGAAAGCTCATCTTCTCCCCAGAGCACAGGGAGAGTGTGACCAAGTTCCCCCCCACCAAAAATGTTCCCACGCTTGAGACACATGTGGTTTTAATATCAAGGCGTGAATTCTTTGCATGTCTTCTTGAGGAGACTCTGACATCATGCAGAAGATGTTACAAATATTAAGCAGTACAACTCAGCTGAAGCATGTAAGGTATTGTAGGCACAGGACTGGGAATGAATTGTCTGGAGCAGCCACAGCCATGTCAAATTCCAGTTTTCAGGTTCACGCAGATAAGTCTCTCTGCTGCTCATGTGTTGAGTCCTCCACAAAACACACTGGCCAGCTTTGAGATAGCAATAGCAATAGCAGTAGACTTATATACCGCTTCATAGGGCTTTCAGCCCTCTCTAAGCGGTTTACAGAGAGTCAGCATATTGCCCCCAACAATCCGGGTCCTCATTTTACCCACCTCGGAAGGATGGAAGGCTGAGTCAACCCTGAGCCAGTGAGATTTGAACCGCTGAACTGCTGATCTAGCAGTAGCCTGCAGTGCTGCATTTAACCACTGCGCCACCTCGGCTCAGTGATGAATGTTTATGGGGTAATAAGAGGTAACAAAGCTTGGTCCAGTCCATTCAAGGGTCAGATCCTCTGAATCAAGATTTTAGACTGTTATAGATTTGGCTGCTTTCAAGCGGAGACCTATATATGGGGAGCAGCTGCCACCCAGTGGTGGGATTCAAAAATTTTTACTATCAGTTCTGTGGGTGTGGCTTGGTGGGCGTGGCAAGGCTTAGTGGGCGTGGCAGGGCAAGAATACTGCAAAATCCCCATTCCCTCCCCACCCCACTAACCTGCTTTCCAGCTCCGTTCTCCTGTGCAGAAGAAGACACAGCTGATCAGCCAGGACTCCAATCAGCTGGGACTCAGGAGGCAGAGAATAGATGGGGTGGGGCCAGTCAGAGGTGGTATTTGCTGATTCTCCAAACTACTCAAAATTTCTGCTACTGGTTCGCCAGAACCAGTTAGAACCGGCTGAATACCACTTCTGTTACCACCACTGGAATACCTTTGGATGACTGCAGAAATGTGGCTACTCACTGTTGATGTCCTAATCAACAGTGAGTAGCCACCATTGGAGTCTGGGACCCAGGCCATCTGACAGCTGGGTTCTACCACAAAACCGCGGACGACAAAATCGCGGTCGACGAAAGCGCGTATGTGACATCATCACAGCGCGACGAAAAAGATCGAAAAAGATTGAAAATGTAAAAATAAAGCTAAAACCTTCCCCTAACCCCCCCCAAACCTAACCCTAAACCTAACCCTAAACCTAACCCTAAACCTAACCCTAAACCTAACCCTAAACCTAACCCTAAACCTAACCCTTAACGTAACGAAAAACCTAACGCTAACCCTTAACCTAACGCTAAACGTAACGCTAACGCTCTAACCCTAACCCTAACCCTTAACCTAACCCTAACCCTAACCCTTAACCTAACCCTTACCTTATGTGAATCGGCTTGCTGTAATTTAATTTTATTTCAATTTTTCGATCTTTTTCGTCGCGTTGTGATGACGTCACATACGCGATTTCGTCGACCGCGCTTTTGTGGAACATGCTTTTGACGGGTCATGGACAGCTGTCCTCCTACTTGGTTTTCAGTGGGGCAGCCCTTGCCTTTGTGGACTCAGGGGCCCTAATTCTGTGCACATCAGAGTCCAGAGACAGAGAGGGAGCTGTGGCAGGGGAGGATGGTTTTACCAAGTTCTTGCTACAAGTCCTGCTCTCCCCCTGCTTCAGGGAAGAGAAGACAGTGAGTTCAGAATTCAGAAGACAACCCCTGCAGAGTAATCTAAAATCCACTTTCCAATGAATAATGCACAGATTGAAGATTTCTTAGATGAATAGTTAACACGGCATTCTTTGGGTGTAGAGTGCTTTTCCCCCCTCTCTTTTCAACACATCTCTCAGCTATATTGGAGTTGCAAATGTAATTTTCAGTATTCTGATACATTATGTGGGTTTGTCAAACTCCCTGGAGGACCAAAGGCCTATAAAGAAATGAAGTGGGGGGGAAAAAAATAAGAATGCAAAATTAAAATCCTGCTTTGTGACATTTTACATGTAGCCACTTAAAATAAACTTCCATTCTGCCTTGTGGTAGTAATTCTCCTGGGACAGATGACAGAAACATTTTACATGTGCCCTGGAAAATGCTTTCTCTGTACTATGTTAATAGATATTCATCTCCCTATGATAGGATTTAAAATTTAATTTTGCAGCCTGGCATATCCCTGAAGCTCACAGTTGATTAGGATTCTGCCTTTGTATCAGACTTTCTCACAGCAAATCTTTGAAAGTGAGTTGCAGTTTGCATCTGGGTCTCTGGGGAAGGAAGGAAAGGAAAGGAAAGGAAAGGAAAGGAAGGAAGGAAGGAAGGAAGGAAGGAAGGAAGGAAGGGGAGGAGGAGATGCACATACCCATGCCATAACTCTCTTCTCAGATCTGAACCTCTGTAGATAGACAGATTCCTCACCCATTGCAGCAGACTCTGGGGTTAGGATTAGGGTTCATCACAGATGTTGGCTTTCACTGTCACACATGAGCTAAAATGAGGATTTCTGCAATTGTGCATAACCAGGGCTGTGACTGCTCTTCCTTGGCACTGCAGAGGTGGGTTCCTACAAGTACGGTACGGTTCATCTGAATAGGTAGTAACTCCGGAGGACACGTGACCGTACCGGTTCTATCCTCTTGATTTTCTGTTCTGCACATGCGCAGAACAAACTTCATTGAAAAAATGTAATTCTCCCCCTTTTTTTAATGTGCGCATGCACAGACCGTTTTAAGTGCAAATACACCCGTGCACAGATTTTGGGCACTGAACTGGTGGTAATGGTGGCAGGAACTCACACCTGGGGCACTAGTATTGCCCTGGGATAGCTGGAGTAGCCAATTTGCAATCGCTGTGATGTATGGGTATTTGTGTAAGTTTCCTTTTTCTGCGGTTTACATTATGTGTAATTTTAGCATGTATTTCTCCCTGAAATACATTTGATCCTAAAAAAAACCAATGACTTTAAAAAAAATATAGTTCAACTTTAAAAAAAAAAAAGGACTGCACACAACTTGTTGTCTTTCCTCCTTTTGTTCTTCCATCCTTTTCATCCTGCCTGCTACAGAGCTTTTTGCGAATCAAACATAACAGTGCCTCCAGCCTGCAGAAAAGCACAGCGGGAATTGTGTATCATTTCATAATATTTTAATCTTTAAAAACTTATCAGTCTAAAACTTCTGGTGAGCTCTTATCCAGTGTAAATGGAGAGCTGTGTTAGTAGAAGTAAGGTTGCTCCAATAAGGCTGCTCTGGAATGAGCTGCCCCTGGAGCTTCCTATAATCCCCGACATCCGGTCCTTCCGGCGCGCCCTAAAAAGTTGGCTTTTCCAGCAAGCCAGCCTGGCCTGAACAAAACAAAATAAATTATTGATTATTGTTAATTTTAATTGATTTTTTTTAAAAAAAATGTTATTGTTAATCTTAATTGGGTTTTTTTTGGATATTCTATTTAATTTTTTTAAACTTTGTATTATGTGTTTTTTAATGTTGTACGCCGCCCTGAGTCCTTGGGAGAAGGGCGGCGTATAAATCCAATAAACCAAATCAAACCAATAATTCTGGAAAAGAGAATCCTGAATGCCCACCCAGGGAAAATCCACTTCAAATGACCTTCTTGAGAAGGGGTTGAGTCTTCTCTAGTGGTCCCCATGGATGTCCTCTCTTTCTCTTGAGACCCAGGGCCCTGGAGAGAATTATTGTGAGGCGGGATTCAGAAAAGCAGGAATGGATGGTCTCTGCATTGGCAACAGGAAACACTTGGAAAATTATATCTCTGTCCAATGAGAGGTTATGAAGCCCCAACCTAAATACATCTAAACTTTCGTAGTTGCCTTATTGGTTCTTCTTATTTTAAATCGAGAGCAACTTCAAGGGACAAAATGTATGTATTTCAGGGGTGACAGGTTCTGGAGAATTGGTAGCGGAAATTTTGAGTAGTTCAGAGAACTGGCAAATGCCACCTCTGGCTGGCCCCAGAGTGGGGAGGACTGTGTGGCGCTTGGGTCTCAACCTTGGCTGCTGGCTTTCCAGCTGACAAGTCCAGCGTCTTAACCATTGAGCCACTGCACCACCCGAATAAATAAAAGCAGCCCCTAAATCCAATTACAGGAAGTCCTAGAGCTGTGGTGGTAAACCTATGGCATCCGTACTGGAAATGGCACACAGAGCCATCCTGCATGGGACCCGTGGCCTCACTGGCTCCTCTTCCGTGTTCCTGTGCACACATGTGCACAAGCCAGCTAGCCTTTGCAGATGCAAGAGCACCAAAATCTGGAAGAGCAGAGTTCCAGGGCGCATGCACACACCAGCACCTGAACCTCTGGGTGTCTGTTGCGCACATGCGTGACGGCCAGCTGTTTGTAAGGCTCGTGCCATAAATTGGACATTTGGGTGCCAGCTCGTGTGTGCATGATGGAACGCTGCTCTTTCCGGGTTTCAGCGCTCCCGCATGTGAAGGTCAGTGAGACTGCACGTTCCTCGCAGGATGGTTCGGCATCCCATTTCCGGCACGCAGGTCAGCATGCAGGTACGAAAAAGGTTAGCCATCACTGTCCCAGAGTTAGGACTGCAATGGAGCCCAAATTATGTGGCTGTGAAACATTTGCTTTTCTTGCCACAATTGATAAGTGCATCATTGCATTTGTTAAGTTAGTAACATGATTGTTAAGTGAATCTGCATTCCCAATGACATGGCTTATCAGAGGATTGCAAAAGCTGATCCCGTGATCCTGCAACCATCATAAGTATGAACCAGTTTCCAAGAGTCCGAATTTTGATTGTGTGACCATGGGAACGCTGCAACTCATGTGTGAAAAATGGTCACTTTTTCAGAGCCGCTGTAACTTTGAATGGTTACTAAAGGAGAACTGTTGTCAGTCAAGGACTCCCTGCATATTAAGGCAATAAGAATAGAGCACTCTCAGCAGAGCCCCTCTAAAAGGAAGGTTTTATCCCGAAGGTACCCTCCGGACCAGTGGTGGGATTCAGCCAGTTCGCACCTATTCAGGAGAACCGATTGTTGGAAGAAATCTCCTTTTGTTTTTTCCACTTACAGGCTAATCCTGTATGGAAGGCAGGAAGGAAACATTCTGGTGTTGTTTCTAACCTAATCTTTACTGCTCTCCTTACAGAAACCGCCTCTCCAGTTAACCCTTGTTACATTGTAACAGATAAGGCGAAGTGTCCATCGACCAGAGTGATGTTCAGTTGGCCACGCCCACATGACCACTGAGCCATGCTTAGCCAGCTGGTCATTAGGCAGAGAACCGATTGTTAAATTATTTGAATCCCACCACTGCTCTGGACCCTTAAAACATGCTGTGAAGATGCTGGTGAGACCAGGGAGCCAGTCAGGCCCAGACTCAGGTGGGCCCAGGAACTTCTGATATGAAACTCTCGTTTGATCAATTATCCCCTTGTGACATAATTCAGGCCATAGAGACTGGTTGTGGACCTTTTGTCTTGCATAAACAGTCCTCCTTGACTCATCTACTCCTTCTGGGTTTTTTTGGGGGGGGGGCGGGGGGAGGCTACCAATTAAGAAAATAAGTAAATGAAGACCTGGGAGGGAAGCAGAAGCTGAGGCCGCTTCACTGCCTGCAACATCAACCAAGTCTCACTCTGCCTTACTGTTCTGGCCCGCCAGTGGCCAGCAGAGCTGGCAGCAGATTCGGATAGTGAGGAGGTTGGGGAGGACATGAGCCAATCCTGGAGTCTGGGGAAAGCTCTGATGAGGGCTCTGTGTCAGGGCAGAGGGGGGGCCAGGGCAGTCTGATGGTTATCAGCTGCCTTCGGAGTCAGACATCAGTGAGGCAGAAGAGCAGCTGGAGCCTGTTCCCAATGTGCGCATGCGCAGAGCTACCAGGAGAAGGGAACAGCTAAGGAGCAAGGGTTGATTTGGGAGTAAGATTCACAGGTAGACGATGAATGCCCCCCCCCCCGGAAATAAAAGAGGAGCGGAAGGGGAGTGGAGTTTGCAGGAGACAATTAGTTCATTCCTGCATTCTTCCCAAGTATTGTGGCACCTGAAAGAGATGGGCCTGGCCACTCTCCAAGCCTGATAAAGGTCGTTAATTGTGACCTATCTTGAAGACTGTGGGAGAGGGAGGACTTTGCTGGAGAGGAATTCACTGTAAGTTAAATAAAAGGGGTTTATTGGGACGAGGACTCAGCTTCGTGCTGCTGGGGAAGCCTAGGTCAGAACACTCATAGACCTGGGGTGGGTTCCAGCAGGCACCACTGCCACTTTGCTTGTGTGCACACTGTGCCCATGCAATTGATGTGCGTTGCACGCACAATGCGGTTAAAATTGTTCCGCACATGTGCAGAACCAAAAAAACAAGATGGCGTCATCTATGGCGCTGCCAGGAGAACCAGTTTGAGGGTGTAGCAAGCCTGAGTCAACTGTCGGTTCCAGCGACCCAGGCTGCCAAACTACTAATGGTTCGGCCGAACCGGTCCGAACCAGTAGGAACTCACTACTGTCACAGATCAACAGGTCAGGAGGGAAATGGCTGAGAGTTGTGTGTCTTCTTTTGAAGGATCCCACCCCAGGAAGCTCTCCTACTCTCAGTCTGTACCTGTTTCTCAATGCTGCTGCAGCAGTGATGGGTTCTGGATCCCGGTGCAACTGGTACAGTGCAACAGGGCAAGGCGTCCACCACATGCACCAGTGCAGCATGCGCACAATGCATGCATGTGTACTTACCGCCTGCAACGCTCTGCGACGTTCCAGCTGCTCGGCAGAGCACCGCACAGGTGCTATACGCTCCGTGCACATGCGCGGAAGCTCTGATTGGCTGAAATACCGGTAAGGAGGACAGGTGGACGGGCCCTCCAGAGCACCGTACTGAAACGGTACCTGGTGCTCCCAGCAGGCAACGGTATGCCCATACCAGGGCGTACCAGTCATATTCCACCACTGTGCTGCAGCCCAAGGAGTAGCCATCTCCTGGTGCTCCTCAGGCCTTGACGCTCCCGAGTCTGAAGGGGAAAGGGGGCCTTGGGCTCCCAGGGAAAGAAAAGGCTTCTCCAGTCCCAGTCACATGTCTTGCTCAATGCTGACTTGTTGGTGTCGGCAAACATTTTCCCGAGGATTCCTGTGCCAAATTCGAAGCACCATTAATAACCCAGTCACGAGATGTGGGCACTTGACTGTGACGGCAGATAAACAACCAAGGAATTCTTGCGACATGACAGGCACATTTTGATTTCTTCTGGCTGCCACACACTCATCGCATATCTTACCTTTTACCCTTGCTAATTAACACACACACACAGACACCGAAATGCAGAACAATCACACATGCTTTTATTGCTTTATTTTGGAAATGCCACAATGGGTTCTTGGACAAAATATTCTGAAAGCCTTTACAAATTTCTAAAAGTTTTTTTTCTTTTCTTTCTAATGACCCACTGACTAGTTCAGGATGAAACAGCCTGTACCCTTAAGTCTATTTGGGAGCCTAGAAGCAATTTCAAGCGATACTTTCCAGCCTGTTAAAAATATTACTTGTCTGACTTTCAGCTGAATTACAGTTCTTAAAAAAAAAAGGACTCCCCAGGGATAACAGATGGCTGATTTAATTTTAATCAGCATTTAAAAGCCATTTCTATTCTGATAAGTTGATACCATTTGGGTTAATTGAAATTTGAAAATGTGTCCCTTAATCTCAGGCAGGTTCTAGTCATGATCAGAGCCTTTGGGCCTCTTAAGGCTTTGAGGAAACCCAAATGGAGCTGATGGTGGGAGAAATACCAAAGAGGAGGAAGCAGAAGTCTCTCTTCCGGCTGAAAGACCTTCCGGTTGCTTGTGAGAAGGTGGAAAAGAAAGTTGCTTGAAACTTAACTTATACATTGGATCCAGGTCTCTTCTTTGCCATCTCACAGGCCTCCAGTCTGGCAAACACTACTAATACTACCATGTTTCCCTGAAAATAAGACTATATATATACGTATATGTATACGTATACACACACCACACACACACACACACACACACACACACATATATATATATCCATCCCAGTGGTGGGATTCAGCCAGTTTGCACCTATTCGGGAGAACCGGTTCTTAACTTTCTAAGAGGTTCAGAGAACAGGTTGTTGGAAGAAATCTTTTTTTTTTTTTCCCCTGCTTTACAGGCTAATCCTGTAAGGGAAGACAGTAAGGTGTTGTTTTCTGGTGTTGTTTTCTAGCTTAATCTTTATTGACCTTACAGAAACTGCCTCTCCGGTTAACCCTTATTACATTGTAACAGCTAAGGCAAAGTGCCCATCGACCTGAGTAAAGTTGAGTTGCCCACGCCCACAAGACCACTAAGCCCTGCCTACCCACCTGGTCATTAGGACAGAGAACTGGTTGTTAAATTATTTGAATCCCACCACTGATATTGCTACCAAAAAAGGCACCAGGTCTTATTTTTTTGCGGGGAAGAAGGATGTCATGTACTGACTCATCTCACTTGCGTGTGTTGCCCCTGGCCTCCTTTTCGCTGTCAGAGGGATTCAGGAACTTCTTCTGCAGCCAGCAAGGCTTTCCTGAAAGTCTCTGCAGTCAATAATGAAGCTCTGGATCGATCCCTGCAGGGGTCTTGTCGGCCTTGCTGGCTGCAGAAGAAATGGGCTGGCAGGATAGGTGTTGGGGGTGTACGAGACCTGGCTGCAACTGTCCAAAGGTAAGTAGGGCAGCTCCACCCCCACCCTAGCTTAATTTTACCCATGCACCCTGGAGTGGGCAGGGTCCTAATTAGGGCTTATTTTGGAGGGGGTAGGGCTTATATTGGTTGCACATGTGAAAATCAAGCTAGGACTTACTTTTGGGGTAGGTCATATTTTCTGGGAAACAGGGTAGTAACATCCCCTCCGGTTCCCATCAGAGGGTGAACCTTAAAATTTGCATGCTGGCTCTTCAGGAAATGCAGTGTGAATGGAGGAATCGGAGCATAAACAAGGCACGAATCATCCCCGAGTAAAACCTTAATTGGTGCACAACTGCCCGCAGCTTGCCGTCACAACAAGCCAGCCAACTGCATCCATAGGAGATCCTCCTTAGATAGGCTGACCTTGTAGTCCAAGGAAAGTCAGTGGACAGCAGATAAAGTGGTGATCACATATAAGGACCATCTCTGACATTCTCTCTTCAAAGTCATTTTCCGGAGGAGGAGGAGGAGGGTTTCCATCGAAGGACTTAAGACATCCCACATGCCACAAATGGAAGCCTGCTTTGTTTTGTAAGGAGGAACCATCATGCTGGGAGCAGGTAGACAGAATGGCTCTATTTCAGTTTACTCACAGCAAAGCCCAGATGGCTGCATCTGTTATTTTATCCCAGCAGGAAGGTCTTGATGTTCTTAGAGTTTAGGCAGTTATTTTTAGCCGGGCACAGGGCGAGTGCATGACGTCACAGTTTCACTTGCATCCATTCAGCAGGAAGACGCCAGGATGACTGCAGATGGAGGACTCTTAAAAGGAAAATGGGCCTTCTAATTAGACCTTTCCCGCTGCCCTGGTGTGGTAGGAAGCAATAGGGCACCCTCCTTTATATTCAGCAGCCGTAATAAGACAGTTCACTGGATAAAAAGTTTGGCCAAATACATCACTTTCTGATGTAACAAATCACAAGTTACCCTGCGAGTGTAATCTGAAAAAAATCACAGCTCCTAAATCACCAAATGATGGGTGTGAATTGTTTTTAAGGTGACATTAGTTCAGCTGAGATTATAGGCTGAATTCTCTACCACAAGGGAGAGAAACCCTTTCTGCAGGGAGAGAACTCGCCTTTCACTGAGCTGATAAAAAAACCTTCTTCCCTCTGAGGTGTTGATTTTCTATCTGCTGGGTGGTAAATTATTCAAATGTGCCACACTCATGCACATCACAGTTTGCACTGATTTCCAAAAGATTCTGTGGTGAAGCAGCTCTTCAACTCTTTACAGCAGCTGTGTCCTTTCTGGTATCACTGCTCCATTTATGCTCCTCTGTGGTTCCACCACAAAAATGCGCTCGACTAAACCGCGTCCGACTAAACCGCGTAGCTGACATCATCAACAGGGCGACAACAGCGCAGAGACAGAAGTACGCTGTAAACCCTAAACCTAAAAATAACCCTTAAACCTAACCCCCCTAAACCTAATCCTAACCCTAAACCTAACCCTTAACCTAACCCTAAACCTAACCCTTAACCTAAACCTAATCCTAACCCTTAACCCTTAACCCAACCCTAACCCTTAACCTAACCCTAAAGCGAACCCTAAAGCTAACCCTAAACCTAACCCTTACCTTAAGTTGAATCGGCTTGCTTTCAAAGCACTATTTAAAGTGCCCTTCTTTCTCCACGCTGGCTGTTGTCACCCTGTTGATGACGTCAGCGACGCGGTTTAATCGGGCGCGGCTTAGTCGAGCAAGGTTTTGACAGGTCACGCTCCTCTGTTCCCTCCAGATGCTTTCAGTACCTGCGAGACCACCTACTGCCACCAGTAGCATCCCACCATCCAGTGCAATTCCATAGAGTTGGCCTCCTCAAGGTGCTGGTTGTTAATTTTAATTTAATTTTTAAATTAAATTTATTGTAAATATCAATTGGGGTTTTTTTTTTGGATACTTTATTTATTTTTTTTTATTTTTTTATTATAGATTTATTGGTAAAAAGAAAATACAACATCCATAACTTGTAACAAAACAATACAACTACATTTCGAGATATTCCCATACTATCAAATCATTATAAACATCAAAGGTTAGGTATCTTTCCCCTCCCTCTTTTCTTCCCTCCCCCCTTACTTCCTTCTCCCCTGCCTTCCCTCCTTTCTTTTCTCCTTTTCTCCTTTCCTTCCCCCATTACTTTATTTAATGTCCCTTTTAATTTTGTAATATGTGTTTTCTTTTATGTTGTACGCCACCCTGAGTCCTTGGGAGAAGGGCGGCATATAAATCCAATAAACCTACAACCTACAGTAACTAACTGGGGACAGGCGGGGGCCCAGAAGTAAGAGTTCCTAGGTGTAGTTTGTACCCCATAGAAGCATGAATCGTTCTCCCCTTTAAACAAAATGAAAAAAATAAACCAAGGTTCAACATTCTTGATTAAAACCTGCAGCATTCATCAGCAATCAGCTTAAATTTCAATTGATTAGTAAGAAAAGCGTGATTTTAATAGCTGACTGAGAATTCTTACTGACAAACCTGGGAATTAATAATACTTTTCTCTCTCTGCATATGTATGAATACATAGTATAACAGCATTTTCTTTCAACTAGAAATGAAAAAGGTTGACATTGAAGCATCCTTTAAAAAACAGCTCTATATAGACATATTGAAAGTATGCAAATGTGTTCAAATGAAATTAATTGAAGCCTCCCATTAGGAAGAAAAACGAATAGGTGAACAGCCCCAATTACATTATATGTGTAAAAAATGTTTCAATTTATTTATTTGTAATTATTATTATTATACAATTGTATCACAGCAGCAAGTTGTTTCGCCGGATTTGGCATTGATTACTAGTTGGGCCCCACTCAGGGGCCTAGGACATTGTAATGTATTTTCGTAATATGCGTGCAGTTCCAAGCAGTGCGGCTTTTTGCATTTGACTGATGAGATTTTGTCAATTTTTAACTGTTTTAAATGTAATTCCAGTGCTTTTGGAATAGCACCCAGTGTGCCGATACCACTGGAATTACCACTGCTGGTTGTGCCATAATCGTTGAATTTCGATTTTTAAGTCCTGGTATTTCGCAATTTTTTCATATTCCTTCTTGTCCACCCTGCTATCACCTGTATTGCGATGTCTATGATTGTAACCTTGTTTTCTCAACCAGTGTGATGTCTGGTGTTTTATGTGCCAGTATTTTGTCCGTTTGTATGCGAAAATCCACAAGATCTTGACCATCTGATTTTTGGTGACTTTTTCAGGCTGATGTTCCCACCAGTTTGTTGCTGTTTTAATATTATAATTTTTGCACAAATTCCAATGGATCATTTGTGCTACTGAATTGTGCCGCAATTTATAATCAGTCTGCACAATTTTTTTACAGCAGCTGAGTATGTGATCAACAGTTTCATCAGCTTCTTTGCAAAGTCTGCATTTGGCATCATTATTATTATTATTATTATTATTATTACAATTGTATCACAGCGGCCAGTTGTTTCGCCAGATTTGGCATTGGTTACTAGTCGGGCCCCACCCAGGGGCCTAGGACATTGTAACATATTTTCGTAATATGCGTGCAGATCCAAGCAGTGCGGCTTTTTGCATTTGACTGATGGTGATTTGTCAATTTTTAACTGTTTTAAATGTAATTCCAGTGCTTTTGGAATAGCACCCAGTGTGCCAATTACCACTGGAATCACCACTGCTGGTTTGTGCCATAGTCGTTGAATTTCAATTTTTAAGTCCTGGTATTTTGCGATTTTTTCATGTTCCTTCTCAGCGACCCTGCTATCACCTGGTATTGCAATGTCTATGATTGTGACCTTATTTTTCTCAACCAGTGTGATGTCTGGTGTATTATGCGCCAGTATTTTGTCCGTTTGTATACGGAAATCCCACAAGATCTTGACCATCTGATTTTCGGTGACTTTTTCAGGCTGATGTTCCCACCAGTTTGTTGCTGTTTTAATATTATAATTTTTGCACAAATTCCAATGGATCATTTGTGCTACTGAATTGTGCCGCAATTTATAATCCGTCTGCGCAATTTTTTACAGCAGCTGAGTATGTGATCAACAGTTTCATCAGCTTCTTTGCAAAGTCTGCATTTGGCATCATCAGAGGATTTTTCAATTTTGGCCTTAATGGCATTTGTGCAGATAGCTTGTTCTTGCGCAGCCAGGATTAGTGACTCTGTTTCTTTCTTTAATGTACCTGTTGTTAACCATAACCAAGTTTGTTCACTGTCCACTTTATCTTTTATTTTTTCCAGAAATTGGCCATGCAGTGCTTTGTTCTGCCAACTCTCCATTCTTGATTTTATCACATCTTTTCTGTATTCTTGTTTCGTCTGTTGGGCCTTCAGTAGATTTTTGTTCTTTACTTCGATTAATAGATGTTCTTGACTTTCTTTAAATAATCAGCCAGTGCATGTTTTTCTTCTCTTCAACTGTTTGCTTCACTTGTAATAATCCTCTGCACCTGATTTTCGTGGCAGATATAGTCTATCAGTATCACCATGTGGAGGTAAACTGTAGTGCATTGTCATTAGTTTCCTGGTTTTCGGTCCAAAATGTCCAAATCAGCTTGCGTCCAGTTAACTATACCAGCTGTGTATCTTATAACTGGTATTGCCCAGGTATTTATGGCTTTGATTGTATTTCCACCATTCAATTTAGATTTCAAAATTTTCCTAACTCTGTTGGTGTACTCTCGCCTGACAATAGTTTTTACTTCTCCATGCTTGATGTTATCCAATTGCAGAATGCCTAAGTATTTGTAGGCTTCATTTTCTTTGCATTTAATTAATTGGCCATTGGCATTTCAATTCCCTCACATGCAGTGATTTTGCCCCTTTTTATGGATACAGTGGCGCATTTTTCCATGCCAAACTGCATTGAAATATCGGTGCTGAATACTCGGACTGTGTTTGTCAATGATTGGATTTCTATTTCTGACTTTCCATAGAGTTTCAAATCATCCATTATTATTATTATTATTATTATTATTATTATTATTATTATTATTATTATTAAAATATTCATTTCTAAAATTTCCACAATCAGATTTTCTGAAGATGGCTTATACCCGTGATGGCGAACTTATGGCACACGTTCCAGAGCTGGCACCAGTGGTGGGATTCAGCCAGTTCTCACCTACCCAGGAGAACCGGTTGTTAACTTTCTAAGCAGTTCAGAGGAACCGGTTGTTGGAAGAAATCTCCTTTGTTTTTTCCACTTTACAGGTCTAATCCTGTAAGGAAGGCAGGAAGGAAACATTCTGGTGTTGTTTCTAGCCTCATCTTTACTGTCCTGCTTACAAAACTGTTTCTCTGGTTAACCCTTATTACATTGTAACAGCTAAGGCGAAGCGCCTATCGACATGAGGATGATGAATTGGCCACATCCACCCAATCATATGATCACCGAGCCCGCCTACCCGGCTGGTCATTAAGACAGAGAACCAGTTGTTAAATTATTTGATTCCCACCACTGGGTTGCACGCAGAGCCCTCTCTTTGGGCATGAATACCATCGCCAGTTGGTGTTTGGCCAAAACCAGGCTATTTTGGGGATTTTTCTACCCCCAAAAACGGCCTGAAAACAGCCCCCAAAATAGGCATGACCACCAGCCAGCTGGTCTTTGGGTTTCCAGCACTCCGCCATATGCGCCCATGCATACACATTCCGGTTTGGGCACTTGGTGCCAAAAAGTTTCCCCATTACTGGCTTATACCATGGCCTTAAAGCCCACAAATGAAGAATTGTGACTCCCAATTGCAACAAGCCCTACAGCAGAGGTGGGCTCCTACCAGTTCGCACCTATTCGGCAGAACCTGTTCGTCAAATCTTTTTGAAACCCACCACTGGAGGAGAGATACACACACACACACACACACACACACACACACAGAGAGAGAGAGAGAGGAGAGAGAGAGAGACAGACAGACACAAAGAGAGAATCACATAGATAGACACAGAGGGAGGGAGGGAGGGAGAGAGAGACAGGCAAAGAGCCCCCCACACACACAGACAGACCCACACAGAAAGAGAAAGAGAAAGAAAGGAAGAAAGAAAGAAAAAAAGAAAGAAAAAGTGAGAGAGAGTGGGGACCGCCGCGAACCGGTTGAAACCCACCCCTGCAATGGGGAGCTTACCTAACAGGAAGCCCCATCTCTTCTGGCACCCTTCTTCTGCCCAAGAGAAATCAGATCTAGAGGATATCCTTGTTGCACCGTGGACTGGATTGCTAACAAAACTTTGAGCTCATCCCGGCTGGGTGAGTCGAGCATCGAGCCTGGAGCCTCTTTCAAAATGATGGAGAAAGTGAAGAAGCAGAGCAGTGCACCAACAAGAACGATGTCTTCAGTTCAAAATTGTTGGAAGAAATGCCCTTCCGGGTTCAGTTCCAAGGGGAAAAAGACACTGGAAACATGGAGGCTGCTTGGAAAGATGGTTTAATGGTGAACAGGATCATATGGATTGAGCTCCTGAACAGAAAAGGGGGATCAGATGCTTCCAGATGTTGGGTGAAGAAGAAAAAGAGACTGTGATTCTGAAAGACCCTGGTTTTATGCCCTTCTGGCCTTTGATCTGGATCTTGTATTCTGATTGGTTGTCAGACTCCCATGGGGCCGTGCAGGGGCAACTCTTTAGGTTGTGCTTTGAGTCCAAGTTTGGTTGAGCATTGCTTCTACCCAGGTACCCTGTGGTGAGTTTCTGTAGAAGGCTAACCCTATCTTTGTTATGTAGAATAGACTGACCCAGGCCTTTAATGGCCCATTGACAAAAAGGGGGAGGTATAAAGAGATTTAGTCTGTTTCCTGCCTTTTCAATATTTCCCAGGATATTTCATTTTTTCTAGGGGAGGGGTGGGTGATAACTTCCTACAGTAGTTTAGGGAAGCCAATGGTGAACCTGCCGAGGATTCAAGGGACGCTTCCGAATCCACGGCAAAAGATTTCTGCATTGGGCCATCCTCTGTGGACCTTTATTGGGGCTGGTTTGACTCGCTTCATCTCTCCAGTCATGGAATCATCTTGAAGATCTTCACTGTTTATGTTTGAAGAGACCACGAGCCAGGATAATGGGCCCAGGAAGGTCTGAAAGGAGAACCTTCTTCTCTTTGTTGTTCGGGAAGGCAGCTGAATCCATACAGTGACTGGCAAAGTGGCCTCAGGGGCAGAAGCCAAGAGGACAGGATGCCACTCTGCACTGGCACCGAGAGGGAAACACACCGTAATAATCGAGCACAAATGCAAGCACGCAAAGGCTGAAGTCGGGAGATTTTAATAGACAACCCAGGAAGGTTTTTGTTACAAAATCCTCTTAGGGGAAATGAGACTAGCTTCAATCGTTGAAGGACTGCAAGCTAAGCATGCCCCCCCCCCCCCCCCGTGCACCATCGTATGTAAATGGCAACAGCATAGCAATAAAGTGCAGAACAGGGAAACACCACTAAGGGCTTTATTTTTCAGTAGATGATTTTTAAATATGATA
The DNA here is from genome assembly GCF_009769535.1 of Thamnophis elegans. NCBI lineage: Eukaryota > Metazoa > Chordata > Lepidosauria > Squamata > Natricidae > Thamnophis > Thamnophis elegans. Next base: position 28,631,723 of record NC_045555.1, on the reverse strand, counting down.
TTTAATTGGGCAAGCATTTCTTGGCTCTCGTCTGTTGGCTTTAGCATCTGTCTGGCTTGAAAGAATTTAGTCAATGAAGCCTTTTACAGCCTGGTACAATTTCCTGTGAAAGATTTCTACTGAATCTATTTCTGCTGGGCAGCTATGAAATGTTAGCAAATCTTGTAAAGACTTGGACAATCCAGGGCCCCACTAGCTATGCTTCCACAGCGAGTGCGGTTTATTTTGGGAGATGTTGCAAGAAATGCCCATCTGGGTTCATTTCCAAATGGGGAAAAAGACACTGGAAACATGGAGACTGCTTGGAAAGATGATTTTAATGGTGGACAGGACCACATGGTTTGAGCTCCTGAACAGAAAAGGGGGATCACATGCTTCCAGATGTTGGGTGAAGAAGAAAAGAGAAAGAAGGGCTGAAAGTTTGTGGCTTTATGTCCTCTCTGGGCTTTGATCTTGATCTTTATTCTGATTAGTTGTCAGACTCCCATGGGGCCATGCAGAGGCAACTCTGTAGACTGTGTTTTGAGTCCAAGTTTGGTTGCCTTGCTGGCTGATGTAATTTTCCCAGGTGCCTTATGGTGAGTTTCTGTAGAAGGCTAACCCTATCTTTGTTATGTAGAATAGACTGACCCAGGCCTTTAATGGCCCATTGACAAAGGTGTGTGTGGGGGTATTAATAGTGTCTGTTTCCTGCCTAAAAACATGTTTCTCCATTTCTTATCCAGGGAAATAATATTCTGCCTTTTCAATATTTCCCAGGATGTTTCATTTTTCTAGGGGAGGAGTGGGTTTTAACTTCCTACAGAGAGATGGCATTGGCTTGTGTTCGTGTGTGTGCATGTGTGTTGTGCAAAACAACCCTGGCAGAGAAGGGGACCTCGATGGAGATCACACTTCCTGCAATTTCCTGATAGCAGACTATTCCCAGGTCTCTCCTATCAGCCACAGATTAATTGTGGTCTTTGCTTTGCAGATAAATGGCCCTTAAGGGCCCTCCTGCCAGGGCCCAATTTGGGGCCACAACTCTGGGGGACAGGCTTTATTTTCATTCCTATGAAATTATTCCTTCATTTAGAGAACACAAACAAACAAAACCTACAGAAAAGAAAAATACACTAACAAGCAGAAATAAATAAAAAAGAGGCAAGAGCAAAATATGCTATGATACTTATAAAAAATAGCTGGACACAGCATTAAAGCTTTACAAAGTGTTATTGATTAGTTTCTCTGTTATATTGAGAGAGAGCCTGGAAAACAGAGAACAAACAGAGATCATCTGTCAATCCAGGCAAAGGGAGGGAGGGAGCAAACAGCCTTTCCATCACAATAGAAGGACTCGAGATTAATCTAAAGTTCCTGATATTCCAAATTTTCATTCTATTCCACCACAGTAATTGCATTGTAACAGTTTTTGGTTAAATATTTTATCACCTTATCATTTCATGTTATGTTATTTTATGACCTCATTGTGTGTAAATTTTATTATTTGAATTAACTTTTTCACTGTTGACATTTAAATTATTTCATTATAAATGTTTTAGTGCTTAGCCGTAAAGCACTTTGAATCTTGGTGTATTTGATGGCATAGAAATAGGTTAAAGATATGCTGCCCAGCTGCGAGGTGGGTATCCATACAACCCATTTAATAAACCAGGAGTAAATTTGTCAATCACACAAAAACCATACTAACAACCTCAAGCTTGTTAAACCAAAATAGCTGAACAACCTCCTAACCTATCAGGGAATACCCCTTCCATCATTTTATTCTTCCAGCACAACTGACAACCAACCTTTTAAAATCTTTTTTGAGATTTCCAATAAATGTGGATGAAAATATGTGTTGAATTATTCTTATCGTAAAACCAAAAAACATATTTCATTTAAAACATGGATTTGTTAATTCGGGGTGTTTCAACTGTATTCTCAAGTTCTTGCATGAGGCTAACATCCATCTTTATGGTTTCCCTTCACTGGTCATGCAAGTACTCTGCCACCTGCTGGTGGAGGATGGGGGTCACAACAAGAGCTGAATTCCCAGAAAGGTCCCACCAGAAGAGAAACTCCAGGATCTCAGTCCAAGTCAAAAGCATCACTGCAGCTTTCTTTCCATCCCTCCCAGCAACTCCAGGCCAGGTCTGGCTGAAGAGGGTTCAACCTTTATCCATCCCATGGGCTTTATGAATGCCAAGCAACCCTTAACGCTGCTCTGCAGGTTTCGGAACTAGTCCTTGGGCTGCTGGGATGCCTCTTTGGCCAACCGACTATTCTGTTCCATCCTGTCTGTGGGTCAAACCTTCTGATCAGCCTCTACTTTGCATGCTTGTTATTGGCTGCCATAGTAACAAGGAGGGTGGGGCTCATGGTATTTGGGAGGGGAAAAGGGCAGGTGGAGATATCTCAAGAAGAGAGTTTTGTTCTCACCATCTTCTGTGCATGCTGATGGCTTGTGTTTGGGCTTGGTCAAAGCCAACCTTCTCTGCATACCAGCTGAATGAGGCCACTTGAAGATGTGCTCCACATGACACCTTTGGGAGTTTGAGATTGGACATTGGGTTGGGGTAAATGGGGGGAGGGCTTTGGATATACATTTGATATGTACAAGATCTTGCTTCACTTTAACTGTTTTCATTTCATGTCCAATAAATGTACCTTTATCCCTATTCAAATGGAGTTGAAGGTTTTCTTTCTTGGATGTTGAGTGAGGCATGCCTGACACTTCCATTCTGTGATCTGGGAAAGGGAAGCCCGAGAAAGGTCAGAATCAAGCTTATTTCCTACTTTGGGAGGTTCCAGCTTCCCCATCCCACCCCAAATCTCAGGCTTCTGACTTATTGACTTCAAATCATCCCATTTTCATCTTTCAAATCAGATTCGGGAAACCTGTAACCTCAGATGAGGATTTATTCAGGGTCCAAACGCTGCAGGGTCTACTCAGAAGTGCCTTGGCAAGCAGCCAAGGGATCCCTGGATCCCTAGGGAGCATGGGTCATGGAGGGAGGAGGGGCTCTGGAAGCTGAGTGCAGTAATAGTCACTATGGAGAGCCCCAATTTTCTTTTCACACAGAATGGAATCATCCCCTCCCCAAAAGGCCCCAATTTCCATCTCCAAAACCAAGAATGAAACAAGCATTCTCTATATTTACGGCCCTTTTGAAATATTTTATGAAAGTTAAAACTTCCTTTACATCTCAAATGTCACTGGGGTTTATGCTCTGAATGCTCCATTTAACCCCATAAAACACAACGGTGCCCTTTGAATGATTAACAAAGAAGATATTCGGGCAGAATGGCCTCTGCAAGGAAGCCTGAGACTTCGAGGAGACTCTTTTCCTTTCCAAGCCTCTACATCAAACGAAAGAACAGCTGGATGGAGATGATTCTTTGCTATCGCCCCAGAAAGGCCAAAGGAAAAGACAGAATTCCTGGCCAGGCTACAAAAGGAGGGAAACAAATGAGCACTAGTGTCACGGGTCAGTTTCAGGAGGTGGGTAGAATGTGACGTTCAGCTCCTCCAAGGGAGGAGCCCCATAGCCTGCATGGCCAGAGCCCAGAGCGCTGGGCTGCCTGGCTCAGCAGCCAATCCAAGGGGGAGCAGAGGCTACCCTGCATGCAAGAGATTTGCCTCTGGGCTCTGAGATTAATGCTGTCCCTTGGCAGACTCCCACAGGATTTGTTCAGCCATGAAGCCGGTCAATTACAAGGGAGCTGGTTATAATTTAAGGAACCCTCCTCCACCTTCCTTGAGTGTTCTTCAATTACTACTTTAATTAAGCCAGCAATCCCTAAACATGGGCCAGGAGGCAGGAATGACCACAAAACAAAAGTTCCTGACCCTTGAAGCAATTTCCCCAACCATTCTGCCACCATTCAGCTGACTGTTGAGTAACAAAGGGAGGCTTTGATTGGTGTTGTGCAGCATTTCCCAACTGGGCAACCTCCAGAGGGGGCCGTAACATGCAGGCCTCTCCACCCTGACCCACGCATGCAAGGTTTGGGCCTCAGGCAGGAGAGGAAGGCCCCAGCCAGAAAGCAGGAAATTCACTCCCTGAATAAAAAGTGCTAGTTTGAAAGTAGACACTGGTGTCTGCTGAATGTCCCCCAGGCATCTAATATCAGGATTCCTCCGCTGTTGAGGGCTCCCTTCTTTTGCCCATCAGCCTTTTACAGAATGAGAGGAGACATCCCAATGCCAGGGTTCCAAGTAACAGCCCGAATGAAATCAAAACTCCAAGGTCCAAGGCTACCTCAAAGTATAGATTTATTAAAGGTAAAGGTTCCCTCGCACATATGTGCCAGTCATTCCCGACTCTAGGGGGCGGGGCTCATCTACGTTTCAAAGTCAAAGAGCCAGCACTGTCCAAAGACGTCTCCGTGGTCATGTGGCCGACATGACTAAATGCCGAAGGCGCACGGAACGCTGTTACCAAAGGTGGTTCCTATTTTTCTACTTGCATTTTTTACGTGCTTTCGAACTGCAAGGTTAGCAGAAGCTGGGACAATAAAGGGACCTCACTCCATTATGCAGCACTAGGGATTTGAGCCACCAAACTGCCAACCTTTCTGATCGACAAGCTCAACGTCTTAGGCACTGAGCCATCCCTATATATTTATAAGGCATGTCATATTGGCACAGCTGGTGAAAACCAAACTCTGAAGCTCCCCAGGTTGTCCCCACCCAATTCAAAATCCAAAGTTTCTCCCCAGTACACACAACCATTACATGCCCCAATGAGGGCACAGTCCCACACCTGGATGACTCCTATCCACACCCTCCAGGTGGTGGTGAAAGTCTCCTTGGCTCCCAGAAGAAAGAATGTTATTTTGGCTGCATATTTCCCCAGCTATCTCTACTCCCCCTCCCTTTCCCACGACTCCAGCTAGCCTCGCTGTGGCAACCCTGAAGATGTCCCAGGATGGCTCTAGGGTTGACACCCAACACAACCACAACACTGGCATTGGCTGCTTGTGTCAGATCTTTCACCACCACGTTAGTGGTGGGTTCTGGGCGCTATGGCCCAGTATGGCCATACTGGTTGTAGCCGGGAGCAGCGGCCACCGTACCGGTATAGTGGCTTGTTTGGCCCACCTGCCCACCTGCATTCCATGGCTGTTTATAGCACGACCGGCCAATTGCGCACATGCGCACAGCGTGCAGTGCCTGTGCGACCTCCGCTGAGCAGCTGGGCATCACAGGGCGGTGGTGTGCGCATGCGTGCCCAACTAGGTCGCCCGGCCCCATGCACAGCAAACCAGTTATGACGGGATCCAGAACCCACCACTGCATTACGTGGCAGATATTGGAGAACACCCTGGGAAGTATCATCATCATCATCATCATCATCATCATCATCATCATCTGAAGAGGACCTCCGTTTTGAGACCAGGCTAATTGGGGCTGCAATTTGCCGAGGCTTTCTTCTCTAAAGCCTTGGCTTTAATGGGTGTTTTTTTTCTTCTTCTGAGCGCCAAGAAGATTTGCAAGAGGTTTCATTTAAAGACGGCCATCTCTTTGCCTCGGAGTCCAGTTCCCCACTGAGGAGGATTGTAGTCATTATTAACAATTTAATGTAAACTGTATCACAGCAGAGTTAACTTGTACGATCTTTGTGCATAATTTATTGTGCGTGCCCATTATGCTGCTTTATGTTACTAGCTATCTACAATGGAGGAAAGATGCAGGTTGCCCAGACCACAAGCAGCGACCATGGGGCCGTGGCGCTCGTGGCTGTGTAGGGATGCCCGTCTCAACGAGTCTCTTGGTGCACCTGTTTCATTGGCTCATTGGATCCCTTCTTCTCCCTCCGCTGGAACAAGGTGACTTCCAAAGAATCAAAAATGAGAAGGAAATCAGAAAAATGTTAGAACAACAAAGCTTCAAAAGCAACAGAGAAGCCATGGCTGGATTAACTAAATCCATCAGGAAAGCAACTGGATTTAAAACAAAGACAACTCCTGAAACAAGGAAGATTAAAGGTCATCAGCTGGCATTCATGCTACATAATGGCAAGAAAAATATTGATTTTATGCCCCACAATCCCTTGTAGCTGAGGAGGGGAGATTCTACCTACCATATTTTTCAGAGTATAAGACGCACCTTTTTCCCTCAAAAAAAGAGGTTGAAAATCTGGGTGTGTCTTACACACTGAATACAGCATTTTTTGCCTCCCAAAACCCTGCCCCTTCACTAAAATGGCCATGCATAGCCTTTAGGAGGCTTCCAGAGAGCTCCTGGGGGCTGGGGAGAGCAGAAATGTGAAAAACGCCCCCTTTTTGCCCACTTTTGCCCCCCCGCTCCCCAGGAGTACTCTATAAGCCTCCCAAAGGCCATGCATGAATTTTTTTTCATAGAAAATGGGCCCATTTTTGAGAAAAACAGGCTTTTTTTGCTTGTTTTTTTGGGGGGCACCTCAAGGAGCACTCTGCAAGCCCCCTTAAGGCTATTCATGCTTGTTTTTGGAAAAAAACCAAGCCTGTTTTTGCAAAAAGGTTTGCAGAGTGCAAAACCTTTTTTTTAATTTGCCTCTTCAAAACCTTGGTGTGTCTTATACTCTGGTGCGTCTTATACTCCGAAAAATACGGTATCTATGGCAGGTTAATGCCTCTTTTCTCCAGGGATGTCCCAGGAGTCAAACAGGAGAGAATGAGTCATTTTTAAGAACCCTCTCCCACCCCCCACCCCCAAAAAAAATCAATAGCAAGGTGCCTGATGCCTGTGTGGCATTTGGGACATCACATTCCTTCCTTCTCGTGAATGTATACATTTCCATTTCTCTAACCACATAGTAGGTGCCAACCCTGGATGCCTCCTCTAATGAGCCTCATTTGAAGACAAATCTGTTCTGAATGTTGTGCTTCAGACAATGACCCACTTCTTGCCCCTGTCCTACAACATGGTCTCTAGGTGGAGAATTGGGCAACCCTTCTCAGCATTCTCTTTCTACTGGACTCCCCATCAGCCTCATCACGTGAATTTTGATTTTGCATCATTTTGCAGCTCAGAAGAACTATGTCCAGACCTGGCAAAGTTGTCGTCAGGAGGCTGAAAGTATACAGGCTCATAGACTGCCCATCTGCCCTCTTTGGTCTCTTGCTGAGTTGGGATGGAGATCATCTCCTAAGGGCCTGCCTCTTCTTTGCAGGCTGAGCTTGAGATCAGGGCTGGCAGAAGCTTTACGCTTATCCCACTAGATCAGGGATGTCAAACTCAAGGCCCAGGGGTCGGATCCTGGCCAGGGGGTGTACTTAGATCTGGCCTGCAAGGCCACCCTAGAAACAGTGAGGGACTGGCCCATGGTGCTTCTGCCAGCAAAAATGGGCTCCAGAGCTCTGTTTTCTGCTGCCATGGTCTCCTGCAGCCCACTGCCACGTGGTGCTCCCAAAGCTCCGTTTTAATTGGCAGAGGGTTGCAGGAGGCCATGGTAGCTGAAAATGGAACTCAGGAGCTGGTTTTCACTGGCAGAGCGCTCAGGCGCCCCCGACATGAGTGATGTTGAGCTGGCCATGGCCCCTGGCCATGCCCCTCCCTGAGGTCAAACACAGCTCTGATGTGGCCCTCAATGAAATTGAGTTTGACACCCCTGAACTAGATGGAATCCTGTTGTGCTGCTTATAACCCTGCCTGGACCTTGCTGGGCCCTTTCCCCTCCCCTGCAGTCATTTCACAGATCGGGGCATCTTTAAATCCTGCCCAGTTCCTAGGGCCAGGATGTCCTTCTGCTCCAGCCAGTCTACTCCGTGGCCCTGCACAGAAGCTGCAGAGCCTGTCCCAGATGCCCTTAGATTAGCCCTGCTGCCTTTTAAGGATGGGGATGATCCCGGTTAATCCTTGGTTGCTGAGAAGAGAGAGGCTGTTTGCAGTGAAGGTAAATCCCGAAGCCAGGATTAGCACCAGCAATCCCCTGGCCTCCTTCGCGGGCTCAGCTGGGATGCTGCCGTCTGCTGGAGCTTGCAAGAGTCCCGGCAACTTTCTGACTTGGCAGCAGAAGTGGCCGCTGCTCAGGTACGGGATCATGATCCTATCAATTCACAGGCATTGCGGGTAACATTCAGCTGCATTTGCACCCATAGCTTAGCAATATAACTATTCCAACCCATTGAGATCAACCTCCAGTCTTGACTCACACTCACATGCTCACTTTCCACGGATGACCTGGGTTTCTGCCAGGCTGTGTGAAGATGGAGGAATGTGTTGAGATTCAATTATTTATTCTAAAGTTAGGCTGCATCTTATATTATGTATTGCATGAAATAAGACACTTTGGGTGTGACATCTCTTATTGTTCTCCATCCTTCCTTTTTGCACAAAGAGAATAAATACTCATTTTTAAATTCTAATGTAGCGGCAAACAAACTTAAAGAAAATGAACAAATGAAAGCCACCCATAAGAAGATTACAAAGCATCCAGGAAGCTATACATAGGCAGCTTCTTTTCAGCAGACTTAGTGGATAACAAATTGGGGGGGGGGAGGGGAGGCAGCATCTTTGCAGACTTGCAGAGCCCTGCAAAGAGGTGTTGAAGGGAGGCAGGGGCCAAGGGGTTAGAAAGCTGGGGGTGGGAGGGAGGGAGGGAGGAGAAGAACCATAATTCCACAGATTGGCTTATCCCTGCAGAGGCTTTGATTGGAGAGCTCAGCTTGAAGGTGAAAGATGACAGTCCCTTCAATATCCTCTGCTCTTTGTTTTAAGCCGGGAATGGGTTCAGTGTGAGAAGAATGCCATGCAGCTGAAATAAGAGAAGCAGGGCACAGCATGATCAGTAGTGCATTCCAGTGGCGGGAAATGATTTTTTTTTTACTACCAGTTGTGTGGGTATGGCTTAGTGGGCATGCCAGGGGAAAGATACTGCAAAAGCCCCATTCCCTCCCGACTCCAGGGGAAGGATACTACAAAATCCCCATTCCATCCCCACTCCAGGGGAAGGTTACTGCAAAATCTCTATTCCCTCCCCACTCCAGGGGAAGGATACTGCAAAATCTCTATTCCCTCCCCACTCCAGGGGAAGGGTACTGCAAAAGCCCCATTCCTTACTCACTACAGGGGAAGAATATTGCAAAAGCCCCATTCCTTCCCCACTCTAGGGGAAGGATACTGGAAGGATACTGCAAAAGCCCATTCCTTCCCACTCCGGGGGAAAGTTACTGCAAAAAGCCCCATTCCCTCCGATCAGCTGTGGGACTCGGGAGGCAGAGAAAAGATGTGGGAGGGGCCAGTCAGAGGTGGTATTTACCAGTTCTCCAAACTACTCAAAATCTCCACTACCGGTTCTCTAGAACGGGTCAAAACCTGCTGAATGCCACCCCTGGTGCATCCCCAAGAACCCACCTCATTCAGGGCTCTTTTCAGGCCTTGCATTTTCTGCGGCTTTGGCATTTCCTCGCAGGTTTCAGGGAGAGCAAAATGCCTCTCATTTGGAGCTCCAGAATTTGCATTCTGTCCTTTGGGGGGGGAATACTTTGCACCACAGAGACCAGGAAGAGGAGATGCACCCACCAGCACGCTCTCACGTGGATCCAGGTGCATTCTGGATGTATTATCAGCAGTAGTGAAATTCATTTTTTTACTAGCGGTTCTGTGGCCGTGGCTTGTGGCATGGCTTGGTGGACATGGCAGGTGAAGGATGCTGCCAAATCAATACAATACAATACAATACAATAGAAGAGTTGGAAGGGACCTTGGAGGTCTTCTAGTCCAACCCCCTGCCTAGGCAGGAGACCCCATACCGTTTCAGACAAATGGCTATCCAACATCTTTCTTAAAGACTTCCAGTGTTGGGCATTCACAACTTCTGGAGGCAAGCTGTTCCAAATCCCCATTCCCTCCCCACTCCAAGGGAAGGATACTGCCAAATCTCCATTCCCTCCCCACTCTGGGGCCAGCCGGAGGTGGTATTTGCCTGTTCTCCGAACTACTCAAAAACTTCCGCTACTGGTTCTCCAGAACCTGCTGGATTTTACTCCTGATAATGAGGCAACCAGGAGCAAAGTTGGAGCTTACGTGCCCTGAATGGACCAGCCCCAAATGCTCTCCAGGATTATCAACAACTCACAATGAACAACACATACACACACACACACACACACACACACACACAGCAGAATCCTTGCAGAAAAAGTTCCTGAGAAAATGGAAGGTGCCTAAAACACCAGATGACCTCCACTGCAGGCAGAGCATTGAGTTCACTCTCAGTGCTGCAGACTGGCCTTTAAAAAGAAGGGTGACCGGACACGGAGACAAAATGTCCCTCCAGCCCTCTGAGGAATGAGATGTATAGATAGCAGGAACCGATATGGAGCCAGGAATCAAATCACAGTGGAGGAATTTCTGTCTTTCTGCCCTGGAGGGAATAAATCATCTTTCATGGCAGCCAGCAAACTTGGTTGCCTGTTAGGATAAAAGGGGCCCCAGATGCTTCTCTTGAAATGCAACCGGTTGCTCATTACCTGGCCCAGCCTCCTGGTTAAAGCAATCAGCTCGGATGCCACCAAAGACAATTTTATGTTGCGATGAACTCTACTGCTGCCCAGGTGTGGGATTTTCTTCCCCATCCGATACATTTTCAGAACTGGCTTTGAATGTGGAAACCTAGAGTGAAAATCATCTTGCGAGGTTCACAGATTGGGGTTTGGGGGATGGGAGGAGCCAATCAGCCAGAAGTCAAGAGCAACCTTGCCCAGCAGCCTTGAGAAAGCGGGGCAAGTCAACTCTGGGGCTGAGCTGTTCCTCAAAAGATTGGGAACAGGGGTGAAATTCAGAGGGAAAATTCATCCAGCCAACTACATCCTTGAAATTTACAAGAAGGAAACAGAGTATTTGAAATTTTGCAGTGGGCCACCCCTGATTTGCTGTCAATGTTTTGTGAACCGATCTGTGTATGCAAACATGCCATTCTAGTTACGGAGGAGGCTCAAGAGGGAAAGTGGTAAGGGTGGCCACCACTTTAGATGGCTTCCAAAGGGGATTAGATGATTGATGTTGGGTAGTAGTGAGATTTGTCACATGGCTAAATATTATCATCCTGCTATGGACTGAGAGCCTCCTCAGATCATCTGGTGAGAAATATGAGCTGAACAAATCTGGCAGAATCTTTGCTTGTTCTAGTGAGGAGCAGAAGAATGCCAGACGAGATGAGCTTTTGGTCTCATCCATCTTCTGAATGTCCTGCTTCCCTGGAGGGATAAATAAGTTTCATGCACCTTTCCAAATGAAGATATTGTAATCAAAAAAAATTCTGGAATGTGCAGAGATGGATAGGTTAACCCTAAAAAATCAAAGGAGAAGAAGACTTGGATTATTTAATAACATGGGAACTATTTTACAAATGGTTAAATGGCAGATGTTGAGGTTAGAGGAGTGGATTAATATGAAATATGGATTACATGAGAAAGAAAAAACCGATGAGTAAATATTCTGATGGTTCTATAATTGAAACTATAATGGAAGATAGTATACGTTGTAATAATGATTGATATTATTGCATATTTATTTATATATATATTATCTGTATATATATAAACATAGCTTGGATGATTACATCCAGAAAAGTGAAGAACCAATGATTAAGGAAGTAATAAAGGAGGCCTTTTAAAGACAACTAAGTCAAAAGCTGAATATAAGAAAGAAGTAATTGAGAAGTGAGCTGAAAATTGGAAAAACAAAGCTATGCATAGCCAATACTTGAAAAGTATTGAAGGCAAAGCTGACCAAAAGCTAACTTGGAACTGGTTAAGATCAGAGCACTGAAAAAGAAACAGAAAGCTTTATTTTGGCAGCTCAAGAACAAGCCTAAACAAACTGCATGAAAGCAAAATTCAACATTACCACAACAGCAAATGTCGCCTCTATAATGAGAAAGATGAAACAGTCAACCACTTGATCAGTGGGTGCAGCAAAATTTCACAAACTGACTACCTACAACGCCATGACCGCGTTGCTAAGATCATTCACTGGAATTGTGCCAAAAGTTTGGATTTGAGTACAGCAAAAACTACTGGGAACATCAGGTTCAGAAGGTTTTAGAGAATGAGAAAGTCAAGATCTTGTGGGACTTCAGAATTCAGACTGACAGGCACTTGGCCCACAACATACCTGACATAACAATAGTTGAGAAGAAAAAAGTATGGTTCATTGACATTGCAATACCTGGAGATGCACGAATTGAAGATAAACAGCAAGAAAAAATCACAAAGTACTGGGACTTGCAAATTGAAGTTGAGCAACTGTGGAAAAAGAAATTGTGTGTTGTCCCGATTGTAATTGGAGCCCTTGGAGCAATACCCAAAGGGCTACCTTGCTATTTGGAAATGTTAAATTTATCAGACTTGAACATTCTGATTCTACAAAAAAACACCCTACTTGGAACAGCTTATATCCTCCGACGTTACCTTAACAGTTCCTAGGTCCTTGGTTAGGACTCGAGCTGTTGAGCTACCAACCAGCCCCAAAGGCTGTGAATCTCACCAAAGATTAACCACATAATAATATCTGTTAAATATTGGGGTGAGAGACCAGCCAAAAATCCTAGGACCAACCTCCTTGAGGTTTTTCCCATCCTGTTCAAACCATATACCAATGGACATGCTGGGCAGTATTTGGCAGCATTGCCACAGATAAAGAGAAGAGAGATTAGACACTCGCTTCAGATAGGCAAAAAAGCAACTCAAAAGCCGAAGACCCCTGTGCAAGAGTTTTGTGGACATAAAGTGTCGTCTCTCTTTGGACCTGTCATTGCTCTTGAGAAAAGGCCATAAGGAGACTGTTTTTAATCACCCTGATCCCGTGCATCCCAGAGCATAAGTAGATAAGAATAATTAAACATTAATGCAGGCCTGTCGTTTAAAGTCCACAGAACAATCTCATTAGCTTGTTGTTGGTTTTTCTGCAAAGCAGCCCAGACTGAAGCAAGATTGTCTCCTTGCCCTCTGGGATTGACCCAGAGATAATCTGCAGCAGCAGCAGCGGCTGCCTTCTTGGACTTGCCTAATTTCCCATGACAAAGGTGCACAGGGCAGCGAGTTGGTCCACTTTATCGTTAGAGCTCATGAAGTCCTGATTAGGTCAGTTTTGTTATTTAAGCAAAGTTGGTGGGATTTGGATCATGCTGCTTTGCCTACCAATGTGGCCAAATGAGACTAAATTCATCATTCCCAATAACATGGGTGGGTTGCTTTTTTCTTTAGCATCACAATATGATGCAGCATGATTTCTTTTGCCTACCATGAGAAAGGTCGAGCAACAAAACTGAACTGTTCACTACGCTTCTGTAGGCCTGTGAAATGTGGATTGTGTATCTAAAACATGGGGAGCAGCTCAACCATTTCCATGTGGCTTTGTCTTCACAGAATATTAGGGATCCCAGATGACATTCCAGACACACTGAAGTTCTCTCTAGGGCACGTTTGCCCCAGTGGTGGGTTTCAAACTTTTTCACTACCGGCTCTGTGGGCGTGGCTTGGCAGTCATGTGGCTGGGTGGAAGTGGCTTGGTGGTCACATGACTGGTTGGGAGTGGCCAATTTAACAGTCCATTAAACAATACACAGCAGCCCCCTTTTCTATTCTTTTTAATACTGCATGAAGTTTTGCTCTAGGTCCGGGATGGCGAACCTATGGCACGCTCCCACCCCCCATTTTTTGCATGCTTTTTTCACCCTCCCCAGGCTCCAGAGGCTTTACAGGAGCCTGGGGAGGGCGAAAACAGCCCCCCCCCCAGGAAGCCTTCTGGAAGCTTCAGGATCTTCCCTGAAACCTCCAGAGTGTAAAAAAATGGCCCTGAAGCTTCTGGAGGGCTTCCTGGGGGGGGGAGGCTGTTTTCGCCCTCCCCAGGCTCTTGTAAAGCCTCAGGAGCCTGGGGAGGGTGAAAAAAGCATGCAAAAAATGAAGGGGAGGGAGTGCCTGTCATGCGCGCATGCATGCTTGCGCACTGGGGGTTGCACATTGCATTATGGGTGCGGCACACCCGCTAACGACCCCACTGCACTCCCCCCGCTTATGGCACACGAGCAGAAAAAGGTTTCCCATCACCGCTCTAGTTTTTTTTTTTTTTTAACTGTGGGGGAGATGTTGGCAATGCCTGAGGATTTCTGGGAATTTCTCCTCTGTGTTAGAGGCACCAAAATAACCAAGATGATATAAGGTCTCCTGCTGGAGTGGGGGGTTGGATTAGATGACCTCTGATGTCCCTCTCAGCCCTGACTTGCTGTGCTGTTTCAAAGCATCCTCTGAAGCTGTGTCTAGTGCCAGGTTTGTGGTCCGTCTTTCCTCTCCTTTTTCTCTCCCTCCCTCCCTCCCTCTATCCATCCATCCATCAATATCTCATTCACTTTCCCTTCCCTCTTTCTTCCTTCTCTCCCTCCCTTTCTCCATTCCTGTGAAGAACCCCAGAAGGTCTTTGGTAGGAGGAAGAAAAGTCAGACGTTTTGAAACTGAGAAATTACCCATTGATCATCTGGCATTCTTAGAGCTCTGCTACTGTTTAGTTTAGCCTGAGCCTAAGGATAGCAACTAGCAGAGGTCTTCAAACTTTGCAACTTTAAGACTTATGGACTTTAACTCCCAGAATACTCCAGCCAGCAGAGCTGAATTCTGGGAGTTGAAGTCCACAAGTCTTAAAGTTGCCAAGTTTGCAGACCTTTGCCCCTGCTGACGATAACACAGGCCCATTGGGCAGGTCAAAAGCCCTCCGTATGCCTAGCCAGCATCTCCTGCCTGGGGAAACCTGTGCAGGAAAAGGAGGGCTTCCATAGAGGGCCGAAGACTTTTTTGAAATTATTTAACACAGGCATGACCACCTGGAAAATGCTGGCAAAAAATTTGCTCTACCTCATCCACAAAGGCTGACAAAATAGAGTACACTGTGGTAGCACAACATAAGCACAAGTTGCACAAGCCTGGAGGCATCAATGCAATGATTGCGGTGTCTACACATGTTTGCCTAATACGTACCAGGACATTCTATGCCTGAATTGGCCCTGCCAATCATCTTCAGACACACCACCACTAAGTTTGATGTGACTGATGATGTTGTGGTTTGCATTGCTGATGATGGACAAAGAACCACAACAATTATATTGTTGGAACTCTTGCTCAAAACAATTGACTCTGGATGCTCCGATGATAAAAGTTTATGGCCTTGACTTTTTAAAATTATTCTATTAATTATTAGTCTATTAATTAATTAATTATATTAATCTTTTATTATGCACCGATTGTGAGACTATGATGAAATAAAATGTCAAGGGCCAGAAGGATTATGGGCAACAATTGACAGGACAGTTCTGTTAGGAAAGAATTGAAACTCATTTTATCCTCCAAATTTATGATCAAAGCCTTGGGATTTCATGACAATCTTGATACTCCAAATATTTACTGTCCCGAAGCAATTCCCCTCCTAACGAAACTATGAGCAGAGGTCCTTCCTGCATGTTGTCTCCTCTGGAGGTTTACCTTGAGCTTATCTCTCAGATGCTTTTACGCAGGCAAGTTGCCCTTCCTCGTGAGCATTGTGCAGGGTCACAGGTCCAGGAAGTCTGCAGAGGATGGATTATCTTATCTGGGTTGCTCAGTTCAAGCAGCCCCTTCGGGCAGTAAAGAGAGGCAGAAAACCCTAAGATTCTGGGATTTTTATGATCATATGCATGGGAGTTCACAGCCCATCAGGCATACCATACATTCAATAATTCATGACTTTATTGTAGATAAATCACAGCAATAATGCTTTCATCCAGCAGGTGCCACCAACTCCTGAGAGAAGGGGAGGGGGAATCAATTATGGGTTTTTCAGATTTTAAAAACTGCAGGAAAAAAATTGCAGACACCCCATGAAGTTCTATAAGGTTCATTTTCTTGCAAAGGGGTACAGGATACAAGGCCTCATCTGTGCAGCCGCATCTCATTTGCCTTCTTAAATCTCACTGTCAGGGTTCCAAATAGCATCCAAAATTAAATCAGAGTCCAAGGCAAAGTATTGCTCAAAGTTCCAATTTATTAAGAGAGCCATGCTGGCACATCTGGGAAAACCTGAATCTGAAGGCTTCCCGGTTTTCCCACTCAGTTTAAATTTCAAGATCTTGACCCCACACCCACAAATCCATCCCATGGTCCAATCTCCCACTGCCATGCTGGCCGTTCCACCTATCCATTTCCAGTCAGGTGCAGAGGTGCAGAGACAAAGGATGGCCTTGGCTTTCTAGAAGGAATTTTGCTATGGCTCCATAGTATCTCACTCCTTACAATCCCCCCCTCTCATTTTCCCACAATAGAAAATGCATAGTAGAGTAATAGAAAGTGTGGCAGGTCTGAGATCCACAAGCAAACATGGCTGCAGGCCTGACGCTCACTGTAAGTTCCTCCCTTCTTCTGCCTTTGTACTCCCAGAGAAAGAGGGGACTCAGAGGTGAGCGGCCACACACCAAAAAGCTTAAAATAAACCTAGTCTCTCTTGGGTTTCTGATGTGACCTTCTCTTCCACAGACTTAGTTTGATTGTATCCAGAATCTCTGAAATGAATGAAAAAATTGCTAGGAGAAAATAAAGCATAAAGTATACTATGTTTTCTATGCTGTTTCTCTGATGTTTTGTTCTTAAGGGCTCTCAGCTATGTTGAAATGGATGGGAGCAGAGTTTTTGAAAGCGATTTCTCCCTCCAGACTGATAGAATTTCCTCTTGAAGTTAGTGAACGTCATTTCCGAGTGTGCCTTTACAGGATTCTGCTGTGGATGAACTGAGGAGTCTAAAAACAATGCGGTGCAATCTTATACCTACCTATTCAGAAGTCAGTCCTATTGAGTTCAGAGGAGCTTGTGTCCGGCTGGACAAGGAGACTGCAGTCTAATTGCTTTAAAATTTGGGGCAGGGAATTAAATATTAATAAGCACACTGAAAGAAGTAACAGTGCAAGTAAATGGATAGTGGAAAAAGTAAATTGAATTAAGGACTGTTCTTCCCAGGTTAAATAGCAGGTAAACATTTACAGAAAATTCTGTTCGAACGGTAGCCGTATTGGGTGAATTTATAAGCTAAATGTCTGATCCTAAGAATATTTGTCTCAAACATTTTTAAGGAAAAAAAAGCATTGCACTATTGTAAAGATATAGCATTGTAGAAGAATATCAAACTTATACCAAATCAGCAACACAATATATCTGTGATGGTATATCTGTATGGCACGTGTGCCAGAGGCATGCCTCTGTGGGCATGCGCATCAGTCAGCTGGTCTTCACAGGCACCGGAAAATGGACTGAAAATGACCCTAAAATGACCAAAACACAGGGGCATTTTTCAGGCCGTTTTTCAGACCGTTTTCTGGCTTTTGGGGGTCAGTTATTGACCTGAAAAACGGCCTGAAAATAGCCCCCAAAAAGGCATGCGTGGGTTTCTGGTGCTCCGGCGTGCACGCTCACACGCACACAGGTTCCTGTTTGGGCATTCAGTGCCAAAAAGTTTCGCCATCATATATGCAATATATACAAATAATATGCATAAAAAATATGCCTATGATATTTAAACAGGGTATGTGCTGGAAAAGGCCAAGAAAGCAAGGTAAGAATGCCCAGCATATGAAGGAGGAATTCTGGGAATGCCAGGAAAGCTAGCCAGTGATGGTAAATATAAGCGTCTTCATGGGGGAACATTCTAGATTTCGTGGGATCTGAAAAAATGAAGATGGCTGAAAAGTTTAATTTGGACCATGAACGAAGAGAAGCAGGCACATGGTTAAGGAAAAGTTATAGAGGCATTAAAATGGGTCCCATGATACTAGAACACATCTGGGCTTCAATCTCTTCCAGCTGGAATTTATTCACAAATATTTCAGCTTTAGAGAAAATATGTATTTTCAAATCAATGGCATTGCCTGGCTCCACCATCTGCCAACATTTTCATAGCTGATATAGAAGGCTGCTGCTTTGGATCCATTTCTCAGTGGATAAGAAAAACCTTAGAAGCTTTTGCCTCACCATCTATCTGAAATGAAGAATGTTTTCTGGACACAACCACAGCCCAGATCGATGCACTCCCATTTGCTGGTCAGGAATCAGATGTCGATTCAACTGTCCCATCCAGGAGTGCTTCCAGCTTCTGCCTAGAGAGCAATCTAGTGGACAATCACTTAAATATGAGCCAGCCGTGTGCTGCAGCTGCCAAAAAAGCCAACACAGTTCTAGGCTGCATCAACAGAAGGATAGAATCAAGATCATGTGAAATGTTAATACCACTTTATAATGCCTTGGTAAGGCCACACTTGGAATTCTGCATCCAGTTTTGGTTGCCACAATGTAAAAAAGATGTTGAGACTCTAGAAAGAGTGCAGAGAAGAGCAACAAAAAGGATTAGGAGACTGGAGGCTAAAACATATGAATAACAATTGCAGGAACTGGGTATGTCTACTCTGATGAAAAGAAGGACTAGGGGTGACATTATAGCAGTCTTCCAATATCTCAGGCAATATCTGCCACCAAGAAGAGGGCAACAACCTATGTTCCAAAGCAACTGAAGACAGGACAAGAAGCAATGGGTGGAAACTAATCAAGGAGAGAAACAACCTAGAACTAAGGAGAAAGTTCCTGAGAGTTAGAACAATTAATCAGTGGAACAACTTGCCTCCAGAAGTTGTAAATGCACCAACACTGGAAATTTTTAAGATGTTAGAGAACCATTTGTCTGAAGTGTTGTATGGTTTCTTGCCTAAGCAGGAGGTTGGACTAGAAGACCTCCAAGGTCCCTTCCAACTCTGTTATTCTATATTTCTAAATCTGCAGAATTTAAGTCCTGTCCAGAATCCACTAGACCGATCAGAAACTTGCTAGTTCTATATGTTCAATATTTCCAAGGCAGAGAACCTTTTTCTCTTGCATAACTTGCTGGAAATGAAACCAGCTCAAACAACACCTGCTTCCACAGTGGCCAGATGTGGTTAAAGTAACCCCGATTGGTGATTCACTTCTTCTCTCCCCCCCCCCCCCAAAGCCATGCCAGCTGCTTTCCCCTTTGGGAGGTGGATGAGAAGACAGCAATAACAGGGGAACCTAGAAGGGGAACCTCATCAGAACTCTGGTCAATTCTACCCTGTTAAAAGGAAGAGGGGAAAGCTGGCAGCCAGGATTTTGTGGTTCTGCTACTGAACCTGGAAGAAGGAAGGAAGGGAAGGAAAGGGAAGGAAGGAAGGGAAAGGGAGGGAAGGAAGGACGAGAAAGAAGGGAAAGGGAAGGAAGGAAAGAAAAGGGAAGGAAGGAAAGGAAGGAAGGGAAAGGGAAGGGAAGGAAGGAAAAAGGGAAGGAAGAAAATAAGAGAAGGGAAGGAAGGAAGGAAAGAAAAGGGAAGGAAGAAAAGAAGAAGGAAGGAAGGGAAGGAAGGAAAGAAACAGGAAGGAAGGGAGGAAGGAAGAGAAAGAAGGAAAGGGGAAGGAGGGAAAGAAGGGAAGGAAGGAAGGAAGGAAGGGAAAGGGAAGGAAGGGAGGAAGGAAAAAAGGGAAAGGGAAGGAAGGAAGGTAAAAAGGGAAAGGGAAGGAAGGAAGGAAGGAAGAGAAAGAAGGAAAGGGAAGGAAGGGAAAGGGAAGGAAGGAAAGAAAAGGGAAGGAGGGAAAGAAGGAAAGAAAAGGGAAGGAAGAAAATAAGGGAAGGAAGGAAGGAAAGAAAAGGGAAGGAAGGAAAAAAGGGAAAGGGAAGGAAGGAAAATAGAAGGAGGGAAAGAAGGAAAGAAAAGGGAAGGAAGGAAGGAAGGGAAAGGGAGGGAGGGAGGGAAGGAAGGAAGGAAGGAAGGGAAAGGGAGGGAGGGAGGGAAGGAAGGAAGGAAGGAAGGAAGGAAGGAAGGAAGGAAGGAAGGAAGGAAAAAAGGGAAAGGGAAGGAAAGAAGGAAATTCCCAGTCTTTTGTGGTGTGGGGCCTTTTCACAGGTGTCCCAGGCAGAGAGCAGGCAGGGTGTTCCTGTCCTCGGAGCAGCCTGAGAACGGATGCCCTTTTGAGTGGAGTGAAGGTCTGGTGATGAGAGAGAAAGATTCATGGGGGAGATTTACCTTCACCACAGTCTGGGAGCAGCCTAAGGTCAACATTTGCCCCTCTTGCCCTCTAGAAAGAGCAGGGAGCCTGTCTTGAGTTGGAAAGCCGGAGTAATAAATGGGCCACATCAAATGGCCGCTCATTAGCTTATCATCAAGGCTTTTAGTTTGCGTTCCCTCCAAGCACCTGCTCTTTTCTCATTTCCTCCGCCTTGCACTTCCTCCCCCCCTCCCCCATCAGCTCATTCTGTTCCCCTCTGGAATTTGGCTCTTCCTTTGAAAAGAAACACAAAGGAAGAAAATCTGCTTTTAAAACTTCCCTCCTTATGTGCTCAATTGAGAAGTCTTGGCCTTTCAGGTGCCGGAGCTGCCATCCCATGCCTCCCTCTCCCCCCTAGTGGCCTCCTCTGCCCAGGGGAGCCACACACACACCCTTGGGTGTTCCTGACTGCCAGGGAGGCTTCCCGGTGACCAGAGGGGCTCTAAAAGAAGGCAGGAGAGCAAATCGTTTAGTTAATGACTAACAACTGGAGAGAACCAGCAAGCAGGATCAGGGATCAGGCTGGACTTCTGCTTCCTGCAAACCAGGCTGTTTTCCAGCATGTGACACCCCCCCCCCCAATCCCTTGGAGACAAACAGAAAGTGGCTGAGAGGCTGACCCCCTCCATGGTGGATTAAAATAAAGGACAGGTAGAGTTTAGGGGGGCATGTCCATTGCCTACGTAGTAGACTGCTTATCTGAATAAACCCCTGAACTGAATGTGTGTGCATGCAAATGCATGTGACAGCAGGGCCATCTGTGGACACTTTGGACTTTTTTAAAAAAAAAAGAAGACAAGACTTTTCTTTCCTCAGCAGGTGGTTTGCAGGCCTAAGATGCCCATATGGAGCCCATATGGGCCTCATCCACAAGGAGAAAAATCTGGGGCTTTTGCAAGAGTGTTTTCTCTCCCCCCCCCCCCCCCGCCGTGGCTTCGACATCTGGGGAGCTTCAGAACAAGAATACGGATTCACATTGCAATGTTTTAAACAACCTGCATTGCATGGCTGTATAAATGTCATCTTGATTTCAAGTTTTTTTTATCTTTATTTATTTGTATTATTCATTAGATTTACATCCTGTCTTTGGGCTCAACCCTGGACATTCCAATAAACATGGAGATAAAAATAAAAGGGGGGGGGAGGAGGGGGAATTACAAATTGGATGGATGGATAAATGGATCCTGGTGGTGTAGGAAGTTAGCGCCCACCCCACCCCTCTCCTAGAAGAATGAAATATCCTAGGAAATATTGAAAAGGCAGAATATTAAATTTCCCTGGATCAGAAATGGAGAAACATGTTTTTAGGCAGGAAACAGACTCACTCTTAATAGCCTCTACTTTTATCAATGAGCCATTAAAATGCCTGAGCTAGTCTATTCTACATAACAAAGATTTCACTCCTTCAGCTCCAGGGTCATGGGATTAAGGCATGATAGGATTAGTCCTTTACCCATCTCACCACAGGGCACCTGTGAAGAAGCAATCCTCAACCAAACATGGACTCCAAACACAGCCTAGAGAGTTGCTCCTGCAACTCCCTGCCCCATGGAGTCTGACAACCAATCAGAATACATTTCTTACACAGGAACAGGAAACAGAGAGGTGGGGCCAAACAGAGAGTATAAAAAACTCAGGAACTCTCAGGAAGCCCCTTCTTTCTCTTTTTCTTCTTCACTCAACATCTGGAAGCATGTGATCCCCCTTTTCTGTTCAGGAGCTCAAACTATGTGGTCCCGTCCACCATTAAAATCCTCTTTCCAAGCAGCCTCCATTACCGGGTGTTGTAATCAATGGAAAGGATCTCCCTACCTCCCCGCTTAACTAGGGGGATGACGTGGAAGTAAAATGCTCTGCCTCTTCCTTGGCCTTCAGGAGGTGGATGGACAGAAGAGCAAAACAAATATCCGGAGAGATAAAGCTGAGGCATCAGGGCAACATGTCACACACGCAAGATATTTTTTCCCTAAGTTCAAGAATGTGTAGGGGGAAAACTCAAATTCTTTGGAATGTTTCCAAGGTCAGTTGACGAAAACAAGTTTCATACTGATAGAAGTTGGAAGTCAAAATGCACCTTCTGAACCCTGCAAACCAAAAGTAAGGCTACTGCAATTCATACTATTTTATTAGTATTGTAGGAAGTTATCACCCAGCCCTCGCCCAGAAAAATGAAATATCCTAGGAAATATTGAAAAGGCAGAATATTTCTCTGGATGTGAAAAGAAACAAACATGTTTTAAAAGGCAGAATAGCTCCCTGTAGTTCCTGCCCATCCCCACTTTGTCAATGGGCCATTAAGAAGGCCAAGCTAGTCCCTTTACATAACTTCTCCACTTCAGCTCCAGGGGGATGGGATTAAGGCATGATAATATTGGCACTTTATCCAACTCACCACATGGCATCTGGGAACTCAACCAAACCTGGATTCAAAACACAGCCTAGAGAGTTGCCCCTGCATGGCCCCATAGGAGTCTGACAACCAATCAAAATACAAGCTCAAGATCAAAGTCCAGAGAGGGCATAAAACCAGGGACTCAGCATCTCAGCCCTTCCTTCTCGTCTTCTCCACCAACATTGAAGCATGTGATCACCTTTTCTGTTCAGGACTCAAGCCATGTGGTTCTGTCCACCATTAAAACCATCTTTCCAAGAAGCCTCCATGTCTCCAGTGTCTTTTTCCCCACTTGGAGCCGAACCCAGAAGGACATTTCTTTCATCAATTAGTACATCAGACTTTGTCTCTTTTTGTTTCTTTTTGCCTGCGAAAACATTTTGGGTGATAAATAAGCACTCTGGACATTAAAACACTGTACCTCAAACTCTGGGAAATCAGCAAAAGGGAAGGAGCTGCATACAACACAGGACCTTTGGGTGGGCCTCCAAAAGACCCAGCTGATTGTGTTTTACTGCTGTGTTATCTTTGTTATGTCTGTTTGCGGAGTGAGCTGTTTTTTACAAGGCTATCCTGCAAAGATTAACAGGGGTTAGATTAAGGAGTTCTTGGTTTTACCATTTAATCCAGCCCATTTTAGCCCTTTGAAGATGACAAAATAAAAAGGCATCTCTTTCCTCTTCTCTAGACCACGTTGGACCACATTTACCATCTGTTGTCAGCTGGGATCTTGGAAGCCAATGCCCTGCCCTAAAGTCATTGAATGATTTTAGATGCTGCCTGAGTCCATAAGGAGAGCAGTCCACTCTCCAGATATTCTGTGCTAGAGAAAGCTTCCTTCAATAATGTACAATATATATAACATTGGAGTAATTGTATAATGCATGACTGCTATTAGCTGTTATTAGCTGTTACTGAAGTTTCTGTAATCTACCAAAATGTACCTTCCTTGTAATCATCTACCAAAATGTGCAGAACCAGGAAGAGCCTCCCATCAAACATACAAAGTCCCATTGGCTGTTGCTCGGATTTACACGAGCTCTTGTTTCCATAACATCCATGGTTCACTTAAACCAATGAAAACTGGCACTTTCACATAGGAAACGTGAAATTATCATGCTTAGACCCACCCAGTCTTCTGCAGTAAAATACTTGAGGCTGCTGCCCGTTAAAGCTTGGTGTCAGGCCTGCAGCAATCTTTTCTTTTGGATCTTTGGCCTGCCACACTTTCTATTATTCTACTATGCCATTTCTATTATGGGAAAATGGGAGGGGGGATTGTACGGAGTTAGATGCTATGTAGCCATAACAAAATTCCTTCTAGAAAGCCAAGGTCATCCTTTGTCTCTGCACCTCTGCACTTGACCGGAAATGGATGGGTAGAAGCTACCAGTATGGCAGTGGGAGATTGGACCATGTGATGGACATGAGTGTGGGGGCAAGATCTTGAACTTTCAACTGGGTGGGGAAAACCGGGAAGCTTTCAGATTCGGGTTTTCCCAGATGTGCCAACATGGCTCTCTTAATAAATTGGAACTTTGAGCAATACTTTGCCTTGGACTCTGAGTTAATTTTGGATGCTATTTGGAACCCTAACAGTCTGTGACTTAAGCAAAGCAGTGAATAAGGGAGAGGTCTCCAGGATGTTGCTGGTTCTTCTTCTTTTTCCCAATCTCACACCACCGCACATGCCTGGGCTGCTCTTTGAAATATCTTGATCTCCTACTTGCCCTCCCACCCACATCCCTAGCCATAATAATAGAAGATGCTGTCTAGCTATCTGGCAGAAACCAGCTTGGTGTACCACAACTATCACAAGGGGTTTGAAGAAGATTCCGTTAAGCTGCAGCCTGACCTTCTTTTCTTTTTTTTTAATTTTTTGTTACACATTTTAACTTCTTTTATAAACAAAGTGTTGCCTGGGTTTTCCCCGTTTACACCTTCTCTTATGCATAGTTCATTTTACATCATATTTCCATTTCAAATTTCAGCCATCTTATTTTCTTTCCATTTCGTCTAACTGGGAAAGAATTGGGGAAAGTTACTAAAGCGGTGGAACTAAAAGGGAGAAAAAAGAGTGGGAAGAAAAAACATATCAATTACAAAAACAAGAAAAAGAAAAACTAGGTGAATGGGTGGAAATAAGAGAATATAAGAGAAGTGGAGTTCCTGAGAGACTTAAGAGAAAATGGTTGAAAGGAGAAAAGAAGGAAAAGGATTTACTGGCAGAATAGAATGGAATACGGTAATATTCAATGGTATATAGCTAATATGATGTGAGGGAAACAGATTAATACTATTAATTGTGGATAATTAAGTGAAATGTTTACTATATAAAATTAAATTTGAGGATACATGTTATCGATAGTAAAACAAAATAATAGAGGGAAATGTAATGTTAAATTTGATTAACTTGGAGGGGCAAATAATATTGTTTATATATTAAGCTGCAGCCTGACTTTCGTGGCAGGCTTTTCCAGGTTGGATTCCTGTGGAACAGATGCCATTTTACAAGCTACACACACCTTCCATTTCAAACAAATTCACAAAAGGTGAAAGTCATTGCTGGTGTTTGGAAAGATCCTAGCTGGTTGCAAGAATAGAGCAATCTTCAGTTAGGCCGGCCTAATATGCAAAACATGTCAATTTCATCAGATAGTTTTATAGTCCACTATTGTTTCCAATGAATTTGTCAGAAGGATATTGTAGCCAAGCTCCCAAATCATTTTACTAAACTCGCTTGTGATCAATATTAACCATGTGCACAGCATTTTGAGATGCATCTCCCAGGAATATACATGGGCCATCACTTGCATTTTCAGCTTCCATTTCAGAGAACAGCATTAATTTTAAATATCCCTCTGTGAGGAAGATGGGCAAGCTCTGGCAGAACAAAACCAGAGCTAGGTAGTTCTCAGAACATAAAATATGCCTTATTTTCAAGATGCTGAGTAACTGCATGTAAATTGCATGTTGTAGGATGCTTATCTTTTGAGAGGCATCTGTGATTACAAGAAAATAGTAGGATTGGTGAGTGAAAACAGCCACTGTCTAGACAGATCTTGTTTTAAATCTGGCACCAAGACTTCTCTACATACTAACATTTTCTGTGAATTTGGTCCTATGTTCTCCCTCAAATACAAACACCTGTGTAAATAAAACACATCTCTAGAATAATTATAAGGTAAAGGTCCCCCTCACACATATGTGCTCGTCGTTCCCGACTCTAGTGGGCAGTGCTCATCTCTATTTCAAAGCCAAAGAGCCAGCGGTCATGTGGCCATGTGGACTTCGTGGTCATGTGGCCGGCATGATTGAACACCAAAGGCTAATGGAATGCTGTTACCTTCCCACCAAAGGTGGTCCCTATTTTTCTACTTGCATTTTTATATGCTTTTGAACTGCTAGGTTGGCAGAAGCTGGGACAAGAAACAAGAGCTCACTCAGTTACACGGCATTAGGGATTCGAACTGCTGAACTGCCGACCTTTCTGATTGACAAGCTCAGTGTCTTAGCCACTGAGCCACCACGTCCCTTATTAGAATAATTATAATTTTATATAAACGTGAAAATCATTTTGGAAAAGGATGGTTCATCTCGGATTAGAAAGAAATCTGACATATTTTAAGAAAGGAACCTCTGTTAGCTACAACAGCATCGAAATTAATAAGGAAAGCACCAAAGTTATTTCTTTAGTGCTTCTTGCCAAGTTTACCCTTGAAACTTTAAAAGTTGTGATCCCTCAAACTGGATGCTCCTTTCCTGGTGTTTTGATTTGGAAATCATTTCTTGGAAAACATGATACCTCTTCAGGCAGTGTTGAGGATGGCTGTCCAGAAGGGGTGGCAGAGAAGAGAAGAGAAAGGGGACACCTAAAGCTGTCCAATTTTTGGTCTATGATAATTTACAGACAAATGATATTTTTGCTTCTTTAAATATTTGCACCAGCTGCTTTGAGAGTCATGTTAGCATAAAAATACAAACATATTCTAGAAAAAACTCTCATGCTAACTGCCTTTGGAGAAAATAGGTCAGGGATCAATGCTCTTCTTTTCCTCTTCTTATAGCGGGATGCAGACCTTTTCCAGCACAGAGTTGCAGGAAAATATCTGTCTGTCTGTCTGCCTGCCTGCCTGCCTCCCCGCCTGTTTGTTTAAAAACTGTCCATCTCCCTCACAGAAGGACTCTGGGTGGGTATACAATCACTTGCTGGATTTCTCCGCCCCTATGCCCTAAGCCAGTAGGGCACGTCAAGATGAAACTAGGTGACCACCTCTGATGTATTGCTAGAGCTGGGATAGCATCTGGCTTGGCACCTGCACACTTCCTGCTCTTCAAGAAAAGACTCCGACTGGTCCTCTTGGGCCATTCGTTCGTTCGTTCGTTCATTCATTCATTCATTCATTCATTCATTCATTCACGGGAGGGGGGGCTCCCCATGATTTTGGCGTAATCGGTCTCAGCGATGATGTCAGACGGACGGAGGGCTCAAGCAGGAGCTGGGAGAAGTCCCTCCTGGCTCGGCGTTGCCCAACCTGGCTCCCGCCTTCCAGATGTGCGCCCGGCCTTTCAGCCAGAGCCTCCCGGGAGGGGCGGCCTCCAACCCGCCAAAGCTCTGCGAAACGAGCGCCACGCCCGGGCACCGGACAACCTCTTTTGCCTCAATGAACCGCCAGGCCGGGGTATAAATAGCGCGAGGAGGAGGCGGCGACGTCACCTCCAGAGGAGCCGCTCCGGAGCTGAGCTGCTCGCGGAGAGGAGGAGGAGGCAGCGGAGGAGGAGCTGGCCGGCCGGTCGAGCGAGCGAGCGACCATCTCGGCTGCTGCTGCTGCTGCTGCTGCTGCGGAAGGGGCGGCTGGAAGGGCGGCTGGGCTCCTCGCCATGCAGCCTGGCCGGCGGCAGAGCTGACGACTGCGCCCGCGCCCCGCCGCCCTGCCAGACGCGCGGCCGCCGCGCCGGTTGCCAGGGTCGGTGGGTGCCGGTAAGTGTCCGGCAGCGGCCCTCCACGTGCGCCCCCCCCCCAATCCGCGGGGCAGAAAGTTGGGGCGCGGGGCGGGCGGTCGTCCCCGGGACCTTTGGCAAGTGCGCCCGGGGGCCGGTTGTGGCCGGAACCCTTCCTTGCCAAGGCGTCGCGGGGATGGGCGTGCGAGAGCCGAGAAGCGCGGCGAGCAGAGAGAAGAGCTCCGCGGGGCTGGCGGGTGCTGAAAGCCTCGCAGTCCGACCCGGCCCCGGCAGCCACGTCCAGCGCTGCCGCTTCTGGGCGTCGCTTGGCGAGGGACGGAACGGTCCGGGCGGTTGGATGCTCCGTTTCTTGGCGAGAGATGCTCTAAGCAAAGTCTCGGGAGCTGCGCGCTTTCCCCGCCGCGGAGCTTTTCCCGGAGCCAGGAAACTTCCAATGCGGCTTCCGGGGCTCCCCGCGCGAGACGGAGCAGATCCCTTTTGCATTGGGAGCGCATCTGGTCCCCGTTCGGCGGCGCCCTGCCCGGAGGCGGCGGTGCCAGGACGCGTCCGTGACCGACAGGCGCTCCCGCGGTCTGTTTTCTGTTCCTGGATGTTCTGTTGAACAGCAGCCAGACATGTAGCGCTGGAGGCTGGGGGCCTCGGCCGAGGTGGGCGGGCCGGGACCGCTCGGAAAAAGCCGAAAGCAGGAGAAGCGGCGGATCTGGGTCATTTGCTCGGTGGCGGAGTTTTGGATCCCGCAGCCCTTATGGGGCCTTTCCATAATTCATCCTCGCTGTGCCCGTGGTTTGCAGGGCGCCCTGGTGACATACCTGGCTTGGCTACGTTGAATCCAAAAGAATGGTGGTTTTCTTAGCCTTAAAAGTTGTGTAACTTTTCTTTCTTTGTTGGTCTAACTAAAGTCTTCTACATGTGTTTCCCCTTTGGTGAACTCCAAGCAGGAAGGTGGACTTGTTTTAAGTCTTATTTCAATCTGCAAGAGCAGAATCGGGTGAGGGTTTTGCAATGAATAGTAGCTATGAGCCACCCGGCCCTTCCAGAAAACTCTGATGTCAACAGTTATTGTGGGTTCTTGAATTAAAAGACCCCCATTTCTGCACAGCCCTTATCTCCACCAGGTCTCTTTACCAGGAGGCCATGACAGCGACTAGTCACATTAACTGGGTCAAAAGCATCAACTGTGGAAGTCTTGGCTCTAGGAAATGCCAACTCTGTCATGATGCCCAGGAAAGGCTTTGGGCATTACTAGCCCCTTCTCATTGGCAGCGGGATGGACAAGCCCCACCCACCTCTGCTTCGCTGGCCAATCGGTGTGTGGGACACGTTCCCATCCATAACGGAGAGGATTTTCTTCAGTCATGGGCGCTTATATATCGAAAGGGTCAGGCGGCTGATTGTAGGTCTTCCTGCAACACAACCATTAGAATTTAGTGTCTTTTGTGAAGAAACCCGTCCTGGGTTAAAATTAATCCTGAATGGTTAAATTGGCCTTTTTGGGGGATATTCTCACCAGACATTTGTTCTTCTTCTAGACTCAGTTAAACATATGACTGGGCCAAAAAGCATGGTTATTGCACTTTTTCTGATTACTGGGGACAGTTAAAATTAGACAGCCAGGAGATTAATTTAGCCAGAACCAAGGGGATGCCTGGACACTCAGCTTGTGCTGGCCCTTTGCCAACTTTGGCTGATCGTGGAAAAACTAAGCAGAGCTGGACCTGGTGAATTCTTGGCTAAAGGTCTCAGGGAAGAGCTCAGGACAGGAAGAAAGAGAAGGCACACCTCTTCCAGTCAGTTGCCAAGACAATCAGGTACAGCCGTACATTATCTGTGACATTCCCAGGAGTTGATCTCAGCTCTGAGGAGATTTTACAATTTGAGGCAAGTCCTCTAAGGAAGAAGAGTTGTGTGTGCTTTCCTATCTGTAGCATATCCCTGGATGCCAGAGTATTTGTCTAAGTCAGTGGCCATTGACCTCCATGGCAGAATGAGCTGTTTTAAGAATGTTTACATTGGACTGTGGAGCCCGTTCATATGGGAGAGGAACTATTTACAGCAGGGATCAAATACATACTCGGACAATGAGGAAGAGAGGCTGTTTGTAGGGCTGACAAAGAGATCCTAAAACACAGTTTTTGTAGGGCATTTCCTTCTTCATGGCATCTTTGGGGCCAGTTTTTCAAATGTTGCTATTGTCCATGGTCAGGGCAGAGGGTTACAGGAAGGAGGGAGTAAACAGAAGTTGTTTGGAGGAGGTGAAGGTCACCATCTCACTCTCTTACTAGCCATAAGCATAGCTGTCTATGCATCAATGTCCTGTTGTTACCCCAAATATCCCAGAGGGGACAAAGCCAACAATGTTTCCTCTGCTTTCTGATTTGGAGTGGGGGTGGACTGTTTGACTGCTTAGCCTTTCAAAATTGAGCTAGTTTTTCTTTTCAAAATAAGCAAAACACACTTTAAAAAGTAATGCGCAGTTATCTTAACCCATAAAGGTTCAAATATTTTTTCCCTACACAATAAGGTGACCTCATCAGATCCCAAATCATGAGACTTGGATGGGAGTATGTGTCTAACGCAGATTTATGTCACCCCAAGGAAATATGGTTCACCCTAATATTGGAATAGGAACAGCATTTATTTTATTTATAGATTTTTTTTGGCTGCTTTTCATCAAATGATCTCAAAATAGAGATTCGAATTCCAGCTGATTAAAATTGAGGAAAAAGGACAAAAGCATAGTGACAATAGTTACCAGTTTCACAGTTTCTGATATTCAACCAAAGAACTGGGTTGGTGGCATGTTGAACACCCACAAAAATGCTAAAAAGTTACAAAACATCCTATCTTTGAATATCCCACTTGATAATCTTGTAATTTTGTAAATTGTCATAATCGTGTGAGTTTGACCCTTTAAAAATATTGTTTTATGCAATTGTTTTAGGTCTGTGGATGTTGCTTAGGGTTTTCAGAGATATTAGTTTTTCACTCATGTTCTGTTACCTCTCCCTGGCCTGATAATTTCATGTGCTTTTAAGTATTGGTAACAATCTTTAGTCAAGCCTATGGTTTTCCCAGTTGCAATGGATGACTATGAAAGTTGGACCATAAAGAAGGCTGAGCGCCAAAGAATGGAGGCCTTTGAACTATGGTGCTGGAAAAGATTCCCTTGGACTGCAAGACAATCAAACTGGTCAGTCCTAGAGGAAATGAACCCTGACTGCTCTTTAGAAGGCCAGATCCTGAAGAGGAAACTCAAATACTTTTGCCACCTAATGAGAAGGAAGGAATCACTGGAGAAGAACCTCATACTGGGAAAGATTGAGGGCAAAAGAAGAAGCGGATGACAGAGAATGAGGTGGATTGATGGAGTCACCGAAGCAGTAGACCTGAGCTTAAATTGACTCCAGAGGATGGTAGAGGACAGGAAGACCTGAGGAACATTGTCCATGGAGTTGTGATGGGCCGGAC
Organism: Thamnophis elegans; assembly: GCF_009769535.1. Lineage (NCBI taxonomy): Eukaryota > Metazoa > Chordata > Lepidosauria > Squamata > Natricidae > Thamnophis > Thamnophis elegans. The sequence continues at coordinate 28,600,874 of NC_045555.1, read as the reverse complement.
ACGATTTCACAACTAACAGCAACAATCTTTACTGAACAGGGAACATGTGCACATAAGTTAAGAGGCCACCACTGAAAGGACTTGCTTGACCAGCAGATGAGAAGGAGCATGTCCTTGTAAGAACGTTTACCATAGCTCCCAATAATCTCAATACACCAGGCACCAACTGTTGCGAGACTTCTTCAGATGACTTTTTGGCAGCACTTTTCAAGAAGTGAAAAGAAACTGCAAAAGGGCTGCTTGAAATGTTTCCCCACATTTCAGACCCCACAGCTAGACTCAACCGAGGAGTGTGACAGACTTTCTAAGAAGGCTTCCATGTAGAACTGACCCTTGCAGTGATGACTTAGAACTAGATGGTCTCTCTCTCTCTCTCTCTCTTTCCTCCTCCTCCTCCTCCTCCTCCTCCTCCTCCCCCTCCTCCCCCTCCTCCTCCTCCTCCTCCTCCTCCTCCTCCTCCTCCTCCTCCTCCCCTCTCTCTTTTCACTGAAGTTGAAGTCATCAGTTATAAATTCAAACCCTTTCTCCCAAAACTTGGTAAGTGTAAGTCACTGTTAAAAATATAATTTAAAGAAGCATTATCCTTAATCCATCACTAACAAAATTCTGGTTTTGACAAACGTTTTCTATATAAATGTTAATAGAGTTCAATGAATTCTAAATATTACTATTTTTTTCCATCTAAGTGGTGATTTGAGATCCACTGATGTTCTATAGAAGTTATGGGTTATGTAAATATTACTGTGCAACTAAAGCTAACATTGTCAGAGGAAAATAATACATATCAAGTACTTGGAATCTGACAAATAGGCAGTGTAAGAGTCTAATACTGTGGTACTTCAAAGAAAAATGAACGATTCCCTTCAGCCAATGGATTGAGGACCTGATTAAACTTGCCACTTACAAGTCGATTACTTATAGACTTAGTAGAAGCAAGTATAATGAAATATGAGATTTATTTATACAGAATACAGTAGGTTAATAAATACATTTATATAGTAAATGTATATAACCAGAAACATCACTAGAAGCCAAAATCACAAGACTACATCTGATTCACTCTGGCTACGTCATGAATGCAAGTTCATTGGAAAAGTCAGTGATGCTAGGAAAGGTTAGTGGAACCAAAAGAAGGGGCAAGCAAAGGACATGCTGGCTTGATCCCATCAAAGCTGATACAGAGGTGAACATCCAACAACTGAAAGAAGCTGTGCTTGACAGGGTAGCAATCCTGGAATCAGTTCCTTAAAATTTGAACTTCAAATAAAGCACATTCCATCTCCTAAGTCATGTCACCATACCTCCGAGAAGATGAGTCTAGCCATGACCATGAAGATCTAACCCTGGGCAACTTTCCCTCATGGATGGGAGCCTCTTCCCACTGGTTTCCAACACAGATGATAATGGAGGAGAGACTCTTTCAGATGTTTGGGTTTAGAGTAGACCTTTCTGCCTTTGAATTAAGACCATTGTGACTGGCAGGCAATCGGAGCAGGTCTTTTGAGGTTCTTGTTACCTGATCGTTTTGCTTTGCTGGGCTCTTAGCATCTTGGCAGCTGCCCTCTTTAGAGTTATTGGCAGCCAAAGTCCCATGTGTGACAGGCTGGAAAGAGGCTCTCCCAGGTTGGGAAAGTGGCAAAGGATGGACCAGTGGAAACCGACCATAACGTCAGGGCACTCTCCTATCTGTGTACCCATCAGGTGGAGCTTGAATGTGGGAAGGAAGGCCCACCTCCATTAGAAAGGAGTGAAGGTCTGGATATGATGCTCTCTGGGTCCCAGTGAAGACTGTGGCTTTGCTAGTAATGTCTCCTTCCCCTACTAATACCAGTCTTGGGTGAGGTATCATCAGCACCTTGTTGTATCATGTCTATTGCTTTGAGATCATTGTGGGTATTTATTTATTTATTCATTGCTTGTTTAGAAACACAGAGAAGCATATGTAAGGGACCCAAAGAGGCATCCATATTATTTCCCATCATTCTCCTTCAATCTGCTTATTCTGTCCTCCAACCTGCTACTTTTCTGAAGTTTTATTTTTTATTGCTTGAAACAAGTAACCTTATCAGTTCTGGCAAAGACACAGTCTTTTGGCCTGGTGAATTTTCTAAAAGCTCAGCCTTTGAATGTAGTTATTCTTCCCAATGTCATTTATTTATTTACTTTCTGGAATGCTTTCTGCAGGAGGGGAATCCTGAAATATTTTAGAATTTTTAGAATTTAGAATTTTATTAGAATTTGTAGGCCGCCCTTTTCCCTGAGGGGACTCAGGGCGGCTCACACAAAAACTGGGAAGGGGGGGAATACAGACAGTAGGACAACATGTAATAAAATAGCAAACAACATACATTCATCATTCGGGAGGGGCAACTATCCTATCCCCAGGCCTGACGGGCGAGCCAGTTCTTCAAGGCTATGCGGAAGGCCTGGACGGTGGAGAGGGTACGAATCTCCACGGGGAGCTCGTTCCAAAGGGTCGGGGCTACTGCTGAGAAGGCCCTCCTCCTTGTAGTTGCCAGCCGACACTGGCTGGCCGATGGAATGCGGAGGAGGCCTAATCTATGGGATCTTATCGGTCGCAGGGATGTAATTGGCAGAAGGCGGTCTCTCAAGTATCCAGATCCACTGCCATGTAGGGCTTTATGGGTGATTAATAGCACCTTGAAGCGCATCCGGAGATCAACAGGTAGCCAGCGCAGCTCGCGGAGGATAGGTGTAATGCGGGTGAATCGGGGTGCACCCGCGATCACTCGCGCGGCTGCATTCTGCACTAGCTGAAGTCGCCGGATGCTCTTCAAGGGCAGCCCCATGTAGAGCACATTGCAGTATTCCAGCCTAGAGGTCACAAGGGCCCGAGTGACTGTTGTGAGAGCCTCCCGATTCAGGTAGGGTCGCAACTGGCGCACCAGGCGTACCTGGGCGAACGCCCCCCTGGTCACAGCCGTTAAGTGGTGGTCAAATGACAGCTGTGGATCCAGGAGGACTCCCAAGTTGCGAACCCTCTCTGAGGGGTATAAAATTTGACCCCCCAGCCTGAGTGATGGAACAGTAGCCAAATCTTTGGGAGGGAAACACAACAGCCACTCGGTCTTTTCTGGGTTGAGCACAAGCTTGTTAACCCTCATCCAGTCCATGACGGCCTCAAGGCCCCGGCACATCACGTCCACCGCTTCATTGAGTTGGCACGGGGCGGACAGATACAATTGAGTATCGTCCGCATATTGATGGTATCTAATCCCGTGCCTGCGGATGATCTCTCCCAGCGGTTTCATGTAGATGTTGAATAGTAGGGGGGATAAGACCGAGCCCTGAGGCACCCCATAATTTAGGGGCCTAGGGGACGATCTCTGCCCCCCCACTAACACCGACTGCGACCTGTCCGAGAGGTAGGAGGAGAACCACCGTAGCACGGTGCCTCCCACTCCCACCTCCCGCAGTCGTCGCAGAAGGATACCATGGTCGATGGTATCGAAAGCCGCTGAGAGGTCAAGGAGGACCAGGATGGAGGAACGTCCTTCATCTCTGGCTCTCCAGAGATCATCCATTTTATGCATTTGGGCTGCATCCAGACTGCCTGTTTTCACAACTGATGCTGTGACTGCACAGCACAAATGCATAATGATTAACCCCATTTGCCTCCCTTTGCCAGTTGTCATTCTGTACAGCTAGACTCGACTTGTGACCACAATTTCTGTTGCTAAATAAGGCAGTTGTTAAACAAATCATCCCCAATTTTACAACTTCTTTTGACATGTTGTTAAGAGACACACTTCAATTTTTAAGTGAATCATGTGGTAATTAAGGCTGAGCTTTTAAAAAATTCACCAGGCCAAAAGATTGTGTGTCTTTGCAAGAACTGATAAGGTTAATCGTTTCAAGACATGAAAAATCAACTTTGATTGTCAGAAGCTGGATGGGATGGGAAAGTCCCAAATGGTGATCATGTGACACCAGAATGTGGCAACCATTGTAAATACAGACGGGTTGCCAAGCGCCCAAATTTTGATTACTTGACTGCAGGATATTGTGACCATCGCTAAGTGCAAGAACCAGTTGTTAGTCACTTTTTCAGTGACAGTGTTATTTCAGTCATTAAACAAATGGTTATAAGCCAAGGACCATCTGTAGTTGGAGGCCTCTAAGTGCTGCCTGGTATCCAGCTGTCTCACAAGGATGGGAGTTATAGTCTTACGGGAAAAAGACTCTCATCTTAAATATCCCCTCCCTGTCCTCCTGGGTAGCCCTGCTTTCCATTCCCTGGCCAGATTATGTGGCTTTGTGACAAAGAAGAAAGGAGGATTAGGCTGTTGATTGAATTAACTCATCCATCGGTTCAGCCTTCTTCCTCCTCTTTGTGGTGACTTTCTTTCAGAAGACTAGGTTGCTTTATCATCGCTTTTTCTCTCTCCGGTGAAACCCTGCATGAACTGTGCAGGTATAAAGAATGCAATAAAAGGAGGTAATGTCCAGGAAAAGAGAGGGGGGGAGGAAGGGAGGGAGGGAGATGATATTAACCAGGCACATCAGAGAATGTGTTGCCTGGATCTGTATTGGATGTCTGGCTCCTTGTTAGAGTTTTAATCAGAAAGTCAGCTCCTTTGAGAATTAAAAATAGAAAATCCAGATATATATATATATTCTGCGGGTGTGAATGCAGATTCTGCATGGGCATATGGCTATTAATCATGAGCTCTTTTTCCTCTACATCACCAAATGCTATATCAGTTTTCTAAGGAAAGGTGAAGAATTAAACGTGTTATACTTTCATAATATGCTCCAGTTAATAATAAGAGCCATCCAAGCAGAGAGGTTTTTTGTTTTGGTAAATCAAAGCCTCCATTGAATTATTGCGTTTGAGTGTGGTTGCACACCTCTTATTTTCAAGTCATATTTTGTGTTTTCCATTGGCTGACAACAGCCAGAAAGTTTATGTAATTTTAAAGGCAATTTATTGTGCATTTGAAATTAAGGCGACCAAATATTGCAGGAGAAAGAAACATAACTGCAAAACATTTCCCAACTACTAGAGCTCAAACAGACCCTCTGTGAAAAGAGATGGATTTTTTTTTCTTTGTGAGGATCTCTAAGGTTCACCTTTTGGGACAGGAGCACTTGTGACTCTCTTCACACCCACTCCTGGTCTGTCTGACTCTCAGTAACGCTGAATGTATGCAAGTTTTAGCTCTCTTGAAAACAAACTAATGTGTGCCCACCCTATTTTCCTGAGCTGTGAAAATAGGAGAAAATGAAAGCCAAGAAGGTGTGATAATATCAGTTCCCTTCAGTTATAGATGTACTATATAAAATGAGCTTGGTTTTGTGGTGGTGCTATTGTGACACATATAGTCCCTTGTTTATGAGAGTTGACAGCCATGTCTGGATCCTTATGCCAGTTTCCAAGGGAATCCAAACCACCAAAGGACGGAGATGTCGGGAGGTCATCACAAGGGCCAGTTGCATCAGCCTCTCAGCTCCCCAAGGAAACGATGCTAGAAGAAAGGTGTGTTTGTGTACGAATCTCTGATAACAAAGAGTTGCAGGTGGAACCCTAGCCAGACACGTATCCATATAGGGAGTTCCCCCTCTTAAGAGCTCAAGCCAGAAGCTCTGTGGGCTAAACCTTATGAAGTTGTTTGGGCAAAGTCCTCCGAAGTGGGCGTTTCCCATTGTGATCTCTGGAGCAGAGCTTGCACGGAGCTTTTCAAGTCAACTCCCAGCAAAATATGCGTAGAATACACATGCACGCCTTTACACACGAGACCAAGCAAGGCTAAGGCAGAGAATTTCACAGCTTCTTCTCCGGGTTGCGTTTTCACACAGGTAAGATTGTGTGCATATTAGCTTGGAGCTAGACTGGAATGTAAGGCTCAGAGGTGCTGAGGAATTACTCTTCCACGGAATCAAGTAGAAGCTAACTTTGTTGAGCTTTTAATATGAAGTAATTGTCTGCTAGGAGAATTGTCGATGAGCCTCAGAAATCACCCACATGGTACCTCAAGCTGTTGCTAGATATGCAAAAGAGAAAGGAAATATTTATTGTTAAGATATTTAATTGAATAGCTGAAATAGTGAAGTGTGTAATGAGTCAGAACATACAGTTATAGCTGATTGATTGGTGAGAGCTAACTCTTGCATGAGGCAATCTAAGCTGTGATTGGTTGCTGTGCTTATAAAGGGGGAGTTTCCATGTTTCCTGTCTTTTTACCCCATGAGGTTCCTGCAGTGTTGATTTACCTGTCGATGCTCCTGTTTGCGATACTCTTATTTACTCTAAATATGTTTATTTACATAAAACAACAAGTGCGTGTCGGCATGTCTGACTTCTTTTGCTCACTGGCTGCATAATTTCCTGCCATTTATCCTGTGTTGCTTGACTTGAATAAATTCTTTGTGCTTTCTTGAAACTCTTGGTGGCAAGTCAGGAAATATCATTAATTTTCTCCAGCAATGTCCTGGGTTGTTGCTTTGATGTATAGTTGCACAATGTGATTATGTCTGGATCTTTAAAAAAAACCTACCACATGACAAGGTGTTTAAGCTTTATGTAAACTCCAACAGTTGTGTCAACAAAATCACCATACTCCTGTTGAAACGTCTCTTGAAAACATTTCTCCTTGGCAGCTGCCAGCGAGTCTGGGTGCATTCTCAAGGAAAGAGAAGTTCAACACACTGTATCTTTTTCTGACATGCTTGACCTTGGATCTCATCCAGGCTCTCTTGGCAGGCAGTCAATTCAGTCAACAGCTGTCCTCCTGCTCAGTAAAGGCTGGGTTATCTTGCATTTGGTGTGGTTGAATCACCACTCCCGTCTGGTTGTCATTGTTCCCTATTATGAATCTGCTTTGCAACTGCCTTGTTCAAACTCCTTCTTCGCTGATAACAACATTGTCATATGAAGAGTCATAAGCCACCCTTTCACCCGCCTTAATTATTTCTAAGTGGGGTGGAGTGTTCAGTCCAACAACTCTATCTGCAGACTGAAATGGCATGTCCCAAATATAAGCTTACTAGATAATGTTAGTCCCAGTCTGGTCCATGTAACTTGTAGGGTTATTTTCTTCTACTGTTGAGTGTACTTTGGCTCTTAAACATTCCCTGGTATTTGTGTGGGTTCTGTAATAAATTCGCCTTCCATAACTTGATGTTTCCCAAATGTTTGGGATACTACTTTCAGAAGTAGGAATTTTAGACCTATAGTCTAGCACTGCATCAGGTTGGAGAACATTGTGGAAGATTAAGTTTCTACAGGTGAGTCACTGGAAATTATACTCAGCAGCGTTTCCCCGTCAACTTTTCTGTGGTCAGGCTAAGGCAAAGATATTGCTCCAACAAAGACTAAAATTAATTATAAATCAAAACCCTTAATTTCACTTCATTCTTCTTGACCAGTTCAGTAATGTTTAACTGTTCAGTATCTCAAAAGTCATGGAAAATAAAGATAAGTAAGTAAAATCACAGTTCGTCAATTTTTAGAACATTCATATGTACCTTAGAAAATATATTTGATAAGTCACAGCAAATATTAAAAGCAAAATAATGCTTAAAGCTACTTGAGGAATGCTTTTTTTCCATATCCCTGATAAGTGGGAAAAAATGTGATTATACGCCACCAATAAAACAGAAATTTCTCAACTCTGCAATTATATCTGTTACTTAATTTTGAAATTGATTGTCGGTGTAGGAAAATAAATTGTAACAGTAAAAGGTTCAGATACCCATCAAAAATTTCCAAAAGTATTTCTGTTTAAGAAAATTTTAACATTAGTGTATTGCACAATACAGTAGATTGGATTTCCCCCTGATCTTAAATAGATGTGAATCTTTGTTGATTTCTTTCTGCTGTTTCAAAAGTCTAGTGGTGAACCCTCCCGATTTTATATTTGCGTATTAATTTTCATTGACCCAAATTCGGAGCATTGCAACCTTGTTGCCAAAATACTTGACTTGGGCCAGGAAAAGCTCTTGGGGGGCTCTTGGTGGGAAGGGGCCTCTAGATCACTCAGAGGCAGATTGGATTATTTTTTGAATCACCAGTTTGGGGTTTACTCAGAATCTTGTGCTAATGAAGACTCTTGATTTGTTTTCTCTGGTAATATGCAGCTGTTTTGTTTTGTAACTTTCTAGCTTTGCCTTTTGATTTTGCCTTGGAGGCATGTTCCTGAGGACTGGTATAAACATGATTGAAACTTCAAGCGTCAAGCAGCTTGCAGGCTGAGACTTCTGCTGTCCAGCCAGTAACCTGTACTTGGTCCTGTTTTCTCTTCTCTAAGCAAGCTTGTGTTTATGGAAAACTGAAGGAAGGGATGGGCCTGCCTGGTTTATGAACTGGGTGAGGTTTATAAGTCAGCCTCAACAAGAGGCAGCTCCCATCCTGGTCTTCAAAGGGTCAAAGAGGCAGCTAGCCAAATGAGAAGCTTGTCTGAGGTGGTAACCTCAGTTTTGATTTTCTTGCAGCCCCCAGTAGATGGATATTGACATGGACTACGAAAGACCAAATGTTGAAACCATCAAATGCGTGGTTGTCGGGGATAACGCAGTAGGCAAAACTCGCCTGATCTGTGCAAGAGCCTGTAACACCACCCTGAACCAGTACCAGCTGCTGTCAACACATGTCCCAACAGTCTGGGCAATTGATCAGTATCGTGTCTGCCAAGAGGTAGGTGTGGCTTTGGCATGGAAAGACGTTTAATTCTAAGCCCCTGTCTAGAAGGAATGATGGAGAGAGTGGGCTGGAGGGAATGAATTCCAGAGAGGGGAGTACAGTAGATTAGTGCAGGCCAGAGGAGGGCTCTTCTGTATTTAGAGAATATATGTGGAAATATTGCAAGTATTTACCTTCTGCCTTTGCATGCTTATGTCATTGCTACCTGGTGAAAGGTGCATCATATCCTTGCATACCTGCACTATTGAAGATTCAGATTTTCTGGCCAATGTATCCTCCCTTTTCCATCTTTTTAGCTGCCCACCTTTGCAGTTAACTGTCCAGAGAAATTCCCCTCAAATTGTTGCAAAAATAGCTGGTAAAGAAGGCATTCCACTTGTGTGATTTAAAAATGTGTAGGGTTACATTTTCTGTGCAGCTGTTACAGTGCAGCAATTCTACCCCAGCTGATTTTCGTAACCATTGGTCTTCTTCATAAACCCCCTGCTAGGTCTTAAATCTGCCAGGCTCCATCCTACTCTTTGCAACCGCATCTTACCTTCATGTCAGACTTTAATGATGCATTTTTCTTTTGTGTCCCACCAGGATATATTAAAATGTTGCATAATTATTGTTCATTTCACTAATCATTTGTTGTACTAATTTCATCGGAGCCTTATTTAGATTGTCTAAGCATAAATCTTTTGTTAAGAAATTGTGTTATGTACAAATACATGAAATCTGTCAGCTTAGCCCCAGATTAAACTGTGGTCAGCCCCTGCTGACCACAGTTTAGATTACATCCAAAAGCCAAGGTTTAATTCTGCACGTCTGCTCCCTTTAAGCTTTATAAATTCTTCTGCATAGCACAGTAACCTCTAGAGCAGGGTGTCAAACTCACGTCCTCACAGCCACATCACGTGACGTATTGGGACTTTTCCCCCTCTTCACTAAACTGGGCATGGCTGCAGCCAGTGCATGATGTATCCAGCCCATGGGCCGGGAGTTTCACAGCCCTGCTCTAGAGGAAGGCTAATGGCCAAGCGTTCAAGTATTATACCAGACTATAATTAGCACAATATTTACTTCAAATCATACTTGCTGGGTTTTGGCAGCTATCACAAATAATGATTTCTAGCTTTGGGCTCCTGTCCAATCAAAATTTGGTGAGTTATCTGAATTGAACACCTGATGGTCTCCAACCAGAAGTTGGCATCTTCTACCATCCCTGACTATAACTTTGCCCCAATTTTTTGGGGAATTAAGTCCCTGCTATCTGCTCAGGTTCCTCACCTCTCACCCCCTCCCTCCACCTCCCCTGGATGTCTGTCTGCTTTCACAAAGCTTTATCTTACAGACATCTTTCTCTGTTCCAGGTTCTTGAACGCTCTCGTGATGTAGTTGATGAAGTGAGTGTTTCTCTCAGGCTCTGGGACACATTTGGAGACCATCACAAAGACCGACGTTTTGCTTATGGAAGGTCAGTCTAAGTTAAATGTCCCTTTTGTGGCAAGCAAGCTAACAGGAGAATAAGTACATCTTTAATGGGTTAACATTTGGAGCCTTTATTAATCTGTACGAAAGACTATATATTTCATAGAACATCCACAAAGAATGTGATGAAGAAACAGCACCCAAAATGAATAATTAAAATTAACTATTACATAATTAAATTAATGACTACATTTACTATTTTTATTTGCTCAGCTGTTCATAGAGAAGAGTTACTGCTGAGCTGGGAGAGTTTTGAAGACTGCAATCTTCAATATTTTTCAAGACTGCAGAGGGTGAAACTTTGCCTATCATTTTCAGAAAAATGAGATCAGACTAATGAGGAAGGTGCAGCTTGGTTATTAATTCCATGTTGGTAGAAGTGGAGACTATTTGATCATTCTAAATTCATTAGATGATGCAGTCTTTTTAGGACCAGAAGTCAACGCTAGCTTAAAATTCCTGCAAACCATTTGAGATTCATTGAAACTCCTTCAGACTTTCTTTCCATTTTGGTTACTTTTTAATTTAAAAGTTACTAAAAAGAACAGACTTCGTGGATGAGTATGAAACACCTTTGTGCCATAATTGCATGCATGTCAAATACATTAATATCAATCCTGGCAGCAGAAATCGAGATACAGAAATTCTTTTTGCACAGGTCTCAAAAGTGATTTGTTATATGCCACACAAGAGGATGAAGCACAAAGGCTGATCAGATCAGCCTCATAGGCCTTTGTGCCCAAGCAGATGTTCCGGCTGCTGAAGCTTCATTGACATCAATACTTTTGATTTAAAATTGATTACATTGTTCTAGATGGTGCTATAATCTGCAGAAGGTTAAACAGTGTCCTTGGACTTCAACTTCCATAATTCCCAAGCAATAGGCCTGATTGCTGTGCCAGTGGGGAGTTGGAAGTCCGACACATCTGTACAGCATCAGGTTGAGAATCGAGTAGGAGGGGAAATTGGGAACATTTGTGGATTTCCTTCCAGAAGCAACTGAAACCCATTGAGTTCAGAGTGTGCATCACCTCCCTCATCAGTAACACATTTCCGGCTTCCTATTTCAAGAGTTGTTTTGGGAGAAGCCCCAAAATGAGATGCCTCTGCAAGGAATTCTCTGGGGCAGGGGTCTCCAACCTTGGCAACTTCAAGCCTGGTGGACCTCAACTCCCAGAATTCCCCAGGGGAATTTAAAAATGTGTAGGGTTGCATTTTCTATGCAGCAATTCAACCCCAGCTGATTTTTGTAACTATTGGTCTTCTTCATAAACTCCCTGCTGGGTCTTAAATCTGCCAGCCTCCATCCTACTCATTGCAACCACACCTTACCTTCATGTCAACTTTAATGATGTATTTTTCTTTTATGTCCCAGGGGAATTCTGGGAGTTGAAGTCCTCCAGACTTAAAGTTGCCAAGGTTGGAGACCTCTGCTCTAGAGTGATGCCACAGTCCTTGAGAACCCTACAACCAGAGCAGAACACAAAAGGGATGGGGGACTTCTTGGTGCAGGGAGAGGTGGCCTCCAGCTGCTTCCAGCTGATCCCTTGGTATCTCCTGGAGAACAGGAAGAGTAGCTGAAGTCATAAAAGACTTGAAGGATTTTGGTGGAACAGACGGACTCAGGAATGTTGACCATTGGCTTCTCTTGCTGACTTCATAGTACCTTCTGGGGAATAAGTCATTTAACAGCCAGGTTCAACAGCCTTGGTTAACAAATACAGTTAAATATTTAAATAACATTTACATGCCTTTTCTAAAAATTGTAAAATAAATGGCAGGGGCATTGCCCCTTTGCCAGATATCTGCATACTTAAAATTCAGTGCTTATTGATTTTGTAGGGTTATTTGAATCCTTGCTTCTCCTTCTGGAGGCGCCTTCTGATACACAATGAAACATGTTATCCCTAAGCAGTTGGGCTGAGATATGAGGACAGAGCAAGGAGCGTCCGAGGAAGGAGCATCCGAGCAGTTGGGAGAGGACTTATTTCCATCTCCTTGTGATGTCTCTGCACGAGATCCTTGGGGATAATTACTTGAGTAGAACTGCTGAACTCTTCAACTCTCAGCTTATTGAAATCTGGATTATTTTAGGGTCAGAAGAATTGATTCAAAGCGACTTCATGCTACAAACCAGCAAAGCACCTGTCAATCTTGGGAGAGATGTACTTATAAAAAGCAGCCCTCTCCTCTTATCTTTCCAGCACTTTGTCTCCCTGCAGGCACCACCATTAAGCCAGGGCACCATCATCCACTGGCCAACTCACTACTTTTCTTCCAAACAAGCTTTGTCCTGTCCTCTCTTTAGCTCCTGCCAATCTCCCTCTCCGTCTCACACCCCTTTGTGCCTCCTCTGGAAGGCCAGTGCTAGCCAAAAGCCACAAATGCCATTGCCCAAAAGCCATTTCAGTTTGGAACCATGCAGAGAACACAGCACCCCACTCTTTCTGTAGGTGAACAAGTATCTCAAACATACCTCTTTCTGGTTGGGCGTGCACAGTTTTTGGATCCTGTGTGGTTCAAGCCAGAGGTAGTTGGTGACTAGCAAGAATGTTGCTTTTAGGGAGTGGCTGATGACCCATCCAAAGTCAGATATGATACTCCTGGGCTCAGATTTCAGGGGACAATGAGGACACTATTGTATGGTGGTTTTTGAGGACCATCAGCGAACATTTCAAAACAAAGGCATGCCATTTGTTGCACAGCAATTTGTGCATTGAGAGGAGGACCAAATCACATTCTTTTCCCAATTCCCTTTTCTCAGTTCAGGAAGGGAAGGAGGGACTCTAAAATATATTCCTAATGCACAAAGAAGAAAAATGATGCTTTGTAAATACTCATCTCCATAAAGACACCTGAAGAGAGAGACATGATTGGCTGCAGCTTCCGACTGGGGGTATACAATTTAATTCCCTATGTCATACTTTGGGTTGGAAGGGGGGATAAGATTTATTAATTTCCCTCCCTGTGAACCATGAACCTTAAACCTTGGTGTGCTGGATTTTCCTCCAGAAATTGTCTAGAATCATTATTCAAAGATTCTCCTTGGTTTATCTCAGGACCTGTTTGATGCTTGCAGGTATTAACTGCCTGGCCCAACGTCCCCTTGCAAATTAGTCTTTAACCCACCATCAGGCGATGGGGGAGCTGACCTGCTTGCTGCAGCATTGAGCCTTTATTCTGCCCCCACTTTACCCTGATATGCCACTTGGGAGTTGGATAAGAGAGGTCTTTGGTTGTTGTGGAGGAACATAGAATTGCGACAATGTTTATGCACTTCAGCATCACAATCCTGGTGTACTTCTAAATATACCAAGTCTTGATTATTCCCTCCTTCCACCCATTTTTGAACAAAGCGATTGAGATATAAACTTTATTTAAAACAAATACTGTTTTGTTTTGCAGATCCGACGTTGTGGTGCTGTGCTTTTCCATTGCTAATCCTAACTCCCTGAATCATGTGAAGACAATGTGGTGTCAAGAGATCAAGCACTTTTGTCCTCGCACCCCTGTGATTCTGGTGGGCTGCCAACTGGACCTTCGCTATGCTGATCTGGAAGCTGTCAATCGAGCCAGGAGGCCTTTGGCAAGGTAGAGTTGAATGCAGATAAAACTTTGTTCCCCCGTGGCAAAACAACGCTGGACCTTTGCAGAAAGGGCAATGTCTTGGCTCCCAAAGAAGCATTTGAAATGGCCTTAATGTGCCCAAGTTCCTTAGTTTATAATACAATACATAAAGGTAAAAATAAAATGACTACCAAGTGAATTAACAATTCCATATCTGGAGAAAGGGTCTCTCAGATAAGCAAGAAGCCTTCTCAGATGTTTGAGGACTTTGGGCATCAACACGTGTGGTCTTCATGGTGCATCCAGAAAGAGAAAGCATGAAGGCCAAAGGATCCCAAGAATGAGCCCTTGAATAGGTGGGGCCCACTAGTGCTTTCCAGTGAGACTGACCAGAGACTGACCTCTTTTTTCATTTTATTTGCAGGCCTATCAAGAGAGGAGACATCCTGCCACCAGAAAGAGGCAGGGAAGTTGCTAAAGAACTTGGAATACCCTATTATGAAACCAGCGTCTTTGATCAGTTTGGCATCAAGGATGTCTTTGATAATGCAATCCGAGCAGCCCTGATTTCCAGGAGACATTTGCAATTCTGGAAATCCCATTTGAAGAAAGTCCAGAAGCCTTTGCTCCAAGCTCCATTTCTACCTCCAAAGGCTCCTCCCCCTATTATAAAGATCCCAGAGTGTCCCATCCTCAAGATCAATGACGTGGGATACTTACTGGACAATCCCTTGTGTGCAGACGTGGTCTTTATTCTTCAGGAACACACTCAAATTTTTGCTCACAAGATCTACTTAGCTACCTCTTCATCCAAGTTTTATGACCTTTTCTCAATGGAATGTGAAGAAACGCCAGACTTGACGGAAAGCTTTTGTAGTGAAGGTAGTAATCTCCCAACCAGAACCTCTAGCCTTGAAGTTGTTGACCAGGGAGCGGAAGGGACAGCTGCACCGTCTTCTGCTTCGACTGAGGGCCTCCAGGTAGAGCCTGAAGCAGGAGAAGCCACCTGCCCAAAAGGTTCAACTCTCTGGGGCAAAGGTTTCATTAGCCTACATCAAGAAATGCAGATTAATCCTGTTTCAAAGAGGGTCTGTGCAGTGATGGTTGTCAAGATGGAGGCCTCCATCCAAACGGGACCTTTTAAAACCGTCCTGCAGTTTTTATACACAGGGCATCTGGATGAAAATGAAAGGGACCTCACCCAGGTAGCTCAGATTGCGGAGATCCTGGAAGTGTTTGACTTGAGGATGATGGTAGAAAACATCACCAACAAGGAAGCCTTCATGAACCAGGAAATCACAAAGGCTTTCCATGTCCGGAAGGCCAACAGGATAAAAGAATGCCTTTGTAAGGAGACATTTTCTGGTGAGTCTACATGGAAATATCCCTCTGCCTTGCATTTGTTCCAAAGCTAATAAGAACACCTGGGATGGTTGTGTGCAAACCAAGATCCAATTGGGACATTCTGAAGTGTCCAGGAAGGGAAGCTTAGTGCCCACAGACAATAATTGTGCCCTGCGACAGGTAATTCCATATTCCTAGATGTTAATACAATACATCTTTATGCAAAAGGGCACATCTGCCCCTCCACCCAATCATTTTTGAAGCCTGGAGAGGGTTATCCTCCAGTTGTAGAATGGGGGGAAAGATGTAGATGCTGTTGAAAGAGAGATCCAAGTGGGGGTTCTCCTCTTCTGCTTGGAAGACAGCCTGACCCAGTTGAAGCATTGGGAAAAAGTCAGAATTTGCAGGGAGATGGGCAGAAATAGGAGGCCACTTCCTGCTTTCCTTCCATGCTGGCCCTGTTGGCCCAGGAGATGTGGATGCTTTTGACACTCAACTCCACAAGACATCTTGGGGTCCTAGTGAATTTTAGCTCCTTTGGTGATAACTGGAAGGGGTTCCCTTTCTTTTCTGTCCAGTTTCTTCTTCTCTTGCTTCATCTTCATCCAGTTTTGCTTTCCCTCTCTCTTTTATTCTTCCACCACCAGAATTTCAATTCAGGTGGGTTTTTTTGGGTGTGGGGGGAGGGATGCAAGCATTTTCCTCCAACCATTTACATCGGCTGTTTGTACATCAGTGTAACTCTCTGGTCCTTAGCTTTCAGTACATGGGAAATGACAATTCATCGTACAATTATCTCTAGCAGTAGTTCTTCAGACAGAAGACCTTCCCAGCTCTTCTGGGCTAGATCTGATTCTCTCTGCTGTGGCACAGCTGCTCAACTGCCTTTCTCGTCAACTAACTCTGTGACTTGGAGCTGTTTAAGTGGAGTACAGTGTATGAGTGTAATTTGGAAGATAATTAAATGACAGGTATTTTGGCCTACAGAAGAGCTGGGTTATTAAAGTTCCACTAGGTGGCAGCCAGAGAATGTGGAAAATACAAGGTACATGTGCCATCTAGTGGCCATATGGAGTTTTGCAACGAAGCTTAAGAAGCTCTAAGTTAGAACCCGCAGTTGGGGAACTTGGACTGGGACTGGGGAGACCAGGATCAAGTCCATGAAGGTCTCCTGGGTGATTTGGGGCCAGCCACCCTCCATTCAACCTACTTCACAGGGTTATTGGAGACAGGAACAAAGGGAGATTACAATCTAAGTCACCTCAAGACAGAATATAAATATTATTATTAGCAATACTACTAGCAATGTGTTGTGGCATTTACATGTCGTATGAAACTGATAAACCTGACCCATTTTAATTTTTGCCAGTGACACTCTTGATAACCTCAGCAAGAAGGAACCCCTGGCATGGTTCCTCTGATGGAAGCTCAGAGTTTAATTGTTCTGTTGCTCATTTAACCATTAATGTTTGTCCTTCAATGAAGGACCTTCATAGCAGGTCACGTGTGCTGTCTTCCATGTTCTTTCTGATTCTCACATTTGGCTCTAAGCAGAAGTAGTCACAGGTTGTTATTGTATTTCTTTGATTCCTTAACAGATGTGACATTTGTGTTGGAAGATGGAAAGATAAATGCTCATAAACCGCTTCTAATCTGTAGCTGTGAATGGATGTCTGCCATGTTTGGAGGATCCTTTGTGGAGAGCTCAAACAGTGAGGTATGTGTCCTCTTTGGCCTGGCTTTGCTCTGGAGAAGGAACTTGCTTTGGGTTGCAGGACTCCTTGGAGGGTGTGGGAATCCCTTGGTGATGTCTCTTTGGGGACCACTCTTCTCCAGTCCGTCTTCTGCACTAGTTCACAGATGATAGCTGTCTCCTGACTGTCGGGAGTTGGTGGGATGGGGAGGTTGCAGGTAGAAAAGCTGGTCTCCATCCCCCATTAGATCTCAGCCACACGAGATGAACCAGGTGGACCTCATCTTCATTCAATTCTGCCTAATTTGTAGGGCTTCAAAACGCCATGTGAAATGGGCACAGCCTTAAGTGTGAAATGTTATAAAAGCCAGTGGGTCACCAGGCTATCCAAGAGAACAATTTCCAATTCCTACCTTGACATGAAACATTGGGGTGGAACACTGAAAGACGAGGAATAGATGGAAAGAAGCTACAATTCTTATTTCTGGTGATACAGTATTGATGATCTCAAAGAACAGTGATAGCAGCTTTGATTACTTTTTTAGCACTGTCTGAAATGATCTTCTCATTATTCCTCATATTTAAACAGCTTTCTTTGCTTTTCACTTGATTTTCAAGGGGACTCTCCTGCCCATCAAGAGAAAATCATGTGGATCAGCAATTCTCTCTCTCTCTCTCTCTCTCTCTCTCTCTCTCTCTCTCTCTCTCTCTCTCTCTCTCTCTCTCTCTCTCTCTCTCTCTCACACACACACACACACACACACACACACACACACACACAGGGTGGTGGGGGGGGAGAGAGAGACATTATACACTTAATATTCTGGAAGCTGTATCTACTAAAAAAAATTCTCATTACTTTTGAAACAGCAGTAAGCATAATTCCCTCCCTGGAGGCACCCCCACCAGGTGGTTCATTAAAAATACATACCTTGATTCAGTAAGCTGTGCTCTACAAGAAGAAATTATATATAGATAGATAGATAGATTTATATATACATATACACAATCTGGTTCCTAATTTTAACCACTAATAACATGCATTCTTCTTGGTAATCTTAAATATTAATTGCATAGCCCTATTTTTTTCATAGCATATGAAGCTCTGGGTGCCCATCATCTTTCACTGCCTTGTTCAGGGAGAATGATGGGAATGGAAGGAGCAGAGCCTGTTTCAAGATGTGGGTAGCATGTAAAGTCTGAGGCAGTTCCACATAAATATAATGAGCCCCTTCTAATTTATTTATTGTTCTGAAATTCTGCAGGAAGAACAGGTTATTTGCAGCAATAAGTCAGGCATTTGTGCTCAGTCTCTGTAACAGCCAGCCAAAAAAAGGTGGGGGGAGAGCGGGAGAAATCTCTCCTAAATCATTGCTGAGATGGTGGGTCTTTACCCTCCTCTAGTGGCAACTTTACATGTTCTCCCTGGCTTTGTGTGTTTTATAAAGCGGTTGTCATGGATACTTGTGCCTAGTAGAATGTTCTTTGAGAAGTTGCATGGGTAATGCAAGAACTTTGTGCGGGTGGTGGTGGTGCGGGTGGTGGTGGTGGTGGTGGTGGTGGTGGTGGTGGTGGTGGTCATCTCCACCAGAGGAGAAACCCTGGAGGAGGAGAAGTTGGCCTCAAAGCACATGTAACTCAGGGGCTTTGTGATCGCTTCTCATCCAAGATCTGAGCCTGCTCTGTTTTCCCACAATCAGCCGTGGACCATTTGTTGTGATGAGGACATATGGTTCTTCTTCTGCAGGAGAAGATCTAGTTGTCTCAACAGAACAGAAGCAATGAACTATGGGACATTGAAGAACAAGTCCAGTCTTGATGATCTGAATTGACCTTTGCCAATACTTCCTCCTTGTTGGACTGTCTTTCTGGGTTTAATTTAGGAGGGAAGATGGGCAGCAAGCATGGGAAATCTTGAAAACCTGATGCACTGATGTGTTTTGAGGGAGCTTCTGCTCTTGCTTCACTCTGTTCTCCTCTATCCCCCAGTGTAAGCACTGATTCTTAGGAGAACATGACTTTGAAAGTGAAAAGAACATTGCAGAATTATCGAAAGCAGTTGTCCTAGGAAAGGTAATACTGAGAAGGGCTGAAAAATAATCAGCATCCCAGAAAGCATCTCTGAATTATTTTTAGCTCTGTGGTGTTTATATTAAGGGCAGAAAATTGCTAATGCAGAGCCACAAAATGAAGAGTCCTTGACCTTGGGTGTGCACACTGGGCCTATGTATTCTTCATCATTATCCAGCTTAGTCCCCTTTCTTGCAGTCCAGTTGGCCCAGATCCCTAATGTGTAAATACAGTATATGGGATGTGTTCCTGTGCACACATGACAAACAAAGGAAGGCTCTTTTCATTGTTGATTTTGGGGACTTTGCAATTGCCTCTCACTCACGATCTGAGCCTGCTCTGTTTTTCCACAATCAGCCATACTTGTGCTTCTGGTCCACAATCATCTTATGTTTCTGTTTGCAGAAATCAGCAGTGGGGTGGTTCAGCTGTGCCACTCGGACACCTCTATGGGCACTTCTCAAGAGCTCCAGTGTTTTATTTAAATTGCTGTAGTGTCAGTGGATGAGAACTTAGGGAGCTAAGAGGGTCCAGGGTTCCACTTTTCCAAGGCACAAATGACATATTGGCAGGGGGCTTCCATGCTGAAGGGAACTCATGGGTGACTTGCCCATCTTTACAATGATTTTGTTGTCCTTCCTGAAGCTGCAGCTGAAGCTTTCTAATAAACTGTATTGTTAGTGATGGAAGTCAGAGCACTGATGCTCATAGTTTAGCCATCAAGTTGGGGGAATTGGGAAGGTCAGTTGGAAGTGAGTCATAAATTGAGCTCCGAGCCAGCCAAATCTCACAAAAATGAGAAGAAGGCATAGGAATGCAAGCCACCAAGGATAGCAGTTTAGGGTTTAGCAAAACCCAATTATCAAGAGAGTTTTGTTGCCCAGCTACCTCCTGTGATGGATTTTCTTCTTCCGTGAAACCTCAAGCTCCACCACTTGCTTTCAAATGTTGCTTCCTTTACTGTTAAAGAGCTGCAGGAAGGCCACCTCTTTCCAAAGAGATGGCCTTCAGATTGCTCAGCTGATGTGTTTTGATGAGATGACTTATCTGAGCTTTAGGCAAAGCTGAGAGCATTTGGGATAGAATGACCAGGCATCTGAGGCAGATGTCCAAAGTTCTTTCTTCTCCTTCTCCTCTGAGACCTGGTTCATTACGTGTTTCAGCCAAGGTTTGCCCCTAGCACAGCCGTTTTGTTTTGGCATCATGAGAGTTTATCAGATTTTGAAATGTATCTATCAGCTCCCCCTAGGCTGGGTGCTTTAGTGTAGAGCTTTTCATAGGCATCCTTCATCTATTCTGCCTATAGAAGCTCAGCCTCCTTGAAGTTCAGGTCAACTCTGCCTGTTGCATGGAAATAACTGTGTTGTTTTCTTAGCAATCATATAGAAGAGGGGTGTCATCACAATGCCACCACATGAGGTATCAGGATTCCCCCCCCCCTCTCGCTAAACTGGGTGTGGCCGTGGCCAGTGCCTGATGCATCTGGCCTGTGGCCCATGAGTTTGAAAGCCCTGATATTGAACATAGAATAACAGAGTTGGAAGGGACCATGGAGGACTTATAGTCCAACACCCTGATCGAGCAGGAGATCCTGTACCATTTCAGATAAATGATTGTCTAGTAATCTCTTTTTGAAAGCCTCCAATGATGGAGGACTCAAAATGTCTGAAGGCAAGCTGCACCATTGGTTGATTGCCCTCATCATTAGGACATTTCTCTTTGGTTCTAGGTTGCTTCTCTCCTTGGTTAGTTTCCATCCATTGTTTCTAGCCTTGCCTTCCCTTTTGGTGTTTTGGAAAATAGTTTGACTCTCTCGCCTTTGTAGGAGCTGCCCAGATATTGGAACACGGCTTTCATGTCACCCCTAATCCTTCTTTTCATTTGACTAAAGGTAAAAGTAAAGGGTCTCCTTGCACATATGTGCTAGTCGTTCCCGACTCTAGGGGGCGGTGCTCATCTCTGTTTAAAAGCCAAAAAGCCAGCGCTGTCCAAAGACGTCTCTGTGGTCATGTGGCCGGCATGACTAAACGCCGAAAGCACCGGAGCGCTGTTACCTTCCCACCAAAGGTGGTCCCTATTTTTCTACTTGCATTTTTTACATGCTTTCGAACTGCTAGGTTGGCAGAAGTTGGGACAAGTAATGGGAGCTCACTCTGTTATGCTAGGGATTCGAACTGCCGACCTTTCTGATCGACAAGCTCAGTGTCTTAGCCACTGAGCCACCACGCCACCACATCCCTTTTGTGAAATTAATTTCACTAATTTCGTATTTTTCATATGTTTTAGCCTCCAACCCCATGTCATCTTTGTTGCTCTTCTCTCCATTCTTTCCAGAGTCTCTCAAACTCTTCTTTATATTGTGGTGGTGACCACAACTGGATGCAGTATTCCAAGTGTGGCCTTACGAAGGCTTTGTAAAGTGGTACCAGAATTTCACGTTATCTTGATTCTATCCTTCTGTTAATGTAGCCTAGGACTGCACTGGCTTTTTTGGCTGCTGCTGCACACTGTTGGCTCATATTTAAAAGAGTGTCTCCCAGATCCCTCCCACCGTTACTGGCATTAAGCCAAGTTTCATCTAGCCCAGTGATGGGCAACCTTTTTGGTGTGGTGTGTCAAAAATCGGCAAAAAATCGAGCATAACTCGCGTTGTGTGTCACTTCGACAAAAACATAATTTTGCGTAATTTATAGTTTAAACTACAAAAATGTATAATTGCAATATATAATTGTATTTAATAAACCAAAAACAAATTATTTAACATACCTGCTTAGTAACTTCTTTCATCCTCACTTTTTTCCAAGAGCTGGGAATGATTAGTTTCAAAATGTCTATTTATATTCCACGTTCTGCTTACTACCGTTTCAGTACATAGAACGCAAAATGATCTGCCATTTTTTTCTATAATGCCATACATCTCGCTCCATGTCTCTTGAAAGGGTCGGCCACTGCCACTACCACTCCCTTTACTTAACCTTTGTTTTTTATTTTTTGGGTGCTCCATCAGTGGGCCAGTGACAGCAGATAGAATTATAGATAGCCAATTAGGGGTTAACTAGCCTAACAAGCTAACACAACCTCCCCCTCACTTATCTCAGTTATTGTGGGCAATTACAAGTCCATGGCACCCCAATAGTTGCTGCTAATGGCGCTCACAGTTCCCGTTGGCACTCCGCTGTTCCCTGCTGTGGTGCGGTCGTAACTGACAGTCCCAGGAGTAAACTCTCTGTGCCGGCCTGACTGGAGAGAGGCGCGCACTGTTCCCGTGCTCCTCTCCTGCGGGTCCTCCCTCGCCGCGCTGATGACGTGTGTGCGCACGGCACGCACGCCTTACCAGCAGCCCCTGCGCTCAGAAAGGGGCGGCGGCGATACAGTAAGTGAGTGTGGGCGGGGGAGATCACACGTCCCACCCCCCCCGTTCCTCCAGCACAGATTCTTTCATCCTCGGCGGCCGTGCAGGAGCCGAGGATGAATCGCATGAAATCCTGTGCATGTCACCCCAAATGGCTACGCGTGTCAGCACTGACACGCGTGTCATAGGTTCGCCATCACTGATCTAGCCTGTTCACAGTTGGTTTTGGAAATGGCTTTCCTTTTGCCATTTGCAAATTTACCATTTACAAAGTTGCCATTTACAAATTAAAATTCACAAATTTTACATTTGTAAATTTACCATTTGCAAATGGTGCAACTTCTGGGATGTCCAGTTTAGAGCTGTAGGTTTTCCCATGGTCTCTAGAAAATAATTTCAACATAGAGAACACAGAGAGGGTAAGATGTAGGTTAACATCTTGGATTTCGTCTTCTAAGATGAGATCCTGATTAATGCATTGGCTTGATGAAGCAAATTTTTTTGAAGACGACAAAGATGACTCAACGAAGCAATAGATGCTGAATTGCTGCCAAGATACTTTGCAAACTTTACTCCAACCACATGAAAGCAGAATTGTATGTAGGAGAAAGTTTGTGAATGAATTTAATGTAAGGCTTCTCCTGATGGGATGGTAGATTTTTCATTCTAATAATTGTAGATTTGGTAGTAGTAGAACAAGCTGCCTGTGCTGATGATGCGTTCCACCGAAAGTGAGATCCATTAATGAGAATCAGAACTTTGAGCAATGGCTTAGTAAATCAACTAAAAAGTAAGCATGCTGTAGCACAAATTTACAGTGGGAACTGTTTTTACAGATCCAACCTTAAGCTGCAGAGCATGTTTGAATGTGTGAGTGTATGTACAAATTCCTTAAGAAAAGCTATGACTCACGAGGGAGCATCCTAGCGTTTGGTCAGGGGTGCTTGTATTTTGTTGGTCTCCAACCTTAATGTAGATTTTCATCCTAGGTAGTTTCCCACAGACCTAAGTAAATGGGCTGCATGTCTGAGATGAGATCTTTTTTTTAAGAATAATGATTTAATTAGCTCTGAAGGTGGAAGCTTGGATATTTCCAAGCTTATAGGGACTCTCAATCAGTACCTCAACTCCCAGAATGAAGATTGAGTTTGATTTACAGAGGCTGGGAAGCCACAGGTTTTGTCCTCCTCTGTCCTCCCCTTCTCTTAGTTTGGGAGTAGGCTGACCCTTCGCTTGCAAGAAGGAGCCTCCTGTAGGGGAAGCAGTGGCAGGATTTGGGGGCACTGTTAAAAGAAGGATTAGCCTAGAATCTCTGTGTAGCCACAAACAAGCAAACTAAGTCTAAGTCCTTGAGCAAGTCTGCTTGTGGCTACCTAGGTCAGGGGTCTCCAACCGTGGCAACTTTAAGACTTGTGGACTTCAACTCCCAGAATTCAGCTCTGCTGGCTGGAGAATTCTGGGAGTTGAAGTCCATAAGTCTTAAAGTTGCCAAGTTTGAAGACCTCTGCTAGCTGCTATCCTTATGCTCAGGCTAAACTAAACAGTAGTGGAGCTCTAAGAATGCCAGATGATCAATGGGCAATTTCTCAGTTTCAAAACATCTGACTTTTCTTCCTCCTACCAAAGACCTTCTGGGGTTCTTCACAGGAAGGGAGAAAGGGAGGGAGGGAGGGAGGAAATAAGAAAGGGAGGGAAGGGAGAAAGAAAGAAAGAAAGAAAGAGGGAGGGAGGGAGGGAAGAAAGAAGGAAGGGAAAGTGAATGAGATATGGATGGATGGATAGAGCAAGGGTGGGAGAGAAAAAGGAGAGGAAGGAAGGACCAGAAACCTGGCACTAAATGCAGCTTCAGAAGATGCTTTGAAACAGCACAGCAATCCAGGGCTGGAAGGGACCTCAGAGGTCATCTAGTCCAATTAGAATTCTGGGAGTTGAAGTCCACAAGAAAGTTGCCACGGTTGGAGACCCCTGACCTAGAGTTTTGAGACTGATCCCTCTTTTAACTCCGTCCCCAGGTTCTGCCACTCCTTCCGCTCCCCGCTCCCCCCTTTTTATAGACATCCTACCACCTAGGTGGAAAATAGCGCAGCCTCCTTTCTCCTGGACTGGATTATTTCTCGCTGTGAATATTTAAAACTGTCTTCCCCAATGTTTCAGGTTGTTCTCCCCAGCATCACTAAGACTTCCATGCAAGCTGTTCTGGATTACCTGTACACCAAGCAACTGTCCTGCAGCCAGGATTTGGACCCCCTTGAGTTAATTGCCCTGACCAACCGATTCTGCCTGCCCCATTTGGCCGCACTGGCAGGTGAGCCTCTCCAGCCTTTCGCCCTCCAACCCTCCCCAGGCATCTGGGAAGGATCAGCTTTTCGATGCTTTGTTTTCTGAAACGCAATCCACATTTCCAACGTTCATGTTCCCTCCATACAGTCTCTCTTTGCTGAATTAATTGAGCCCCCCCCTCCCCGGAAATGTGTGTGCCTGCTTAAGAGTCCAAAAGCAAATAACAGGCTGCAGTTCATAATGCCCTTTAGGCAGCCTGGTTATTCTTAATTGAAAGAGTGTGAATATTAAAGTGTCCATTGTAAATCTCTACTTTGAGAGCCTAAGAACATCTGAAGCAATTGAGTTTAAGCAAATCTTGCAGAAAGAAGGAGCCCGAGACCCATGTATTACTCCAGCCTGACTTTGTTAATTATGGTGTTAGTGTTCTTGGAATTAACTATCCTAACAGTTATCCCTCCGCTCCCCTAGCCTCAAAGAAAAAGGGCTGGATGAGAGAGAGCAGCTGCAGCAACAGGCATGGCAAAGGGTGGGTGGGGAAGGGCAGGGGAACGAGGGCCACCTGCCACATGTACGGGAATGATTTCACAAGTGCGGCTCACATCTGCTTCTCTCCCTCAACAGAGCAACACACGGTGCAGGCACTCACCAGGACAGCCATGAGCGGTGTATGCATAGAGGGAGAAGTGTTGTATGTTTTGGAAATAGCCCAGGTTGGTCTCACTCTATTGAAAATGCTTTTACATGCTTGCAACATTGTAAAAAAGGTGCACAGGTAGTCCTTGACTTTAAAAAAAACATTCGTTTACAACAAGACTCAAAAATGTGACTTACGAGTGGTAAATCGAGGACTATCTTTGCTTTCCTTTTGGTGAAGAATTTGTGGATGGAGAGTTACTGTAGTCTTCCCCGTGGATAAAAAGGATATTCTTTTTTCTTCAACATTGGGCTAACAATTGCAAATGGGCTGGGGATGTATAAGAGATGGCCCCAGTCGTTTTTTGTGCTTCTCATCCTGCTGTTCCTCTCGAAAAGCTGAGAATGCAACTTCTCATCGCCTTAAAAAACACGTTTTTCAATCTGCCCTTAATGTGTATCTTTGAGGGAGATCAGAAGGCAGGATGAGAGCAGGTTCCAGCTTTTCCACAGTGGGAGATGGAGGGGGGAGGGAACCTGGCACTCTGGTCTACAAGAAGCAGCCTTCCTGATCAGCCTGGTTGGGATGACTGTGAGGTTTCAGGACCAAATAACCAGGTGGCTGGGGGATGTTTTCCTGGGGACTGGCAGGGTAAAATCCCTCCCCCTTTGGCCCCTCAATCTTCTACTGCCAATATCTCCCTGTTTCCCCTGAAAGCGTCCCTTAGAACCACCCACTGGGCTATCAGGGTGGTTTGAGAACAGGTCCCTGCTCCAGTGAAATGTCCAGCCTGAATGCCTGCTTCCCAAGAGGTTCCCCCAGATGGCTGCACCCTTAGAGATGTCGTCTTTACCTTGACTCCCCTCTGCTTCTTTTCCAGTTCCACAATGCTAAGCAGCTGGCAGCTTGGTGCTTGCATTACATCTGCACTAACTATAACAGTGTTTGTTCGAAGTTCCGAAAGGAAATTAAAATGAAATCTCCTGGTAAGAGATTCTGGCAAGCTTTCTTCATTGCCTTTTCACAATGTTTATATCTGCATTTGAAGTCCACCTATAGATACTTGTATGGTTTACTGCTTATTTTAAAATAACTTATAAGACCCCTTTTATAGCTGCGGAATCACTGAAATCTAACAATGTATAATATTCAGCTGCAGAAATGACCCCCCCCCCCATCCCTCCGAAACTTCGTATTCTGCCTTTGGGATGCTTCAATATCAAATATTTTGATGATCTTTTCCATAGACTAGGAAGGTCCATTTTGAGTTATGGCAGACTAGCATTTTGTTTCTTTCATAAATGAACTTACTTTGAGTTTTCTATTTGAAAATACCCTAAAGTAGACACAGAGGATTGCATCCTCCACCACGAATAAGAAAACCCAGATGTTCTCATCCCCATCCTATGACAACTTGAAACTTGGTGGAGTTTTGAAAAGAGACTCTCCCCCCCCCCCGAAATTCGGCACAAGATTACAGATTCTGCATTCTGTGGCAGATAACACATTCCCTAGTTTTTTGTCCGTCAAGAAAATAGACAAGTTTTGCTGATTCAAGATATTGTTAAACTTACTGGGTATCGTTTGTTCACCAGATAATCAGGAATATTTTGAAAAGCACCGTTGGCCTCCCATCTGGTACCTGAAGGAGGAAGACCATTTCCAGCGGGTGAAGAAGGAGCGAGAGAAGGAAGAACTGGCCCTCAATAAACACCATTCAAAAAGGAGGTGGTGCTTCTGGAGCTCCTCCACTGTAGTTTCCTGAGTCAAGAGAAAAAGGCCACCCCATCTTGGCTCAGCTGGGAAAAAGTTAGTTTCTAGCGTTGCTTCTGGGCACAGCTGGACTCGGTGGGACCTGCAAAGACTTTCCTCCCTTTCATTTCAAAGGGTCTCTCCCCAGACCAAGGGCTTTAGCAGACTGGGCTGAAGAGACCTCTCGTATTCCACCTGAATTCAGGGATCACCAAAGGTTAGGAAGCACAAGTCCACCTCAGGAGTGCGAATCTCTTTCGGAGACCCTCCTCACTCTGCCATTTTAATAAGCTAAAACTGGCACACGCAGCCTTTTTATACTCAATAACAAGAAACTCAGCATCAGTGTTTTGATCTCTGAAGGGAGCCTATTTTTATACTTGTGAATGAGCGTTTCCGTGTGGATTCTGTAGGGGACGGTCTTTAAATAATATGTCTGTGACATTTTCTCTCTCTGAGATTGCAAAGTTACCCAAGCCTTTAAATCATCTCTGTTTCTTCCCACCACCCTTCAGTCACCATAGTGCTGAAAACAAAGCAATGGCTTTAAAATCTCCCTGAAATTGCTAACCTAGCAACACGTCCAATTTTGCTAGGTGAATGAAGTTTTTCCTTCCCCCAAGGACTGCATTTGTAACAATTAAACCCTTGTTTCATTCATCTGAAAAAAAAATGAGATCCACTAACAACAGAAGTAATTAGGATTGTAACTGTCAATCAGACAAAGAACACAAAGTGTACATTTTTTTCAGCTATGTGATCAAATATGTATGTTGAATGTTTGGCCTGTTAGGGCAGGAGGCAACTGCCATGTGTAATTCTCTCCTTTT
The DNA here is from genome assembly GCF_009769535.1 of Thamnophis elegans. NCBI lineage: Eukaryota > Metazoa > Chordata > Lepidosauria > Squamata > Natricidae > Thamnophis > Thamnophis elegans. The sequence continues at coordinate 28,573,214 of NC_045555.1, read as the reverse complement.
TATCTAGTTCAGGAGTGAAATTAAGGAAAATATCTTTTTCTCTTTCAAATCCAACAGAAGGAACACTCTCTGCACCAAGTAGAAGATCCAACAGGTTCCTAACGAACCTAGCAGACAACTATGTTTCCCAATAAGTAGAGAAGGGAACAAGGGGATTGGCCATATTAGACTTAATTCTCACTAACAGAGAGGAAATGGTAGAAGGTGTTGAAGCCATAGGAACCCTGGGGGCAAGTGACCATGCAATATTGGAATTCAACATTATGCAAACACAAATAGTAGAACAAAGTCAAACTAGAGTCTTGGATTTTAAGAGAGCTAATTTCAATAAATTTAGAGAGAGCTTGGGAAGAATTCCATGGATGAGAATCCTCAAGGGGAAAGCAACTCAAGAAGCTTGGGAAATTTTGAAAATGAGATTACAAAAGCTCAGTCTAGCACAATACCAATGAAGAAGAAAAATAACAGCTCTCAAAAGAAACCAGCATGGCTGCATAAAGAACTCTCTGACAAATTGAAAGACAAAAAAGTTAAGTATAAAAAGTGGAAAGGGGGGGACATAACTAAGGCAGAATATCAGCAAATAGCCCGAGCCTGTAAAGATGAAGTAAGGAAAGCTAAGGCTCACAATGAAGAAAGGCTTGCCACAAAAGTAAAAAATAACAAAAAAGCTTCTTCCAACATGTTAAAAACAAGAAAAAGATTAAGGAAACAATTGGTCCATTGCTGGGAGAAAGTGGCAAGAAGGTGACAAGCAACAGGGGGAAAGCAGAACTGTTTAACTCATTTTTTTGTATCTGTCTTTACACAAAGGGATAAAACAGTCCAACCTATCAAAAGCAGCACCACAAAAATTAGATTAGGAACACAAATTGAAATAGGGAAGAAAATGGTAAGTGAGCACCTGTCTACCCTAGACGAGTTCAAATCACTAGGACCGGATGGATTATACCCCAGGGTTCTGAAGGAACTGGCAGATGAAATCTCAGATCCATTGAACTATATCTTTCAGAGATCCTGGAGCACCGGGGAACTGCCAGAGGACTGGAAAAGAGCTGATGTGGTTCCCATCTTCAAAAAAGGAAAAAAATAGATCCAGGAAACTACAGGCCTATCAGCCTGACCTCAATACCAGGGAAGATTCTGGAAAAGATAATCAAGCAACGAATTAGCGAACACCTAGAAGCAAACGAAGTAATAGCCAAAAGCCAACATGTGTTTGTCAAAAACAGATCATGCCAGACTAATCTTATTGCATTCTTTGACAAAGTGACAAAATTAGTGGACTAGAGGAATGCTGTGGATATAGCTTACTTGGACTTCACTAAGGCATTTGATAAGGTAGACCATAACTTACTACTAGATAAAGTAGAAAAATGTGGGTTGGACAGCATCACCACCAGATGGATTGGCTGACCAAACGCACTCAACGTGTAGTCCTCAATGGAACTGCATCTTCATGGAGGGAAGTATGCAGTGGAGTACCCAAGGCCCTGTTTTAGGCCCAGTACTCTTCAACATCTTCATCAATGATTTGGATGAGAGAATAAATGGGGAACTCATCAAATTTGCAGATGACACCAAGCTGGCAGGAATAGCCAACGCTCCAGAAGACAGGCTTAAGATACAGAAGGATCTTGACAAACTTGAACATTGGGCACTATCTAATAAAATGAAATTCAATGGTGAAAAGAGTAAGGTCCTAGATTTAGAGAAGAAAAACGAAATGCACAGGTACAGTATAGCTGGTACCTTGCACAATAGAAATAACTGAAAGGGATCTTGGAGTCCTAGTGGACAACCATCTAAATATGAGCCAGCAGTGTGCAGCAGCTGCCAAAAAAGCCAACACAGTTCTAGGCTACATAAACAGATAGAATCAAGATCATGTGAAGTGTTAATACCACTTTATAATGCCTTGGTAAGGCCACACTTGGAATACTGCATCCAGTTTTGGTCACCACGATGTAGAAAAGATGTGGAGAATCTAGAAAGAGTGCAGAGAAGAGCAACAAAGATGATTAGGGGACTGCAGACTAAATCATATGAAGAACGGTTGCGGGAACTGAGTATGTCTACTTTAATGAAAAGAAGGACTAGGGGAGACATCATAGCAGTATTCCAATATCTCAGGGGTTGCCACAAAGAAGAGGGAGTCAAACTATTCTCCAAGGCACCTGAGGGTAGAACAAGAAGCAATGGGTGGAAACTAATCAAGGAGAGAAGCAACTTAGAACTGAGGAGAAATTTCCTGACAGAAAATTAATCAGCGGAAGAGCTTGCCTCCAGAAGTTGTGAATGCCCCAACACTGGAAGTCTTTAAGAAGATGTTGGATAGGCATTTGTCTGAAACGGTATAGGGTTTCCTGCCTAGGCAGGGGGTTGAACTAGAAGACCTCCAAGGTCCCTTCCAACTCTGCTATTGTATTGTATTGTATTTGCTAATTTGGGTAAACTTCAGAATTTTCTGGGTCTTTTCTGTGTAGAAACTTCTGCATAATATTCCCTGGTTTGTTATACATATTCGCATGTGAAGGGCTCCTTAAATGAAATGACTTCTTTCATTTTTATTATTCTACAAAAGTGCAACCATCCACCTGCATTTCAATAGCGTCACCCTGAGCCAAATAATCCCATTTTTGAAACAACAGCTTCTTCACTAAGCTGTCTGAGTGTCTTGTTGCTTCTAAAAATGTTGAGAAATCTTTCCTCTAAACTCACGGCATTTTGGTCAATACCTTTTGCTAAAGCCATATAGGTAGACATCAGATTTCCAGCCTTTTGAGGCAACTTATATTAGCGCTGCTTTTAAAAACACTTTAGGAACAAACGGGCTACCTCCTGGGACAGAACAGAGGGAGCTAGATTGGAAAACCCGAGGTCCACTTATAACCAGTTGCTTAGTGACCATTCAAAGTCAAGATGGACACCCCCATCCCCACCAAAAGGCACTTAGAGTCGGTTCCAAAGTTCCAACAGCCTTTTGGGACGCTCGGCAAAGCAGCAAACCATCACACTACAACTGCTGCCATATGGCCATAATTTACAATGTTTGCCAGAAGCCAGATGTTTACTTCCAGTTTCTGTCAAAAAGCATCCAGAGTAAACAATGAGTTTGCTTAATGAACATGGTGTTTGCTTAGCAACTGCGATGATGTTCCCTTTGCTACAGTGACATTCACTTAACAATCACTGCAAAAAAAGGAAATAAAAGCTGTTGTAGTCACATGGTCATCCACTTTATGACTGTCACAATTTATGACTGTAATTACCAGGCTCAATTATGGCCATAAATGGAAGGCTACCTAATCTCCCCTTCAGGCAGAGCTCAACTTGGGCTGCTCACCCTCTACCAGACAAGGATATTGTGGGGGGTCAATATTCTCTCAGGCCCTTACAGGGATATAAATAAAGTCCTTTTTTTCAAAGCCTGCTCCACTGACCTCCATGCTTACAGGTAAAGCAGGTGAATACATAGGTAGGAATCCGTAGGGAGGCAGATTTCTCAACTTTTGGGCCAACGTGGGTAGGAAACTCTTTCTCAGCTGCTGCTGAATCAGGAAACCTTCTCCATCTGCCCAGGGACTAGAAGTGGAGACCACCGACTCTGCTTCAGGCACCAGGAGAGACTCAGAAATATCTCCACTGTATACATTAAATAATCCATATTTTCAAAAACTCATTGTACTGTTTGTTACAAAGGGCTGGGAAGGCAAAAGGGTATTTGCACCTACCTGTCTATGTTTGGTCAAGGTTCACAAGAGGAAGGCAGAGCAAGCCAAAGGGGGGGGGGGGGAATCTGTGACTCAGATTTCATCCCTTTTGACTCCTAAGAGTAAAAGTGATGGACACAAAGGGAAATTTACTCACAAGGAGGAGAGCCTAAGGCTGCTTATGGCATCCTTCTGGAGTCCAGTTTAGCAACCACCTCTGGACAGGGGAGCTATGGGCTCAGCTCCTCACCCGTGCCCTGAATCTAGGCAGCCTATTGCAAAATGTTTGCACCGTGTTGTATAAACATTGCTGCTGTGGCTGGCAAGATCAGTGGTGCTCTTGACACAGGGAGAGGAGTCAATGAACCAGGGCTATTTGCAATAACCAATGAGTGAACTACTTAAGAGCTTCTGGAACCAAATGGCTGGTTCATTTGGTTTAATTGTGCCTGTGGCCTTTAAGCTTGGTGGGAGACTTACTTTTGTTTCTATTTTGGGAAAATAAAATCTCAATGAAATCTCAATAAAATGGTTTAGCCACACCACCTTTCCTAATCATTGCCTCTCCTCCTTTTAAAGAATGTGTTAAAAGCAATTCATTTCTTTTTTTCTAGAGTATTTCTTGAACTGTTTTCCCAGGACCCAACTGGGTTGCACAGACACATGTGATTGCAAGGCTTATGAAGGCATGACTATAGTTTTCATTCCAGGCGCACCTGGAAGGTCACATTTGCGGCTTTGTGTTTGTTGCACAAGCATCCGTCCTTAAGCCACACAGAGCACTTCAGTTGCAGGGGCTCCTGGTGCTCTCTTGGACAGCTCAGAGCCCTTCCTCCCCGCTCCACAAATTGCAGGTTCCCCTTTGAAACTAAGGATCTGTTGCTCTGGGATGGCAGTGCAGGCCACAAGGAAGCCCTCTGAATCCACCTTCATTTCCTCCCTTCTGGCCATGACATCCCCTTGCAACTTGTCTTCCTAAAGATGTTCATGGAAAAGGCGTCCTAAAAGAAGGCAATGTCTACTAAGGGATTGAGGATTGGGCCCAGTTTGAAATATCTAAAAACAATGTTGGTGGCGGCAGTTGTGCTCTTAGATGGGGGAACTTTAATTTCAAGATTTAATTTGAATTGGGGGATGTTTAAAAGGTTCTGCTGCTGTTTCTTACCCCTCCATTTTGCTGGAGTTTGAAGCGCACGTCTTTTCTGACTGAGCACCCAAAGAAAGAAAAGAAAATTAAGATCATGGCATCCAGCCCTCTCAATTCCTGGCAAGTAGGTGGGAAATAAATGGAGGTAGTGAGAGATTTCATTTTCCTGGGCTCCAAGATGGGGACTGTAGCCAAGAAATTAAAAAAGGCTTGCTCCTGGGGAGGAAAGCTATGGCATCAAATCTAGACAGCATACTAAAAAGCAGAGACATCTCCCTGCCAACAATAGTGCGTATAGTCAAGGCGATGGTTTTCCCAGTTGCCATATATGGCTGTGAAGGTTGGACCATAAGGAAGGCTGAGCACCAAAGAATGGAGGCCTTTGTACTCTGGTGCTGGAGAAGACTCCTGTGAGTCCCTTGGACTGCATGGCGATCCAACCAGTTGGTCCTAGGGGAGATCAACCCCGACTGCTCTTTAGAAGGCCAGATGCTGAAGAGGAAACTCAAGTACTTTGGCCACCTAATGAGAAGGAAGGACTCACTGGAGAAGAGCGTCATGTTGGGAAAGACTGAGGGCAAAGGAAGAAGAGGACGGCAGAGAAGGAGGTGGCTGGATGGAGTTACTGAATCAATAGGCGTGAGCTTCAGTGGATTCCGGGGGATTGTAGAGGACAGGAAGGCTGTTGTCCATGGGGTCGCGATGGGTTGGACACGACTTCATGACTAACAACAAGCCCCAAAGTGTTTTATTTGTATACATTTATTTGTATGTGAGAGATATTTCTCCACAGGTCACAAGATGACCATATGCAAAGGAGAGACAATACGTGTTTAGGATGGTTGAGACAAGGAGGCTCCGATAATCCATCCCAACTCTAGGGGGTTAAGTGGCAAGTAAAAGATTTAGAAGGCTGCTTTGTCTTTTGGGCAAGTTTTAATTGTCACAGCCAGAGGACACCAGTTGGTTATTGCCGCATGTTAAGATGTGGATGACCATCAAAACCAAAGCTATATAGACCTTTCTTCCAAGCAGACACTAAAAGCCTGGAATGGAGGCATATCTTATCTATATGGATTAAAATTCCTCCATTTAACTTTGTTCAGAAATTCTGAACGTTTTGTGGTAAGCAACGGCCAGCTGGAAGCACAATATTTTCCATATCACACTTCTAATTAAGGGGAAGAGCAGAGCCGCACCAGCAGAATTTTCCCACCTGCATTTAGTGCAAATGAGTTGTATCCACATATGTTGAAAAGTGTCTGGGTTTCGCACTTGGCCAAAGATGGGAAGCTGTGAGCGAGAGTGGAAAAAGCATACTCTTCCTATTCTTGTTTTTTGAGCTCTGGAGTTGAGGAAAGGACTACAAGTTCCTTCGCAGGTCAAGTGAATGCACAAATCTGCTTGTCTGGTGGAAGGAGAAAGCAGAAGATGCTGCATATGAAACGTGCAGCCCTTTTCACTCTAATAGTGCAAAACTTTAGATATTATATTTATATTAAAGTAATATACACATTGATAGACTTGCCTAGTTTGACGATTCCACACAGGCAACCGTCTTCTAATCCACCAGCTACTCCCAGGAAGCAAAACCCAGAACGAGAGATGGGAGAGAAGAGTTTTAAACAGTTTGCCATCTTTTAAACAATCATTTTAAAGCATAGTAATTCTGCCCCAGAGGGATACAGTGGCTCAGATGCTGAGTTTGTCGATCAGAAAGGTTGGCAGTTCGAATCTCTAGTAACAGAGTGAGCTCCCATTACTTGCCTCTGCTTCTGCCAACCTAGCAGTTTGAAAGCACGTAAACAATGCAAGTAGAAAAATAGGAACCACCTTTGCTGGGAAGGTAAGTGTTCAATACACCTTCAGTATTTAGTCATGCCGGCCACATGACCACAGAGACTTTCTTCAGACAGCGCTGGCTCTTCGGCTTTGAAACGGAGATGAGCACCGCCCCCTAGAGTCGGGAACGACTAGCACATATGTGCAAGGGGAACCTTTACCTTACCTTTAATTCTGCCCCATAAATTCACATAAAAGCGCACATGCCCCTCTAATCTTCCTGCGAGCTTCCCTGAATCATCCAGGGTGATTCAGCAACAAATCCTGCAGCATTCTCCCACCACGCCTACATTAGGTAGATGATTAGATTGTGTATTGTGCTGACACCTTGTGGTTCAAGAGGAAATGGCACACTGACAAGTCGGTTTGTTGAGTCATGGATGCAGCAGCTACCATCTCTCACCTGAATTGGTTACATTTACAATGACCTCATTTCCTCCTCTGCTACAGAACAGCTCCTTCGGTTGAATGTCTGCCTGTCAGCAGTGTTTCCGTGGATTGAGAACCTCAGGAAGTAGCTGGTAACCGAAATCCCGGGTTTCACAGGAGAAGCAAACATTCAATAGAAGTTTTAACAATGGTCTGCTGCAACTTCTATTGCAGCCCTTCAAGATGAGGTAGAGGACCATTCCCCAGTCTGATGGTCTAGAACAGGGGTAGTCAACCTTTTTATACCTACCGCCCACTTTTGTATCTCGTTACTAGTAATATTTTCTAACCGCCCACCGGTTCCACAGTAATGGTGATTTATAAAGTAGGGAAGTAACTTTACTTTATAAAATTTAAAGCAGTTACAGCAGTGTTTCTTAACCTTGGCGACTTTAAGTCCTGTGGACTTCAACTCCCAGAATCCCAGCTATGCTGGCTGGAGGATTCTGGGAGTTGAAGTCCACAGGACTTAAAGTCGCCAAGGTTGAGAAACACTGAGTTACAGCAACCCCTACCGCCCACCATGAAAGCTGGAACGCCCACTAGTGGGCGATAGGGACCAGGTTGACTACCACTGGTCTAGAACAAGGGTCACCAACCTTTTGGACCTCAGGGACCACTTAATTCATAATTTAAAATCCTGTGGATCACTAATATGATCTGCCTAATGACTGGTGGGTGGGTGTGGCCAACTCAATGTCACTCACGTCAAGGGGCACCTCGCTGGCCTCTACTCGCTCCTCCCCTCCCAGCCATTCCTCCCCTCCCCGCTGGGGCTCCTTAGGGCCCCAACAGGAAGCAGCCCCTGGAGCTAAGCAGCCCCCATGAGAAAGAGTTGGCAAAACAGCTGGCTCAGTTCAATTGGATCTGACCGAGGAAGCTCAGCAGAAGCACCTCACTGAGGACTAGGAGCATAGGCTTTCCAAACAGAGGGAAGACCTGAGGGAATGCAAAGCCAGGTACCAGCACGTGGAGGCTCAGTGGGCTAAGGTGGTCAGCCAGTTCCAGGCCATGATGCAGTCCCACTGGAATGAGGCCCTCAGCAGCACTTCCCTCCGGCCTTCGCCTAAAGCCCCACATCAGGAGCAGACCCGAAGTCGGAATTTCTGCCCCCCCGACCCACACAAAAAGACCTTGAAGGGGGAGATAGTGCAATATAAAAAAAAATGCAACTAATTTTTCTGCGGACCACCAACATTTTCTCGCAAGCCACCAGTGGCCCATGGAGCCCCCAGTTGGTGACCGCTGGTCTAGATGTTCATCCTCACTGCCAGGGAGTTGCAGATGGGAGCAGGGGCTGCCCAGGTGTTCTCCAGGCAGGGAGGAGAGGAAGGGAGACTGCCGCCTTCCCTAAAGCCAGGCATAGCTGAGCTGAGCAGGCTCTGCCACAATCAAGGGAGCCATGCAACGACCAGCCTCAAGCCTTTTCTGGGACACCTACAGGAGGTGGAAGGTCCTCCAAGATGACCTTGGCAAAGGCAGACTTGCAGCTGTTGGCAATTTCGGGTTTGTCCAGCTGGTTTCCCTAGGAGCGGGGGGGGGGGGATTTTTCTACAAAGACCCTAAAGCAGGGGTGTCCAAACCTGGGAATTTTAAGACTTGTGGACTTCAATTCCCAAGAATTCTGGGAGCTGAAGGCCACAAGCCTTAAAGTTCCCAAGTTTGGACATCACTGCCCTAAAGGCTTCTGGTAGTTTGGCCAAGCATCTGCAAGCACCTTGGAGAACCAAATATCTCACCCAAGTTTTGAAGGATTTATTTATATAATGGTGGGAATAATTAACGGTGCACAAATTTATTGAGGACTGAATTGATTAATATTTACATAAGAGGAGGATTTTATATCAGAGCTAAACAGGGCTACACTTTTAGAACAGATGAAGACAGACATATATAAAAAAACAAGAGCAACAGTTTCTGCATACTCTCGCAGCAAGATATTCGCAGCAGCTTCTCCACAAACCAAGAGTTAGCATTTCTTGGGCCGGTTGGCTGGGAGTTTTGATTTATCCAAGTCATCAAAGTAAGGGTGATTCAGGGCCACACGGCCAGAGATCCTTTTCGCGGGATCGTAGATCAACATTTTCTGCAAGTAAAAAAAATAAAGGGACACATCACCCACCCGCAATCCACAGGCAGGAAGGACGGAGCGATGGGCGCCCATGGTAGAGCAGGAAATTTTGGATCTGTACCAGGGATGGCTAGCCTTGTTTGCCACCGCGTGCCTAAAGCGGGAGGAGTGCAGGAGGGGTGGTGGTGTCGTGTGCATGCGTGCCCACCCCCACGCATGTGTGCATGACCTCCTTGCCCCCTCCCCGCTTTTGGTGTGTGATGGCTTGGTGGACCTGTTTTTCACCCTCCTCAGGCTCCAGGGGCTTTCTAGGAGCCTGGGCGAAAACAGCCTCCCTTGCAGGCCCTCCGGAGGCTGGAAATAGGCAGTTTTCTGACTTCCGGTTTGCGTGTTGGGCTGTTTTTCGCCCTCCGGAGGATTCAGGGAAAGCCCCCTGAAGGAAAAAACCCGCTGACAATGAAGGCCAAAATCAGAGCAACGCCTCGCGTGCCCTAAGAAATGGCTCCACTTGCCACTTGTGGCAGGCATGCCATAGGTTCACCATCATAGGACCTATACTCTTCAATCCCAGTTCAGAAGGTCTCCAATCTCTGCAGCCACTTTTGGTGCTGAGATGCCATAAAAGGGCCACAGAATAGCTGACCCAGAGGGCAGGGCCAGGTAAAACAAAGCATCAGAGACAGGAAGAAAATATCCTTGGATTATTGTCTGTGGAGGCTTCTTCCCTCCCTGCCCATGGGGGTGTGACCCTCCCAAGAAAGGCACTGGGTGCAACTAACCCCCATTTTCACTTTCTAAATGTACTTCTGGAGCCCAAAAGCGTTCATGGAAGTGCGAGGTCACTTGCCCTGCAGCAGGCCAGTGTGTAATCGGTCAATTCAAAGGGTCTAAACGAGGGGTGTCCAACTAGATGTCTTCAAGGGCCAGATCAGCATTGCAGTTCTCTGTAGGCCGGCGAGGGGGGAGGGGAGAGGAGACGGGACGCCTCCTGCAGCATCCTACCAGCCAAAACGGGGCACAGGGGGTGCGTGTGGCCCCCCACACAACCTGTTTTTGGCCTAAATGACCTCCTGCAGCCCCCTGTGCCAAATTTTCAGCCTGAATGGCCTCCTGCAGTCCCTTGCTGGCCAAAATGGAGCAGAGGAGGGCTGTGCATGGCCCCCTGGCTCCATTCTGGCTGCCAGAGGCACTGTGGGCCGGCCCTGGCCCACAGGCCTTGAGTTTGACACTGCTGGTCAAAATTGTTAGCCCCAATGAAGTAGGGTAGGGAAGCCAGTGGCCCCGATGGGAAAGGTGGTGGGTAGCTGTTATATTGGTTGGGACCCAAGCCCTATGGCAGAATCACAGTCGCCCTATGCGGATGTTGAGAAGAGAAAAGGGAGCGGTGACCGCCCTACACCTACCGGTCAACTCCTTCACCTAATGCAAGGTGAGAAATACAATGTCTTCTGGACAGTGGAACAAATAATAGATGACAATTTTGAGCTTTGTCCTACGCAGGGGTTGCCAAGCCCCGTGGCCTCTTAGGAACTGGGCTGCACAATTGGAGGTGAGTGGCTGGTGAGGGAAACTGCGCATACAGTATGTGGGATTTAGGTTGCACACTCCCCTGTCCCCCCCCCCCCCCGGTCCATGGGAACATTATCTTCCATGAAACTGGCCCCTGGTGCCAAAAGGGTTGGGAGCTTCATCACTGGAGGTTTTCAAGAAGAGACTGGACTGCCATCTGTCAGAAATGGTGTGTAAGGCAGTGATGGCGAACCTTTTCCTTATGGTGTGCCAAAATTGCACGCGTGCATGTCCACACCATCTCCCCACCCACCTGTGCATGCGCGCACGACCCCTCCCCAGGCTACGGGGGCCCTCCGGAAGCCGGAAATGGATCGTTCCTGAACTTCCAGTTGCACACGTTTTTTGCTCTCCCCAGCCTCCAGAGGCTTTCCTGAAGCCCCGGGAGGGCAAAAAATGGCCTCTCCTGGCCCTCTGGAAGGGTAAGAAATCAGCTGATGGCTGGCGTGCCACCAAATATGGCTCCACCTGCCTCCCGTGGCACACGTGCCATAGGTTCGCCATCACGGGTGTAGGGCAGTGGTGGGTTTCAAATTTTAGAACCTGTTCTGTAGGTGTGGCCTGCTTTGTGGGAGTGGCTTACTGGCCATGTGACTGGGTGGGAGTGGCTTGCCGGCCACGCTCTTGCTTAGCATTCAAAATGTTGGCTCAGAAACTCTGGCATTTGAAGCACGCAAGTCTTAAAGCTGTCAACTTACAAGATCCTTGCACCCCTAACCCTTTAGGAAACTTAGAAAACCCAGGGGTGTTCAAACTTGACAGCTTTAAGACTTGTGGACTTCAACTCCCAGAATTCCTCCTCTTGCTCTTCATCTTGATGATGTGTGGATGGGCGGAGCGAGGGAGCTGGAACCAGTTCTAAACGGCACTGTAGATTTGTGAAACCTCTTCTACAGAAGAGGTTAGAATTGGCAGAAACCCACCCCTGGTGTAGGGTCTCCTGCTTGGGCAGGGGTTGAAATAGATGACCTACAAGGTCCCTTCCAACTCTATTAATGTTAAAATCTGTGAAGCCTTTCCTCTGGCAGATTATACAAATGCACCTCATTTGCATTCACCTGGTTCAGGAAAACCCTATTTTATCGATTAAAATAACTGTGTTGACAGTCAGGGATTCCATCATTAGGAGCTACATTTCCCTTAATCTAGAAGGAACAAGCCAACCAAACTGTTATCTTAACAGCAGACTTTACGCTTTTGGTCGCCACAATGTAAAAAAGATGTTGAGATTCTAGAAAGAGTGCAGAGAAGAGCAACAAAGACGATTAGGAGACTGGAGACTAAAACATATGAAGAACGGTTGCAGGAACTGGGTATGTCTAGTTTAATGAAAAGAAGGACGAGGGGAGACATGATAGCAGTGTTCCAATATCTCAGGGGTTGCCACAAAGAAGAGGGAGTCAAACTATTCTCCAAAGCACCTGAGGGTAGGACAAGAAGCAATGGGTGGAAACTAATCCAGGAGAGAAGCAACTTAGAACTGAGGAGAAATTTCCTAACAGTTAGAACAATTAATCAGTGGAACAACTTGCCTCCAGAAGTTGTGGATGCTCCAACAATGGAAGCTTTTAAGATGTTGGATAACCATTTGTCTGAAGTGGTGGGTTGGACTAAAAGATCTCCAAGGTCCCTTCCAACTCTGTTATTCTATTGCTTGTATTAGGGATAGTTGGGTTTGAAACAAATGGCTACATCAAAAACTATTTGTAAATATAACCTACTATAAATCCTGGTTTCTCCAAGCAACTATTCACCAAACCAATTTGCAGACCTGCAGTCATTTTCTCAAGCCTGACCACCTGCTTTCTGCTCAGCGCCTTGGCTACCCAGTCTAACAACCAAGAAAGAGAGAGATCTTGTTTCCCCTTCAGAAGAATCAAAAGGCCCATTTTGAGGATGGGGCCTTTTCAAGGGTGTGGAGTTGTGGATGAAGATTCTCAGTCACCCAGCTAGAGTTGTCTGGAAGTTGAGCTATAACTACTAAACATCTTTTTCTTTTTAGTTTGAAACATTTTGCTATTTATCCAGTCAGTCTCAGCAAGTTGGTTAGAGGGACCCTACAGGCCAGACTCAAGGTACCGTATTTTTCGGAGTATAAGACTCACCTTTTTCCCCACCCCTGCCTCTCCTAAAAGAGCGTGGAAATGTTGATGCGTCTTATACACCGAATACAGCCATTTTTGACCTCCCAAAGCCCCATCCCCGCATCCCATTTTTATGAAAAAGGGCCAAAAAACGGACCATTTTTTGCAAAAACAGAGACGTTTGTGCCTTTCCCAAGCCCCCAGTACTCTGCAGGCTTCAGCAGGGCTGATGGAAGGCAAAAATCCCCCCATTTTCACGAAAAATGGCCCATTTTCTACAAAACCTGCGGTTTTGCCTCCCCGCCAGCCCTGCTGAAGCCTGCAGAGTGTCCCTGGGGGCCAGGGAGGACAAAAAACTTTTTTTCTTTCTTACCTCTTGGTGCGTCTTATACTCCAAAAATATACGGTACTTGGATAAGCAGTGAAAGGTTTCACACCCAAAAGAAAAAGGACTCCACTTCCAGATCCCACAGAAGAAGAGGGAGGCTGTCACTTACAGAGAGCAGATCGAGGCCTTCATCATCCAGGTTCTTCACATGAGATGCCAGACTGCTGGGTTTCCATTTGGGGAAGGTGTTCTTGTAATCCTGCAAGGATTCTACTTCTGGCCAGACGTCATTGTTGGGGGTCCCCAATGCTCTGCCAGGGAGAGGAGAAAAGAGTGGGTTGAATCTGCCCTCACAGAGACCACGGAGGGAGGGAGGCTTTCGGAGTCCCACCCTTGGAGGGTGAAGGGCAGCTGGTTAAGGCTCCCCCTCCCACTTCCCTGTCACAAATTGACACAGAAACTTTGTGGCCTTGGCACATCGCAACATCAGCGTTTAGCTGTGCCTGTGTGGCTCTGTCTTTCTGTATCATCTGGGCACTCCAGAACTGGGAAGAAATGGGCAACCATCTTCTGGCTGGGAAATATAATTTTGCTTCCATGGGTCCAGCAGGAGGGATGTAGTAACCCAACAGGTGTTCTAGGATACGACCACCTGTAGAGCTGTCTGCCATGAGAATGGCCAGGAATCACGAGCAGACCATTCCCAATTCATCAGGGGACGCCACAGATGTCTATCTCAAAGGAGGAACGTGCAAAAGAGACGCACACACACATGCACACACACACAAGCCACAGATTCTTCTTGGCCCAGCAGATTGTTTGCCTTGATACCTGAAGATCCGGAAAAGCTGGTCGATTTCCGAATCCCCGTGGAAGAGCGGCTTCTTGGTGGCCATTTCTGCAAAGATGGTCCCAATGCTCCATAGATCTACAGGGGTAGAGTAGCGGGCGGAGCCAAGCAAGACCTCTGGGGATCTGTACCACAAGGTGACAACCTAGAAAGGAAATCAGCAATTAGAAGATTTTTACCTGCTATTTAAATCAGGGGCCTCCAACCTCGGCAACTTTAAGACTTGCGGACTTCAACTCCCAGAGTTCCTGGCTGAGGAATGGGAGTTGAAGTCCGCAAGTCTTAAAGTTGCCAAGGTTGGAGGCCCCTGATTTAAAACACACACAAACACACTTTGGAAGTGCTAGACAGGATTATCATCCAACTCATAAAAGGATTGCTGGTAGCATCCTTCTGCTTAAGCCTCATAAATTTAAGAGGCAGGTTTGGACCTGAGCAGACTACCACCTGAATTGTTCAGGATGAACGATTAAGACCCATTTCCCCCCTTCAAGAAGCTCATGTTAGGACAGTTGTTTCCAAAAGAAAAAAGGAAGCTACCGCATTTTTTGGACCATAAGACGCAGAGTATAAGACGCACCATGATTTTGAAGAGGTAAATTTAAAAAAAAATTTTTTTTGCAAAAACAAAGGGCATACAGAGCTTTGGGAGACTCTTAAGAGTGTTCCTGGGGGCTGCCTCCCCCTGCAAAAACAAGCAAAAAACAGACTGTTTTTCACAAAAATGAGCTGTTTTTTTGCAAAAAAAGAGGGGGGGGCATGCAGAGGGTTTGGGAGGCTTGTAGAGGGCTGGTGGGCAAAAACGGGCTGCTTTTTGCTCATGCTTGTCCCCTGGAGCACTCTGGAAGCCTCCTAAAGGCTCTGCATGGCCATTTTTGCAAAGCGGGTGGGGTTTCAGTAGCCAAAAATGCTGTATTCAGTGTATCTGTATTCAGATTTTCGGCCTCTTTTTTTGGGCGGGGGGGTGCGTCTTATACTCCGAAAAATACGGTAGATTTTGGGCCATTTCAAGTTGAACACAACTGACATTCACTGTTGCCAAACCTTACTCACCAAGGGCCATCTTGGGAAGCGCCTTCCACTTCCAGAGGCCCCATCTTCAGGGCATCCCTATCCTCTCCCCATTGGGCCCTGCCCCCC
Source organism: Thamnophis elegans (assembly GCF_009769535.1). Classification (NCBI taxonomy): domain Eukaryota; kingdom Metazoa; phylum Chordata; class Lepidosauria; order Squamata; family Natricidae; genus Thamnophis; species Thamnophis elegans. The sequence goes on along the minus strand of NC_045555.1, from coordinate 28,558,041 downwards.
CCCCCACTCCCCAAGAGAAGTGCTTCAAACTCTTTAGAGAAGATCTGGTCCTGAAGGCGGAGCCACACACGCCCCCCTTACCTCGTGTGTATAGACACGCACGGGGATGCCGAAAGCGCGTGCCAGCCCGAAGTCGGCTAGTTTAATCACACCATTGTCATCAATTAAGAGGTTCTGAGGTTTCAGGTCTCTATGCAGAACCCTTCTTGAATGGCAGAACACGATACCTTGCAAGATTTGGTACAAGTAACTCTGAAAGAATCGCAAGAGCAAATACTTCAGAAAGTGGTCGCGTCTCCTCCCGAGAGAACCATCTGTAGCACCCACAGCCAACCAGCGTCGTTAAATGAGGCACAGACATGCATTGGGCAACACTAAGGTTGCATACTTGCATTCCCAGTGCCAGCCTGTTGTCCTAGGATTATGTGAGGACTCAGTCAGCAAGGAGTCCTTATGGATGACAGATACTTTGCAAAAGCTTATTTGGCACATGTTGAACTCCACAACAGCTGCCTTTAACTGATGGGGTGCTTTGCAGTTCACAAGCAGGGATTCCTTGGCCAAACCCCCAAAAGAGACCATGACTTTTTATAAGCACCTACATGCTTTTTGTGCTGCTTCCACCAATCTCAACCTTAAGAGGCTCATGGCAGAAATGAGCTAGAAAAGAACATTTTTCCAGACCCTCCGTTTTGTTTTGTTTCACTCTTTCTTACCTTAACAAGCATACGATCTAAATATTGTCCCAATGGAATAGAATCCAAGTATTTCTTGAGATCCATGGAAAGAAATTCAAAGATAAGGTAAAGCCTTGAGTCTTGCATAAGCACATCCTGAAGACTAAAGAGATTTATTTGAAGAAATGAAGAGAACTCAAACTCCTTCACTCTAGTCAGCACAACAGTTCCCCCTCAACTACTCTGCAAGCTCTCATTCCCCACAAAGTGCCAAATGAATGATTCTCTAATTGTCTCATTCGTTAATACTCTTCTCTGGTTTGTTCAGATGCCCCCACTGCCAGTAATGGCAACTCTGGAGGAGATTAAACACATCTCGCTTAGCACAATATCTAGAAGCTGTTACAGCAACAGTGTAGACATTTTCATTTATTTTTCATATTATGCAAACGCCTGTTCCACTTAATATTCTCTGCATTTTCCCCTGGAAAGGCCAACATAAACATTCAAAAGCAAGAAATTTTACTAGCCCATTAGATGCATCCTTATCCATAAAATCAACCCCCTGCAGGATAACCCCCAAGCCCCTCCCCTTGGAAAGAAGCCTTGCTCAAGTGCAGGGCAGTCGAGTTGCAAAGAAGAGCTCCACCGTCTCAGAAACTCAACTCCTGAGTTAAACCATATTGTTTCTGCCCTTGGGAGATCTGAAGGTTCAAGGGCGGAAACGGGTGGATCAGCATGTGTTCATAAAGACTGTGGTGCAGGGGTGTCACACTCAATTTCATTGAAGGCCGCATCAGGATTGTTTGGCCTTGGGGGGGGCGTGGCAACCACATCGAGTCTCCGTTTTCAGCCGTGATGGCCTCCTGCAGCTCTCTGCCAGTGAAAATGGAGCCCAGGAGGCCCACTTGTAGCCCTCCCGAGCTCCGTTTTTGCCGGCAGAGGCATCACGGGCTGGCCCTTCACGGTTTCCAGGGTGGGCCAGATCTAAGCACCCTGTGGGCCAGGGGCCTTGAGTTTGACACCCCTGCTGCAGTATGCCAGGGTCCTGGGATCGCCATTTGCAACCTTCCCAGCCAGCATCTGACAAGGGAAAGCTGGATTCACTTGCGCCCTGAGTAATTCACTTATCGGCTGTAGTCATTTGCTTAACAACCAAGGTACGGTAGTAAAATTGGGCACAATTTAATAAACTGCCTTTCTTAGCAACAGAAATCCTGGTCCCAATTGTGGCCATGTCAAGGACTAACTATACCTCGGCATATACTGATATTGCTTGCATTTCGTGAAAGAGGCTTATTTGGGACATGTGTTTGTGTAAACCCTGTGGAAAAACAAGAGGGGTGTTGCTTCCTTCCGGGCTCCCCACATACACAAAGCCTCCTCTTTGCCCAATGGAGCCAGAGGGTGGCACTCACCACACAATGTTGGGATGGTGTAGTTCTTTCAGCAGGGAAATTTCCCTGATGGCCGTGCTGGGGACACCCTCTTCATCGCTTTCCAGGCGGATTTTTTTCATGGCCACCACTTGGCCAGTGGCCTTGTGCTTGCCTTTGTACACCACGCCATACGTTCCTAGCACAAGGAGAAAAGGCAACGTCTGTGTGTGTGTGTCTGTTGGTTGACTTTGTAATTCTGGACGAAGCACCAGAAGGGGTTGCCAAGGCTTGGAAGAGGGAAACCAAGAGAGAAGATCAAATAAAGCAACTTGGCACATGAGAGGGATGGATTTGGAGAACACACAAAGCCCCCCCCCCAATTCCTTCCAGAAGCTCAAAGGAAGAGAAAAGGCATCTGATTTACCAAACGAAAAGGTACTGCCGAGGAACAATTTGCAGTAAGTCAGTTCGTGCAGCAAGAGCCCAAAACAAATTGACCAAGGCCAAAATATTGTCTTCCAAGGAACTAAGGATGTCAATCACAAAGAGGTCCATTGTGTTCCCCAAAGCAACTACTCTGCGTTTTCTCTTGCAAGATTTTTGGTGGGTACACCGCAATCGTGCAAGGGGGTGTTAATCTCCCACAATTTTGGTTGTTTGGTTATTAAACGTCGGGCTCCCGGGAGAAAGTAGAGATGTGGGTCTCTACTTTCTCAAAAGCTGCAAAGCTCCATGGCATCTCTAAAGCCTCTGTCCCATTTATTCATTTATTTCCAAGAACTTTCATCCCATATGCTTCTCTGCAGCCTAATTTCAGGAGAGACAAGTAGGAAGCCTCAGAGGGGCAGATAGGGTGGGGAGGGGATGAGGAAGCTACCTTCACCAATCTTTTCTATCTTGGTGTAGTCGTCCATCACTTCAAAGGATTTGAGCTGAAAGAACCAAGGAGAGAAACATTTGTAACCAATTTCCCCCCTTTGGATACTTTCTTTTCCCCCACCCAGGGAGGCCACAGGCCCTCCTCCACCCAACTCAGCTGCTTTTCCTCCCTGGGACCCCTGCCTTCAGTCAAGAACTGCCCAGCAAAGCCGCCCCCCCCACACCTCCATTTGGGGCCCTCTATTAGACGCAGCTCTGCAGCGCCTGGGAAAGGCCTGCCAGGCCCCAAGTCACTTCCCCAGGGATGCATCGAGGAATCTCGGGTCCTTCTTGCAGCTGCATCCCGGGCACAAACTCCCCAGGCACATGGGGCGGAGGGAGGGGGTCACCGGGCCGAGTGCTCAGCGGGAGGGCCAGGCGCCTCGCTTGCTGGCCTGGGTACGGCAGGGGGCCGCCTGTTCCCCGGGCCTTGCAGCCTGGCGCCCGCGGGCGCCTCTCCTTACCGCTCCTCCGCCGGTGCCTCCGGACCGAAAGCGCCGCAGCCGCCCTGCGAGCAACGCCGGCAGATTCAAATTAACCGCGTCGCTCCGCCGCCGCCCGCCCGCCAATGACGCCGCGCTGCCGCTTTCAAACGGGCCAATCGGCGCGCGGCGCCAAAGTGGGGGCCCGGAGCGGGCGAGGGCTGCTGCTGCGGCTGTTCTCCGCCTTTGCAAGATGCCCGGGCTAGGCAGGCGGCCGCAGGCAGGACGCAGCTTCCCGTCCGGGAAAGGCCGGCGGGGGGGGGGGGGCGGGGGGCGCCCGGGACGCTATTGCCTTCCCTCGTTCTCCTCCCTGTGCCCGCGGCTCCTCCGTGCCGCTTGGAAGGAGACCCCCCAGGGGCTGGGCTCACGTTCCCCAGAGGCTCCTGGCGCGCCCCGACTCCGGGCAGCCCCTGCAGCCCCCCGTCCGCCGGGAGGGCAGCCGGACCTCCCTCCCTTCCCCCCCCGGGGGGGGTCTTGGCTGGACGGAGGGGCTGCCTGGCCCGCCAGACCCTCCCCGCCTCCTTCCCTGCCTGCCCGCCTGCAGAGGCTCGGCGGGGCGAGGGGGCGAACTCACCTGGGCGCTTCCCGAAGGACGGAGCGAGGAGCCGCGCAGCCGCTGATCCTAAGCGGCTTAGGTCTGCGGGTGCGCTCCTTCCCGCCTCTTCCGGCGGTCGCTGCTCTTCTACCCCCCCACCCCGCCCCACGTGCCTCTGCCCCTTCGCCGCGCTCCTGGCAGCAGGGACGGGGATGATGGGCGCTGGAAGGCAGGCTCTTCCCGGCCGCCCAGGCTTCTTGCAAAGGCGCTTCTGCCTGGCTGGGTCGGCCTTGCCAGCAGAAGTTGCCAAAGTTGTCAAAACTTTTCCAGAAAGCTGAGAGTTGGGCAAAAGGGCGCAGTTGTGGCTGCCAGGCCTTTCGGGCGTCTCCGGAGGCTTGGAATAAAACAGCTGGAAATGAGTCCTGCTCTAACAGGAGCTTCTGCTCTGGCCTGGCAAAGGATGGCAGCCTTGCGCTCCCAGGGCTTTCCAGCTGCTTCTCCTCAGGCAGCTGTTCCTGGGAAGTCTTCAAAGGGAGAAGCGTGGCTCAACTTTTAGCAAGGAAATACGCACCAGGCCTGATTCTAGAAGCTTCATTTTATTTCGGTTTACCAAACTGCAGCCTGTGTCTTTGTGTAATCACATCTTAGAAACGATTTGCAGTTGCTTCCAATTGTCACACCAGGGACGCAGTGGCTCAGTGGCTAAGACGCTGAGCTTGTCAATCAGAAAAGTCGGCAGTTCAGTGAGTGAGCTCCAGTTACTTGTCCCAGCTTCTCTCAGCCTAGCAGTTTGAAAGCATGTAAAAATGCAAGTAGAAAAATAGGGACCACTTTGGTGGGGAGGTAACGGCGTTCCATTCGGCGTTTAGTCATGCCAGCCACATGACCACAGAGACGTCTTCGGATAGCGCTGGCTCTTTGGCTTTGAAATGGAGATGACCCTAGAGTTGGGAACGACTAGCACATATGTGCGAGGGGACCTTTACCCTTCCAGTCGGGATTCAGGCCTGGCTACAGCACGGAAACCGCTTTGGTCGCATTGATCGATGATCTCTGGAGAGCCAGGGATGGAGGTTATGCCTCCGTCCTAGTGCTCCTTGACCTCTCAGCGGCCTTCGATACCATCGACCATGGTATCCTCCTGCGACGACTGCGGGAGGTGGGGGTGGAAGGCACTGTCCTACGGTGGTTCTCCTCTTACCTCTCGGACAGGTCGCAGTCGGTGTTGGTCGGAGGGCAGAGATCGACCCCTAGGCCCCTGAATTATGGGGTGCTGCAGGGTTCGGTCCTGTCACCCCTCCTGTTTAATAGCTGGGTGAGATCATTCGACGGCACCGAATAAAATACCATCAGTATGCGGACGATACGCAACTGTATCTGTCCGCCCCGTGCCAACTCAGTGAAGCGGTTGACGTGATGTGCCAGTGCCTCGAGGCTGTTAGGGACTGGATGGGGGTTAACAAGCTTGTACTCAATCTGGATAAGACCGAGTGGCTGGTGTGTTTCCCTCCTACTAATTGGCCAAGTTTTCCATCTCTCAGGCTGGGGGGTCAAACAGTACGCCCCTCAGACAGGGTTCGCAATTTGGGAGTCCTCCTGGACCCACAGCTGACTTTTGAACACCACTTGTCAGCTGTGACCAGGGGGGCATTTGCCCAGGTTCGCCTGGTGCACCAGTTGCGTCCCTACCTGAACCGGGAGGCCCTCACAACAGTCACTCGTGCCCTTGTGACCTCTAGACTGGACTACTGCAACGTGCTCTACATGGGGCAGCCCTTGAAGAGCATTCGGAGACTTCAGCTTGTCCAGAATGCAGCCGCGCGAGCGATCGTGGGTTCACCTCGGTTCACCCACGTAACACCTATCCTCCGCGAGCTGCACTGGCTGCCTATTAGTCTCCGGATACGCTTCAAGGCGCTAGTCGTCACTTATAAAGCCCTTCATGGTATTGGACCTGGGTACTTGAGAGACCGCCAATCACCTCCACTAGACCGATTAGATCCCACAGATTAGGCCTCCTCCGAATTCCATCTGCCGGCCAGTGCCGACTGGCGACTACCCGGAGGAGAGCCTTCTCTGTGGCTGCTCCGACCCTCTGGAACGAACTCCCCGTGGAGATTCGAACCCTCACCACCCTCCAGGCCTTCCGCAAAGCCCTTAAAACCTGGCTGTTCCGACAGGCCTGGGGCTAAAGAGCTGTTGCCCCGTCTCGAATGGTATGACTGTTGTGTGTTTTTAAATTATCTATTGTTATGTTTCGTTTTCATTTTCTGTCTCTACCCCCCTTCCCTGATTTGAATTGGGAGCCGCCCTGAGTCCCCTTCGGGGGAAAAGGGCGGCATATAAATATAATAAAATCAAATCAAAATCAAATTTATCTGTCACACCAAACACTTTTGGAAAGAATTTAGTAATTTTCAGGAGTGACATTTAGAGAAGTATGAACACTGCAGAGGGAAGGCCCTGCGTGTAGAAAAATCGGGACAAATCCTCTCTAGAGTCCAGGCGGGTTCTCTCCTCTGATGGCTCACTGCCAACCATGGCCCGTCTCTTAGGAGCTGGTAAGTCTGGCAGAGCCAAGGGCCACCCCCAAATCAGCCTCTTTGCACAGAGCATTGGGCAGAAGAGAACCAGCAGCCAATTCTACCCCTGCCTTAGTGGCAATCGCCACACACAGGCAGATTTTTCAGTTGCAAAATAGCTTACAGTGAGTGAAAAGCTGTGTCTTTATTTTTATTTTTTTGCTTCAAAGGCTTTGATCCCCAAGATGGGTAGGAACAGGGTTCTATAAAGGAACATTGTTCTGTTTAGAGCCAAATGGTGGGCAACAAACTGTTATCAGTTTAAAAATTCTCTCTTGGTTCACTGTATTATATACAGTTGAAGCAAGGTTTAAATATTGGGGAGTTGAATGGAGGTAACTCTTATTGTAATGCTGAAGTTACAGAAGGAGTTATAGAAACATTTTGATTACTGGATTAGTTATTTTGAGAACAGAACAGTTGAGCTGCTTGTCCAGTAGAGGGCAGAGTATATGTAGTATGCTCTGCCCTCTACTGGACAACAAACGCAAGTGTTTTCCAAAATAACTAATGTGATCAGCAACGTTGGAGAAGTGGGTTGCTTGCTTCTCAGCCGCTTCCTTTTCTCTTTTGTGTTAGTTTTTTAAAACTTTGTGCAGCGATTGTCTTATCCACAGCATAGACTTAAATCTGTAGTATAGATGAGTCTTCTAGACTGAACCTTTCCAGGTCTTTCTGCTTGTGGGCTATTCTCCTGTTCCATGTGGTGGCTCTTCTCCACAGGCCTAAACACTGTGGATCTTGTTCCCCTATCAGCCACCAGCCCAACATAGGATGGTCCTTCTACTGATGGCCATGAATCTTCCAGGATCGCCATCACAAGGGACTTTTGTTCTCTGCAGCTGCAGGATTCAATGTAGTTTTGTCTCTAGTGCACATATTATATTCCCTTGCAGTAATGATGCTTCTGTAAAGGAAACAGAAAGTATATTCTGCTTTTTACACAATGTTGATGCCTAAGCAAAGCTGGCCTATTGAAGAATCTCAATCAGGTTGGTTTAAAACGAAGAGAGAGAGAGAGAGAGAGAGAGAGAGAGAGAGAGAGAGAGAGAGAGAGAGAGATATTATGGCTCCATTGCACTTGCTGTGGCAGAAGACATGGAGACAATTTATGAAGAGATGCTCAACTGAGAGAGAATTAATGGTTTTGTTTTCAAGACCAGGGTCAGAAAAATGAGTAAGAAAGACATTAGTAAGGACTTTGGTTTAAAAAAAAATCCTGAATGGGATAATTTTTGACTATCTCTGAAAACGTCTATGACTGCCTAGAGCAGGTCGTGATATCTCGGCTCCAGACTTCTGGATATCATTATTATTATTATTATTATTATACAATTGTATCACAGCGGCCAGTTGTTTCGCCAGATTTGGCATTGGTTACTAGTCGGGCCCCACCCAGGGGCCTAGGACGTCGTAACGTATTTTCGTAATATGCGTGCAGATCCAAGCAGTGCAGCTTTTTGCATTTGACTGATGGTGATTTTGTCAATTTTTAACTGTTTTAAATGTAATTCCAGTGCTTTTGGAATAGCACCCAGTGTGCCAATTACCACTGGAATTACCACTGCTGGTTTGTGCCATAGTCGTTGAATTTCGATTTTTAAGTCCTGGTATTTTGCGATTTTTTCATGTTCCTTCTCGGCGACCCTGCTATCACCTGGTATTGCGATGTCTATGATTGTGACCTTATTTTTCTCAACCAGTGTGATGTCTGGTGTATTATGCGCCAGTATTTTGTCGGTTTGTATACGGAAATCCCACAAGATCTTGACCATCTGATTTTCGGTGACTTTTTCAGGCTGATGTTCCCACCAGTTTGTTGCTGTTTTAATATTATAATTTTTGCACAAATTCCAATGGATCATTTGTGCTACTGAATTGTGCCGCAATTTATAATCAGTCTGTGCGATTTTTTTACAGCAGCTGAGTATGTGATCAACAGTTTCGTCAGCTTCTTTGCAAAGTCTGCATTTGGCATCATCAGAGGATTTTTCGATTTTGGCCTTAATGGCATTTGTGCGGATAGCTTGTTCTTGCGCAGCCAGGATTAGTGACTCTGTTTCTTTCTTTAATGTACCTGTTTTTAACCATAACCAAGTTTGTTCCCTGTCCACTTTATCTTTTATTTTTTCCAGAAATTGACCATGCAGTGCTTTGTTCTGCCAACTCTCCATTCTTGATTTTATCACATCTTTTCTGTATTCTTGTTTTGTCTGTTGGGCCTTCAGTAGATTTTTGTTCTTTACTTCGATTAATAGATGTTCTTGACTTTCTTTTAAATAATCAGCCAGTGCACGTTTTTCTTCTTCAACTGTTTGCTTCACTTGTAATAATCCTCAGGCCTGGGGATAAGGACCATTACCCCGCCCGAATGTTGTATGCATGTTGTGTATCATTTTTATTATGTGTTGTTGTCTTAGTACTGTATTGTATTGTATTCCCCTCTCCCTGGTTTCTGTGAGCCGCCCTGAGTCCCCTCAGGGAAAAGGGCGGCCTACAAATAAAATCAATTCAATTCAATTCAATTCAATTCAATCCTCTGCCACCTGATTTTCGGGGCAGGTACAGTCTATCAGTATCACCACGTGGATGTAAACTGTAGTGCATTGTCATTAGTTTCCTGGTTTTTCGGTCCAAAAGGTCCAAATCAGCTTGTGTCCAGTTAACTATGCCAGCTGTGTATCTTATAACTGGTATTGCCCAGGTATTTATGGCCTTGATTGTATTTCCACCATTCAATTTAGATTTCAAAATTTTCCTAACTCTGTTGGTGTACTCTCGTCTGACAATAGTTTTTACTTCTCCATGCTTGATGTTATCCAACTGCAGAATGCCTAAGTATTTGTAGGCTTCATTTTCTTTGCATTTAATTAGTTGGCCATTGGGCATTTCAATTCCCTCAGATGCAGTGATTTTGCCCCTTTTTATGGATACAGTGGCACATTTTTCCATGCCAAACTGCATTGAAATATCGGTGCTGAATACTCGGACTGTATTTGTCAATGATTGGATTTCTATTTCTGACTTTCCATAGAGTTTCAAATCATCCATATATAGTAAATGCGAAATTTTTTCAGCTTTTTTGGCTGTTTGGTAGCCTAATTTCATTTTTTTTAAGATTACTGATAGTGGGATCATTGCGATGATGAAGAGAAGAGGTGAAAGTGAATCACCCTGGAAAATTCCTCGCTTGATATTAACCATTCCGTAGCTCTCATTCCCTACTGCCAACTCAGTTCTCCATTGTTTCATTGCCTTTTCAGTAAAGGATGTAATATTTTTGCTAATGCCAGTTGTTTCTAAGCATTTTATGATCCAACTATGTGGCAGTGAGTCAAATGCCTTTTTGTAATCAATCCAGACCATATTCAAGTTCGTTTTTCTGTTCTTACAATTTTCTAATATCATTTTATCAATTAGAAGCTGATCTTTTGTGCCCCTGCTCCTTCTTTTGTTGCCTTTTTGCTCTACTGGCAAGATGTTGTTTGTTTCCAAATAATCCATCATGTTATCTGCAATAATGCCTGTGAGTAATTTGAAGGTTGTTGGCAAGCATGTTATTGGTCTATAGTTTTCAGGTGTTGTTCCTTTAGTTGGATCTTTCTGAATCAAGTATGTTTTTCCAGTTGTCAACCATTCATCAATTTGGCCCTTTTGTAAAATTTCATTCAGTTGCCTGGCCAATATTGCATGTAAACTGGTCAGATATTTGAGCCAGAAACCATGTAATTGGTCCTTTCCAGGTGATGTCCAATTCTTTACCTTTTTAACTCGATTTTTGACCATCTCAGTTGTTATTTCTAATACTTGCATTTGTTTGTTGCCAATGCTTTTCTCAAAGTCATGTATCCACTTTGCTTCCTTGTTGTAGTCCTTTGCATTTTCCCACAATTCTTTCCAGAATTCAACTGTGGCCTGTTTTTCTGGTTTTTCACTTTTGGTGTCACCATTTACATTAAGACTTTGATAAAAACGCCGTTGGTCTGATCGAAATTATTATTATTATTATTATTATTATTATTATTATTTATTTATTTATTTATTTGTTTTGTATGCCGCCCACTCCCGGAGGACTCATGGACCTTCTTCCTTTCCCTTCTTCCCTTTATTTCCATCTGTCTTCACCTTGGTGGACAATCTGGGGTGGAAAGTGGAAGTGGCTTTGAAAGCCAAATTCTGGGGTGTTGCCACTGACCAGCCCCCCCCCCCTTCCTTGTTATTTCACTGGAGTGATTTTTAGCCTGCTTCAAGGCCGCAACTGGGATCTAGTTTCTAAGAAATCCACACCTCATGCCCAGATCTACACCAGGGCCTGATGCTTCTTGGGATCTTGCCATGTTGGAGGGAAGGCAGGAGAGGTCCCTCTGGCAGGGAAGCTCAGGGATTCCCCTCCCTGGGAAACGCAGCCCCTCCCTGCCTCTGCCAGCGCAGGCTCCCCCTTCCCAAAGGAAATTCCTTGGTTGAGTTAATTGGCTTGATGAGCTACGTACTGTACAAAAAAAGTTGTGTTGTATATTCCTTTTTTAGTTACGTGTTTTGATTTTTACAACTTCAGTGTAATCTCTATTTTATTATTATTAGCTGGCTTGTTTCGGCAGAAAGGCAGAGCATCTTTGTAATAAATAAGCAGAATTTCACTACTGCTGCAAAATTACTATAGAGCTGAGACTGATTCCGCTTAGTGTGAGCACCTCACACCACATTATCACAAAATATATTCCCCACTGAGACATTCATGGATTTTCTGTCCCTCTGCTTTACAGTTGTAATGCTCAATTCCCATAGCTGAGTTATTCTAAACAGTTGTGGGTGTTGTGTAACTCTATCTTTTAACGTACCATGCTATGTTTGGATAGATTTGCCAAGAAATCTTGCAGATTTTTCTGTACATGGTAGTGAACAAAGAGAAAAGGATTGGGGAGGTGACCAAATGAAACCACTTTAAAAATCCATTTGTGTTGCTCACAGATTGACCTAACTACATTGGGGTATTTGCAACATAATAATCTTGGGCGGCAAATGTGCTGGGCCCAATCCTGAAGGAGATGATCAGTAATCAAAATCACAATAGGTTGCATTTAGTAAAATTGATTATTGATTATGAGAGCTCTGGTGGTGCAGTGGGTGGAATGCAGTATTGCAGGCTAACTTTCCCTACTGCTAACAGTTCGATACTGAGAGGCTCAAGGTTGACTCAGTCTTCCATCCTTATGATGTGGGTAAAATAAGGACCCAGATTGTTGGGGGGCAATGTGCCAACTCTGTGAACTGCCCAGAGAGTGCTGCAAAGCACTATGGGGCGGTATACAAGTCTAAATGCTGTTGTTATTGCTGTTGGCTATGCAAATGCAACCCTTCCGTCCACCTACTTCCTCATTTCTTTCAGTGCTGTATCTGGATAAGCGGCTGGAGAATCCATTTTGTATGGAAAATCACGATCTCAAGGGATTTACCCTCTAATGCAGTGGTTCCCAAACTTGGCAACTTTAAGACTTGTGGACTTCAACTCCCAGAATTTTCCAGCCAGCAGAGTAACAGAAGAAAGGGAAGAAGCAGAAGAAGAAGAAGATGAAGGAAGAAGAAGAAGAAAGAAGAAGAATTCTGGGAGTTGAAGTCCACAAGTCTTAAAGTTGCCAAGTTTGGGAACCACTGCTCTAATGTAATGATACACCCAAACTGGAATGGAATTGTAGAAAAGGGAAGGCATTTTTATTTTTTATTTAGAAAGTTTATATAGCTGCCCGCATTCTTCAAAATGAAAAAGTTCTTCTGCAGTCATGACGTAAGCCTAAGACTGAAAATCAGGCTTGTCAGATGTTACATCTTTTCTATCCTGCCCTATGGAGTGGAGAGTTGGTCTCTGACAGAAAGAAGAAGAAGAAATAAGAAGCATTTGAAATGTGGATTTACAGGCGGCTGTTACGTATCAGCTGGGTTGACAAAATCACAAATGAGGTGATAAGTCGCCTAGGAAAGCCAAGGGAAATCATCAGTGGTGAAATTCAATTTTTTTTTTGCTAGCAGTTCTGTGGGTGTGGTTTGGTGGATGTGGCAGGAGAAGGATACTGCAAAATCCCCATTCCCACCCGACTCTGGGGCCAGCCAGAGGTGGCATTTGCCGGTTCTCCAAACTACTCTAAATTTCTGCTACCGGTTCTCCAGAACCTGTCAGAGCCTGCAGAATTTCACCCCTGGAAATCATCAAAGCCATTAAAAAGGGAAAGTTAGAATGTTTTGGACATCTGATGTGACACCCAGAGAAATGCAGCATCCTTTACTTAATCCTCCAAGGAAAGATTGAAGGCAAACAGAGTCCAGGCAGAAGAACAACATCATGGCTTCAAAATCTAAGGGACTGATATGGACAAAACTCAGCAGCACCCTTTCATCTGGCTGTTGACAAAAGTAGGATTGCTAACGTGATTGCCAACGTCCAATGATGAATATGGAAGAAGAAGAAAAGAAGGAGGAGGAGGAGGAAGAAGAAGAAAGAAGAAGAAAAAGAAGAAGAAAGGAGAAGAAGGAAGAAGAAGAAGAAGAAGAAGAAGAAGAAAGGGAAGAAGCAGAAGAAGAAGGAGGAAGAGGAAGAAGAAGAAGAAAGGAGAAGAAGGAAGAAGAAAGAGAAGAAGAAGAAGATTATGATAATATAGCTGCCCAACTCATTCTTGGTGGCTTCCAAGAATAAAACCCTAACACAGAAACTAGTACAAAAGCAAGAGCCGTACATCCCCTCTTCCTTGTGCATATGTTGACTTAGCAGCAGACAGAGGTTCACAGCAGCTTTCAAAACCCTTTGAGGATGATGTGAAAAGAAGTTATTGACTCAGAGGAATTTTAGGCTAAGCTTTCCTTGTCCTGGCTGAGGCTGGCTGGGGGCTGGAGAAGGAGGAAGCAAATGAGTTGGATGAAGGTGAAATGTTAGTGAAGGGGGGGAGAGAGAAAAGGCCGCCTGTCGCCAAAAGCCACATTCAGGGAATTCGTTCTGTGATCTCTGGGCGCAAGGAGGAGCAGGAACCAGGCTGCCACCCCAAATCCTACCCCCACACTGCTTTGCAATAGGTTTTGCTAAGACACCTGGTGGTATCTCTTCTCCCACCCACAGAGGGAAAAAACCTGCTTTTCTCTTAGAAGAGATGGGCCTGTCCTGGGTGGCGAAACAAATCCAGATGTTCAGTTGAGGGTGCAGGCTCTCACCTGGATATGCATGAACATCTATTTTGGGAGGGCATAACCCCCAACTGATGGAGGAGAGAATGTGCAGATTCCCTCACCCTGGACCCCCGATTACCCTCAGGGTGTTGGCGTCTTGAGAGACGTCACTCTTAACATATTGTTCTGTCACAAGACTTGCTGTCTCCACTCTTCCCTTGGTCACAGGTCCATGGCTTCGGTGATCTTGGAAGAGCCGAGGTGGCGCAGTGCTTAGAGTGCAGTTCTGCAGGCTACTTCATCTTACTCCTAGCTGCAGTTCGGCAGTTCAAATCTCACTGGCTCAAGGTTGGCCCATCCTTCCATCCTTCCGAGATGGGTAAAATGAGGCCCTGGATTGTTGGGGACAAGAGGCTGACTCTGTAAACTGCTTACAGAGGGCTGTAAAACTCCATGAAGCGGTATATAAGTCTAAATTCTATTTCTATTCTAGGCAGTGGTTGGAATGAAGTATTGCAGGCTAACTCTGCCCAGAGCCTGGAGTTCGATTCTGACCGGCTCAAGGTTGACTCAGCCTTCCATCCTCCAAAGTGGGTAAAGTGAGGTCCCAGATTGTTAGGGGCAAGAGGCTGACTCTAAAACTGCTTAAAGAGGGCTGTAAAAGAATTATGAAGCAGTATATAAATCTAAGTGCTATTGCTATCTTACCCTGGTTGTGATTGCAAGCATGCTGAATTCCAACCAGCCAACCACAGGAGCCTGGGATAGGTAGAAACCTAGCCTAGGGGCTTCATGTGTGCTTCTGTGTTGCACGCAGTCAGGCCCTTGAGTTGCTTCTACCAGTATGAGGAAGTTGAGCGCTGGTCGATGTGTCCTTTCAGACAAAGCCTCTCAGGGTCTTTGCTCAGAGGATACCTGGTAGGGGCGGCTCTCATTCTGCCCTCAAGGGGAGATTGAGCTTATCCTCAGCAAGCAGGTCTACATTGCTTCTGGAGGGCTCTCTAGAGCCATGGAAAGTCCAAGTAGCCAATCCTCGTCTCCTTTTAAGTCACCTGAGCTGGTGGTCATCACAATGGGTTTGCCCTTGATAACGTAGTGAAGCAACCCCAATAATTGCTCTGAATTGACCGTTTAACCTTTGGGGGACATTTGAACCCTTAGAGCAGAGGTGACAAACTCAAGGCTGTGGGGTACTAAGATCTGGCCCATGGGGCCACCCTGGAAACAGTCAAACTCGATTTCATTGAGGGCTGCATCAGGGTTGTGTTTGACCTCGGGCAGGGCGTGCTAGTGAAAACAGGCTCCTGGGCTCTGTTTTCGGCTGCCACGGCTTCCTGCAACCTTCTGCTAATGAAAACGGAGCTCGGGAGGGCGGCATGCAGAGGGTGCAGGAGGCTGTGACAGCCGAAAACAGGTTGGGAGCCTGTTTTAGCTGGGAGAGCACTCTCGCCATTACAGGTGCCCCTGACATGAGTGACGTCGAGCTGGCCACACCCACCATGGCCACGCCCCCACACCCCGAGGTCAAACACAACCCTGATGCAGCCCTCAATGAAATCGAGTTTGACACCCCTGCCTTAGGGATACAAGGAAGAAGAAACAATCTGTCCTCAATCCGCTCCTTTTATCCTCCAGATGAGAGAAAGGCCTTCTACCTCCACCTGTTCCTGTGTTTTTGCATGCCCAGGACAGGGAGAGGCACCTGCGAGCCGAAGCAGCAGGGAGGCTTGGAAGGGAGAGGCTGAACCGTGCAGCCCAATGGGTGGTTTCTCCCTTGCGCAAACCGAGAGCAGTTGGGAAAGAGCTGCCGGTGTGGTTGGCACTGCTCTCCAGCAGGTTTTGCTTCTGCTGCTGTTCTGCCCAGGAGGAGACCAGGACCATGTGGTTCATGGCCAGGCATTGGTGGGGAGGGGACCTCTAAAATCTGCGGTAAAGCAAATTGCAGGTTAGCCTAATATTGGAAATGCTGAGTTACCTTTACAGCATGTAGAGCACAAAGCACTTCTGGTCTCTGTGTGTGTGTGTGTGTGTGTGTGTGTGTGTGTGTACACACACCACACACACAAACAAACAAACAAACACCGTGTTTCCCTGAAAATAAGACAGGGTCTTATTTTCTTTTGAACCCCTGAAATAAGTGCTTGATCTTATTTTTGGGGAAGGGCTTATTTTAGCACAAGTGTTCTAAAGCCCGATTGGGCTTATTACCTGGGGAGGTCTTATTTTCAGGGAAACAGGGTATACACATCAACATCAATACATGAAGAGTGTGGTATCTGGGTAGCCTTCATTTTGATGCGAATAATAATGATATTAATAATATTTGTTACATTGGTAAAACTTATGTAATCCTAGTGTTAATGCACACATTTTTATTAAGATATAAAGGTAAAGGTAAAAGTTCCCCTTGCACATATGTGCTAGTCGTTCCCGAATCTAGGGGGCGGTGCTCATCTCAGTTTCAAAGCCGAAGAGCCAGCGCTGTCCAAAGACGTCTCCGTGGTCATGTGGCCGGCATGACTCAACACTGAAGGTGCACGGAACGCTGTTACCTTTCCACCAAAGATGGTTCCTATTTTTCTACTCGCATTTTATATGTGCTTTCAAACTGTTAGGTTGACAGAAGCTGGGGCAAATAACAGGAACTTACTCTGTTACGCAGCGCTAAGGATTCGAACTGCTGAACTGCTGACTTTTCTGATTGACAAGATCAGCGTCTTAGCCACTGAGCCACCACGTCCCTTGTATTAAGATATAGTCCTTTATTATTCAGTTGTTCAGAGTTTCAATGTGCTATTGTAATGCCAATCACAACATTATTTGAGCATGCCTAGTAATGCCATCTTTCAACCTCTAATCTTTCCACCTGGTTATTGCTTTTATTCTATTATATAAAAATGTGTACACTGATATCCCCCCTATTTCTTAGAGCACAAACCACTTCTGACAGTCATAACATGTCAGGCCACCCGTCTATGATTTCGTGACTGCATTTCAGGCAAAATATGCCCTGTTGGAAGAAATGTCCTTCTGGGTTCGGCTCTAAGTGGGGAAAAAGACACTGGAGACAGGGAGGTTGCTTGGAAAGATGGTTTTAATGGTGGACAGAACCACATGGCTTGAGTCCTGAACAGAAAAGGTGATCACATGCTTCAATGTTTGTGGAGAAGAGAAGAGAAGGGAGGAAGAGAACTGAGTCCCTGGTTTTATGCCCTCTCTGGCCTTTGATCTTGAACTTGTATTCTGATTGGTTGTCAGACTCCCATGGGCCCATGCAGGGGCAACTCTCTAGGTTGCGTTTTGAATCCAGGTTTGGTTGAGTTCTCAGATGCCATGTGGTGAGTTGGGTAAAGGGCCAATATTATCATGCCTTAATCCCATCCCCCTGGAGCTGAAGGGGAGAATTCTTTATTATGTAAAGGAACTGGCTTGGCCTTCTTAATGGCCCATTGACAAAGTGGGTGGGGGCAGGAAGCTGCAGGCAGCTATTCTGTCTTTTAAAACATGTTTCTTCCTTTTCAATATTTCCTAGGATATTTCATTTTTCTGGGAGAGGACTGGGTGATAACTTCCTACAGCCCATTCAAGACAATAGGTTTGCACTTCATGACCAAGGCATTTGCTGAACGTGTGTGGATTCACTTAACATCCGTCACAGAAAAAAAGGTTGTAAAAATGGGTGTGGTCACGTGAGATCCTAGACTTACTACCAGAAATCCGGCCCCTAATGCAGTCTTAAATTGAGGGCTACCTGCAGTGCTGACATAAGGGCCTCGGGGTGTCCTCACACGCAGCATGAAATAATCATGCAAATGGCAAAGTTGGTGCCATTTCCCATCACAGCCCTGTGCCATCCTTGTGTCTTCAACTGGCCCTCCTGCCTGGCTGAGGGACATTTGTCTCACACAGCCGCCTCTCTGCCTGGGGACGTGGGATGGCTGCTGACCACAGCAGTCTGCCAATAGGTGAGTGGGAAGAGGGACGTTTAGCAAAGGAAGCCCTGGTGAGGCTGAGAGAATTCCCCCAGGACACTTTCAAAGCCCAATATCCGTCCTTCCGGGTGCCAATTACAGGCCGGCGGAGCCTTTCATCAGCCGCTTCGCCTCAGGCCTCCATTTCCATTCTGCCTGGCTCTGCCTGGGAAGTTGTGGTTCACCCGGGTGGCAGCCTCCTCCTGCTCCAAAGAGGCTCCAGTCCTTGTCTGAGCCCTCCGCTCTTGGCATATTGTTACAGCCTGCACATTTATTTCTTTCTAAATGCACCGAAGGAGCTTTGGAGGCTGCTGAAGGTGGATTGCAGGATAAGGAAGGACCCGCAGACCTTCCCTCCCAGCTTCTGGGCTTTGGGACAAGACCAACACAGCCAGAATCTATGCTGCAACCCCCCCCCCCCCCCCGCATTGTTGGAAATGCAGGGAGAGCCCACCCTCCGTCTTCCCTGCAGTTGTGGCTCCTGAATTGCTTTGCTTGTTTTGTGCAGGGCTGAAGAGCGGGACCTGCAGCCCTTTTGGCCTCTGCTTCTCATCCCGGAAACTTTCAGGCAGATTTTATTTTCTTCTGATTTCCTGCACAGGATATTGGAGGAACCACTCAGACTCCATTGGGAAGCTGGCCAAGGTGCCCCTCCCCAAGAATGAAGCTGTGCTTTGCAAAAGCAGCCCCTCCCACGTGGGAACCCGGCAGGTGTGGGCCTCCATCTCCCCTCTTGCTTAAGGGAGCAGACCGGAGGGTGCTCTGAGAAAGGGGTGGGGGGAGGGAAAGCATCTCCTTCCCTGCCTGCCAATTCCAGGTGCAGGTGGCTGATGAAAGGCAGGTCCCCTTCTCTGCTTCTGGATTGCCCAGCTGGGCGTAGTGGAGCCCAGCACAATGGGGCTTCTTTTGTTGGAGCCGTAGCTAGGCAGGTAACCTGACCTGGGTTGGTGCCACAAACAAAGCAGGTGCAGCGTTAAAGGCGCCGCAACCTCGCCAGTCAGGCAGAGACCCTACCTCGCCCCCTCGGAGAGCTTGGAGCTTCACATTGAAGACCCCAGCCCCAAATGCGGCAGGTCCTCCTGACCAGAGGCGCTTCCAACGGAAAATGGTTGTAAACAGGCAGAGGCTCCGCTAGAAGTCTGGGGAGGGTCTCGCTCACCCGGGACACGTCGGGGGCGACGGGCGACAAGCCCCCCCCGTTCCTTTCCTCAGGGGAGCCTACAGTGGGGAGGGGGCGACCCAACCGGCTGCTCATCCGCTGCCCGCCCCCGAGGCCCTTCAGCCGGGCTGGACGGAGGAGCTGCCCACGGGCGCCCAGCCCTGCCAGGACTCTCCGGGCCGGGCCAGTCACGCCACGCCCTCGCTTTCGGGCGGGGCGCCCGCCTGGGATCTGCCGGTTGCTGGCGGCCGCTCGGAGGTCGCCGCTGCCTTCGTCGCCATCGCCTGTTGGTCCCGGGCAGGCGGGAGCGGGAGCGGCCACACTTGTCGGGGGTCCCGGCGGCTCTTTCCGACGCGGCCATGGCCTCAGGCACCGAGCAGGTGAGCCGCCCTCCCCGGAATCCTCCGCCCCAAGGGAGCCGGGATCGCTCCTCGCCGCCCTCCTGCTCCGAGGGGGCGGCGTCCCTGCGGGCTCCCGGCTCCCACGGCCGCTGGGCGAGGGCTGCGCGGGTGAGCGACGCTCCGGGGAGCTGGGCTGGCCGTGCCTGGGCTCTCCTCGCCCGGCGCCGCCCTCGGCGGCCAGGGGGAGCCTCCTGGACAGCCGGGCGAAGGCGGGAGGGAAGAATTCCGCGCAGGGCGCCTTCCCGGTCCTTCCCGCCGGCGCCTCCGAAGGCGTGGGCCCCGTCCGTCCCTCCCGCCAGCCCCGCTTGCAGCGCGAAGCGAAAGCTGGAGCGGAGCCTCCAGGTGCCCAGGGGGAACCCAGGCTTCGAGGACGTCCCCCGCCTGGCTGGCGGCCGGGAGGCTCTCCGGGGGCCCCGCCAGGTGGCCGCTCCGAGGCCCAAGGCGCGCGGGCGACCCGCGTGGCTGGAGGGCGGGCGCGGGAGGGAAGAGCGAGAGAAGCCGGCTCAGCCGCCGAGGGATGGAGGCGCTGGCACCTGTGTCGGTCCCGGCGGGGCTCCCTGACCGTCCCCCGGGCGTTCCTTCCGGCTCCTCCGCGGCTCCCTCGGGCTCTGCCTTGGCATGGAGCCGAGGGCGATCTGCTCTGCCACCGGGGCTTCTCCGTAGCCAAAGCGGCTCCGCCCGGAGCGTCCACATAACCGGGGTTCCCAGAGCTGGAAACAGCTGGAGGGGATCCCCAGTTTTCCCTTTAACGAACCCTCGCCACGCCCCCCCCCCCCCCCCCCGTCCTGCGCTGGGAGAGGCGTGATGGGCGAATTCTCCCTTTGGGGCAGAAAAGGGCTGAAATCTGAGCCTGAACCCTCCAAAGCCTGTAGTAGGGAAAGTGTTTTGAAACCTCCGAGGCTGAGAAGGGTGTTCAGCGCTCAAAGGAAGTCAAAGAGCCCAATCCCAGGGCTGAAGAAGAGGAGGAGGGCTTGGTAGACGATTTAATGGCCCCTGGGAGAAAGAGCCTTAACAAACATGGGATTTATTTCCCTGCATGTTATGGCATCTTCCCAAATGAGGCTGGGTGGTTGGAGTAATTAAACCTCACCCAAGTTCAGAATATCTCCTGCTTTCCTTCAGGCTCTCCAGGCAGGGTATGCCACTGTTCTCTTCCCTCACAACAATCACCCTGCCAGGTAGGCTGGGCGTAAAGGAACTGTCTGGTGGAAACTGACCGGTGTGGTTCGGTGTTTGAGGGGGCCTTCAACCCGTCTCCTTGGACTTTGCCCCATGTTGGACCACTTGGTCTCTCCTAAATTAAATAGCCAGCGCATTTTGAAATTTGCTGGTCTTATTATTTAAACCAGTGGTAGTCAACCTGGTCCCTACTGCCCACTAGTGGGCATTCCAGCTTTCATGGTGGGCAGTAGGAGCTTGATGTAACTCTGTTTTATAAATTTTATAAAGTAAAGTTACTTCCTTACTTTATAAATCACCATCACTGTGGAACCGGTGGGCGGTTAGAAAATTTTACTACTAACATTTGCTTCTTTCCACATGATGGCGTTGTAGCCTAACCTATGTCGGAACCTGCTTTTCCCATGAAATTTGCTTGGTTCCCATCTAATGTAGATTTGCTCTCTTATAAACAGCCTCAAGGTATTAATTCATGCTTGGTTAGAGGTATGTAAAGTCGAGAGTAGGATGTAAACACGCAAAACCCCGGTCAGTTTTATGCACAACAAAACACATTGCAGAAATATGTTCTGTACCAGGGGTGGGTTTTTGCTGGCATTATTGACCATTTGATGCATGCACGATTTGCACACGGGCCTTCACTTCACTCACGTATGTGTGTGTGTGTGTGTGCGTAGTTGCCTATAAATAGGTCTGTGCATGTGCAGAACATTAAAAAAAGATGTTGCAGCAACCGGGGAACCAGTTCAGGGGTATAGTGAGCATGCCGTCCCCACTGGTTCGGCAACCCAGTCACCATTTCCACTATCACTTCCATCAAATTGGTGCAAACCAGTAGGAACCCACCTCAGTTCTGTACTCAAAATAGATTGATTTTGCCAGGAGTTCCAGGGAGGGGTTTCCTCTGTTTCCCTTCCAATATGGGGCTTGTTTCTCTGACGGGGGCCTTGAGAAGGTCTCGGTTTCCAAGTGGGCCATCCTGCTGTCCTCCATTCCCCCTTGCGGCTCAAGCATCCTCCTGGTTTCCCTGCCTTAGAGCAGGGAAGAAAGGAGCATCCGGTACTGGTGGACCTTGGATAGGAAGGTGGAATGCAGAAGGACTCTCTTCCATGCTCAGGAGATACTGAAGACCTGGAGGCTGGAAGAGGCTGGAGAATTCTGGGGGTTGAAGTCCACAAGTCTTAAAAATTGCCAAGTTTGGGGACTTCTGGTCTGGAGCCTTCTGAAACAGTTGTGTGCTTTGTACTAAATCACGTTCCTTCAAGCACAACAAGGAGAATCAATCTACCGTATTTTTTGGAGTATAACATGCGCCGGAGTATAAGACATACCAAGATTTTGAATAGACAAATTTTAAAAAAGGTTTTTGCAGTCTACAGACCTCCCAAAAATGGCCTGTTTTTCGCTCATTTTTGCCCCCCCTAGGCCCCAGGGCACTCTGAAAGCCTCCTAAAGGCAATGCACGGCCATTTTGATAAAGTGGGTGGAGTTTCGGGAGGCCAAAAATGCTGTATTCAGTGTATAAGACGCACCCAGATTTTCACCCTCTTTTTTGAGGGAAAAAGGTGTGTCTTATACGCCAACAAATATGGTAAGCCACTTTTGGAGACGATAGGCAAGATAGGAATCTAAGATATCAAACTGAGAAAGGAAGGTGGAATGCAGAAGGACTCTTTTCCATGCTCATACTGAAGGTCCTCATCAAAGAGATGATGAAACACCCAAGGAAGACACCATCAGGGCCTTTGATGGGGCAGGGCTGTTTCTGAGCATTGTTTGGGTTGCTCCCAGGTGTGTTTGTGTGTGTTGGGACAAGGTTGGTCTTGCCTGCAGCTATGTCCACAAAGTGACTAATTCAGGTTGGCTTATTTATACTCTGATGTAGGAGGTTGAAAGGGGCTGTGAGCAGGGCAGGCATAGCCGAGGGACCCAGAGGAATGTTCTCGTAGAGAGCATTTCTGCCAATTTTTTTCTACAATTAACAATATACCATAATTACTTAAAAAAAAACTTTGAATAATAAAAAGGAAAGTTCTCTAAAGGTGACTCTCCTCCCTTGGTCCCATCACAGTCTGGAAGCAAACTCAACTTTGCTTGGTTTGTGCATTATTGCTTTAATACATTTGTGTGTGCATCTTTTTCAAAAGTTGCTCAGGAAGAAAATCTTTCACAATAGTCTGGAGCTTGAAGAGCGCTTCAAACTTGGCAACTTATAAGACCTGTGGCTTCAACTCCCAGAATTCTCCAGCAGAGCTGGCTGGAGAATTATGGGAGTTGAAGTCCACAAGTCTTAAAGTTGCCAAGTTTGGGGAACCCTGATGTGGAGCCTTCTGATATGGTTGTGTACTTCGTACTAAATCATGTCCCTTCAAGCACAGCAAGCCACTCCTGGAGAAGATAGGCAAGATAGGAATGTAAGATATCAAACTGAGAAATTTAATTCAATATTGAAATGAGTCCCGTCCCCCAAGAAAGCAGGTTTTTCAACTGCCGTTGCTTCCACATCCCGCTTCTGGGTTGACAGCTGCTGGCCTCAGGAGGGGACAAGAAATGCGGGGGGGGGGGAGAATGAAGAAAAGGAAGGAAGAGGAGAAGAGAAGAGAGGAAAGGAGAGGAAAAGAAGAAAGGGGAAAGGAGAGGAAGACATGGGGGGAAGTAAGAGTAGGAGAGAGGGCAGGAAGGGGAAGAGGAGAGGAGTTGGGGAGAGGAAAGGGAAGAAGGAAAAGGAGAGGAGAGGAGGAAAGAAGAAAGGAGAGAAGAAAGGAGGAAGGAGAAAAGGAGAGGGAAGGAAGAGTTGGGTTGTGGTAAAACAAGATGGATGTATGGGATGACAGGTAGAGCGCAGGGGTAAAATCCAGCAGGTTCTGGATGAACCGGTAGCGGAAATTTTGAGTAGTTCAGAGAACCAGCAAATACCACCTCTGGCTGGCCCCAGAGTAGTCGGCAGAACTAGCCTGCAGTACTGCACTGCGCCACCAGGAAATCAGGACATAAACTCTTGGAGAGCTGATTTGGAACTTGACCAATCAGCCACCCATGAAAAGTTAGAACAACTCAAAGGATTCCTGGCAGGATAACAAAATTGAGAAATCTGCAGCTGTTGTCTGCGTGCTTCTTCCTTGATTCATCTCACTTCCGGAGGCATTTGGAAGCTGGACAGCAAAACAAAATAAGGCTTCCAGGTCCGAAGATCAATGCAGAAGGGAAGGGTCAATTTTAAACTCTTGAGTGGAATGCTGAGGTTTCCCCCTCATCCGCTTTGCTCTTTTCCTTTTTATTCTTCCCCAGCACCTGCTCCAGATTCAGGGCAGAGTCAGGCACAGCTGTTTTCTGCTGGACCTTAGCTGCAGCTCAATCACCTGTCTAAGGTTCTTCTGCCACAAGGAGCCCCAACTGAAAAACGTGGATGCCCTTGTTGAAAAGCTTGGAAACTGCACCAGAATTAATGTTTTAAAGAGAATACAGAGGATGTTGCATGCTTTTAAAGTAATATGTTGACTTAGAAAACCAGGTTGGTGCAGCAGTTAAGGGCAGTCACTACCTCTCAGCCCTAGAAATAAGGGAACAAAGGCAAATGTCATATAGTTGTCAGGACTAGAAGATGTAACACGTGTACACACACACACACACGCACACACACACACACTTTTTTCAGCATTTCTTTAGGCTGCTAGTTGCTCTGAAATCCAGTCACCTTTTTTTTGTAAAAACGTTTTTTTTATTTTTCCTTTCAAATTCACTCTTAAATATACATTCTTATAATTGTTATTTAACATATGTCAATTCATACCATTTTTCTGCCTGCATATTTACATTTTGATATTTTCTTATTTCCCCTCTCCCTATTTCAATCATGTGTCATCTGAGATACTTATTTCATGTTTTATTCCTTTTTCTTTCTGTTTATATCTTTTTTCAAGCCACTCGTGAAGTCACCCCCATGTCCTGTAGTACACTGATTCCTCCTTGTCCTTTATTCTCAATGTCAACCTGTTCATTTCTGCACAGTCTAATATCTTCTATTACCTCCCCTTCCGATGGGATTTTGTCTGCTTTGGGCAAATGCAATTCTCAATCACCTTCTTGAGGAGATAATGATCTGGTATTTAAGGTCCCTCAAAGTGTTAATTTCTTGCTCCCTGACTTCCCATTATGTTTGTTTGCGTGCCTCTAGAGAAGATACATTAAACTTAAAAAGTTATTTTTTATTATTGTCTTTAGTTCAGTGTTTTTCAACCTTGGCAACTTGAAGATGTCTGGACTTCAACTCCCAGAATTCCCCAGCCAGCGAATGGGAGTTGAAGTCCAGACATCTTCAAGTTGCCAAGGTTGAGAAACACTGCTTTAGTTGCTTATGGTATCCTGATTACAGGGCCACAAGAAAACAAGCCAAGCTTTGAGGCTTTTGATAGAACAAAAGATTCACAAGGTTAAATTCCCTGGAGGCTCAGTTGCATTAGTGTCCCCCCTAATCCCGTGATGGGAAGTCTAGGAGGGCCCCTGGATGCCTGCAGACCTTCAGATTGGATCTGGAAGAGAGTCCCTTTCTGCAGCAGCCAAGGAGTTCTAGAAACGGATACGACTGCTTTAATGAGCCTTCAGGGCAGGGCAGGTGGAAACACTACAGGTATCCCAGGAATGTTATTCTATCACACTGGGGTGTCGTAACAGAATTGTGAAATTACATCCAGGCTTCTCGAGGCCCCATTTCATATGGAACAAGGTCAGGGCAGGGTTGTGAGTTTCTTTCTCACATTTTTTTCCATTTCTGGACTCTCTGGAGTCTTTTCTCCGAGTCCTTCCTTAACAAGGCCTCTCCTGCCTTCCTCAAGATCAACTTTGAATTCCTTTCCATACAAATAGGTAGCCGCTGTGTTTGTGTTCCCAGGCCTCCCCTAAACCAAATCCAAACAATTGCATCACCTTGCGCCCTACATGGCACTGTGGACAGCTCTTCTGTTGCGTTTGGTAAGGTGTGGCATTGTCTAAGGCCGCGATGGTGAACCTATGGCACATGTGCCCCAGGTGGCAGATGGAGCCATATCAGTAGGCATGTGAGCTCAGCTCTGCTGTGCATGCGTGTGCCGGCCAGCTGATTTTTGGGCCTTCTGGGCCTACCGGAAGTCGGGAAACAGGAGTCTCTAGTACCTCGAGGGTCCCTGCTCCGGAGCTTGTCGGGTGTGAGACTCTGCTGGTGAAGTTGGACCTCAAGGGTCAAGTGGGTCTGCTGCTAACGTACCTGCCTCCCAACTGCGTTGCAGCAGCCCTCCCCTCGCTCCTCGAGTCAGTAGCCGAGCTGGCAATTGAGTTCCCCAGGCTTATGGTTCTGGGGGACTTCAATTTGCCATCGCTCGGTGAACACTCTGATGGGGCGCAGGAGTTCATGGCTTCCATGACAGCCATGGGCTTGACCCAGGTAATTCGGGGCCCAACCCACTCAGCGGGTCACATGCTCGACCTCGTATTTCTCTCGGAGCAGTGGATGTGTGATCTTGGTCTGAGGGGAAATGACACCATACCCCTGTCGTGGTCAGACCACTGCCTACTGAGGCTTGACTTCTGGAGGCCAAACCCCCACCGTAGGGAGGAGGAAACGACCAGGTGGTTCCGCCCCAGGTGACTGATGGACCCCTTGAGGTTCCAGACGGAGCTTGGGGTTATTCCTGATACTCTCGCCCACAGTTCGGCGGAGACTCTGGCTGCTGCCTGGTATTCGGCGGCATCGGAGTCTCTTGACCGGATTGCGCCACTACGGCCCCTCCGGGTCAGCGGATCCCGGAGACCCCTTGGTTCACCGAGGAGCTCCAGGAGAAGAAGCGCCAGAGGAGACGCCTAGAGCACTTGTGGAGGTCCGATAAGTCCGAGTCGAACCGAGCACTATTAACAACCTGCACCAAGGATTACATCAGGACACTTAGGGCAGCAAAAAGATCCCATATTGCCACCTTGGTTGCGTCCGCTGAGTCCCGCCCAGCCGCCCTGTTTAGGATAACCCGTTCCCTCCTAAATAGGAGGGATACGGGGGAACCCTTGCAGGGTAGAGCTGAGGATTATGCCCAATTCTTAGCGGACAAAGTTGCTCGGTTTCGGTCGGACTTGGACTCCACCGCAGCAGATCCAGCCGGGACACAAGAGGATCACTTGGCAAACCATCTCTGGGTTGAGTTTCAGGATGTTGCCTCTGGGGATGTGGACAAGGCCATTCGAGCTGTGAGTGCCTCCACCTGCATTCTGGACCCGTGTCCCTCCTGGCTGGTTGCCAACAGCAGTGAGGTGACACGTGGCTGGATCCAGGCGGTCGTAACCGCCTCCCTTCGGGAGGGGCACTTCCCTGCCGCACTAAAAACGGCGGTGGTGAGACCCCTCCTGAAGAAACCATCCTTGGATCCAGCCATTTTAAATAACTACCGTCCTGTCTCCAACCTTCCCTTTGTTGGGAAGGTTGTTGAGAAGGTGGTGGCCTTCCAGCTTCAACGGGCCTTGGATGAAGCTAGCTACCTTGACCCCTTCCAGTCCGGCTTCAGACCCAGTTACAGCACAGAAACCGCTTTGGTCGCATTGACCGATGATCTCTGGAGGGCCAGAGATGGAGGACATTCCTCCATCCTGGTCCTCCTTGACCTCTCAGCGGCTTTCGATACCATCGACCATGGTATCCTTCTGCGACGACTGCGGGAGGTGGGGGTGGGAGGCACTGTTTTGCAGTGGTTCTCCTCCTACCTCTCGGACAGGTCGCAGTCGGTGTTGGTGGGGGGGCAGAGATCGTCCCTGAGGCCCCTAAAATATGGGGTGCCGCAGGGTTTGGTCTTATCCCCCCTACTATTTAACATATACATGAAACCGCTGGGCGAGATCATTCGGAGGCACGGGATAAAATACCATCAATATGCGGACGATACGCAATTGTATCTGTCCGCCCCGTGCCAACTCAATGAAGCGGTGGATGTGATGAACCAGGGTCTGGAGGCCGTTAGGAACTGGATGAGCGCTAACAAACTGGTACTCAACCCGGACAAGACCGAGTGGCTGTTGTGTTTCCCTCCCAACAATTTGGCTAATGTTCCATCTATCAGGCTGGGGGGTCAAATTTTATACCCCTCAGATAGGGTTCGTAACCTAGGAGTCCTCCTGGATCCACAGCTGACTCTCGATCATCACCTGTCGGCTGTGACCAGGGGGGCATTTGCCCAGGTTCGCCTGGTCCGCCAGTTACGACCCTACCTGAATCGGGAGGCTCTCACAACAGTCACTCGAGCCCTTGTGATCTCTAGGCTGGAATACTGCAATGTGCTCTACATGGGGCTGCCCCTGAAGTGCATCCGGCGACTGCAGTTAGTCCAGAATGCAGCCGCGCGAGTGATAGTGGGCGCACCGCGGTTCGCCCACGTTACACCCATCCTCCGCGAGCTGCACTGGCTACCTGTCGATCTCCGGGTGCGCTTCAGGGTACTGATGACCACCTTTAAAGCACTCCATGGTAGTGGATCTGGGTACTTGAGAGACCGCCTTCTGCCGATTACCTCCCTCCGACCGATTAGATCGCACAGACTGGGCCTCCTCCGAATTCCATCCGCCAGTCAATGTCGACTGGCGACTACACGGAGGAGAGCCTTTTCTGTTGCAGCTCCGACCCTGTGGAACGATCTCCCCGTCGAGATACGCACCCTCACCACCGTCCAGGCCTTCCGCGCAGCCCTCAAGACCTGGCTCTCCCAACAGGCCTGGGGATAAGTCCTTAATTTGCCCCACCCGAGTGTTGAATGTAGAATGCATGTTGTGTTTTTACTACTTATCTTGTTTTTATATCGTTTATTGTGTATTGTACCCCCTCCCTAATGGTTGTAAGCCGCCCTGAGTCCCCTCAGGGAAAAGGGCGGCCTATAAATTTTAATAAAATACCAAAAAAATACCAAAAAAACTTTCAGCCTCCCACGGCTCCTAGAAAGGCTCTGGAGCCTGGGGAGAGTGAAAAAACAGACCTTCTGGTCTGACTGGAAGTCAGCAAATGGAGGGTCGCGCACGCATACGTGCAGTGGGGGGTTGCATGCACATGTGCGGGGTGAGGGCACATAGAATTATGGGTGTGGCCATGTGCACGCACGAACCCCCCCGCGCTTCCCCCACTTTTGGCAAAAAGGTTAGGCATCACTGGCTTAAGGACTTGTTAACATGATCAGCATTTAGGCAACTCTGCCACAGTGAGGTGAAGAGGAAGGAAATCAGTGGTGGGTTGTAGGAGGTATGCCCCGGTATGGGCATACCGGTGCCCGCCAGGAGCTCTGGGGATCTGTAGGCCCCTTCTTCACTCAGAAAGTTCGTGGAAAAACACAACCATCAGTTGCAACAGGGACGGTGTCTTGGGAAGGTTGAAGTGGTGGTTATTTCCCAGCAAACTCCCACTGGTGAGCAATCTTAAATTGCTGACCGGCTTCACAACTTGTCTGTCATCTGGGAAGGATCACTCAGCTGATTTCTCCCATCTTCAAAAGTTGTCCTCCTGTACTGGAACAGGGTAATTTTCTCCTCCTCCTCGCCACTCGGTTTCTCTGCATAGCTACTTTTTCTGAAATTTACGGCAGATATTCCCTATGAGAGAAACCATTGTTGTTGCTGCTGCAAATTCAATCAATATCCTCTCAAAAGGACAGAGCACTCCAAAAAAAAAATCATTTAAATTTTCAATCGGCATCATTTGAGAGATTTCCATGCAATTTTATTCCATTTGATAAAATGAAAACGTTATAAGCCATATCTAGTGTTTGTTTTTTCCCAAGTGAAATAGGGTGATAGTTTCTCAACAATGAAGTACAGTAGCTTACCTCTGTGGAATTACTTTGTCTGGCTATTTCCAGATTGGCGTCTTTAGCTCCTGAAACGTTCTCTGCACGGCACGGGACCAAAATTAATGTTCTGTCTTGCAACAAGAGGGAGATGGCGATAAAGTTGTGTTAATCAGAAACTTGAATTTCTCCAGCATTCAGTGGTGATCATAGAATAGAATAACAAAGTTGGAAGAGATCTTGAAGGTCTTCTAGTTGAAACCCCTGCTTAGGCAGGAAACCCTGCACCACTTCAGACCAATGGTTATCTAACATTTATTAAAAACTTAAAAACAGTGTTCACAACTTCTGAAGGCAACTGGTTTCACTGACTAATTGTTCTCCATATCAGGAAATTTCTGCTTAGTTCTAAGTTGCTTCTCTCCTTGATGAGTTTCCAGCCATTGCTTCCTGTTCCACCTTCAGGTGCCTTGGAGAATTTTTGACTCCCTCTTCTTTGTGGCAAGTCCTGAGATATTGGTACACTGCTATCATGTCTCCCTTAGTCCTTCTTTTTCTTAAACTAAACATACCCAATTCCTGCAACCATTCTTCATATGTTTTAGCCTTCAGTCCCCTAATCATCTGTGTTCCTCTTCTCTGCACTCTTTCTAGAGTCTCTGCATCTTTTTTACATCGTGATGACCAAAATCGAATGCAGTATTCCAAGTGTGGCCTTACCAAGGCATTATAAAGTGGTATTAACACTTCACGTGATCTTGATTCTATCCCTCTGTTTATGCAGCCTAGAACTGTGTTGGCTTTTTTAAAATAATGCCTTGTATAACATATCAAGTTACACCTAGACTGTCAGGTTGGATTGTGGGTTGTGGGTGGAGAGCCAGGAGCCTCCGTAGGACACCCAGGAGTGTAATGACTCAATGGGAATTTGAATGAGGCTGCAGAAGACACAGGTGCAACCTGGGGCAGATTCAAAGGCAGCTCCTGAGTGAGAAAGCAACGAGAAACCAGTTCTCCAGGGTGGTGTGGGTGGAAGCAGCAGTGGGAGTTTGGCCCTGGGAAGGAGGAAAGTTAAGGCGATAGACATTTCCTTTACAATGCCCCAGGCTTTAGGTGGGTGCCCAGAAGAACATAAGGCTGGGCCTGCTGGATCAGAACAAGGCTGATTCCGCATCAGCACGGAGCCCACCAGAAGCTTGCGGGGAGGGCTCCAAACCAGACAGGATGCCCACCTTCTCACCCTGTGTGGCCTTCCAGCTAGACCAGAAAGAAAGCATGAAGGAACGGCTAAAGCAGGGGTGCCAAACTCAAGGCCCGGGAACCGGATCCGACCCATGGGGTGCATAGATTTGGCCCGTGGGGTTGCCCTGGAAACAGCGAAGGACTGGCCCACGGTGCATCTGCCAGTGATAATGGGCTCCCAAGCTCTGTTTCCAGCTGCAATGGCCTCTTGCAACCCTCTGCCAGCCCAAATGGAGCTCGGGATTTGTGTTGGCAGAGGATTGCAAGAGGCCATTGCAGCTGGAAACAGAGCTCAGGAGCCTGTTTTCACAGGCAGAGTGCTCGGGTCATCAGAGGCGCCCCCGACCTGAGTGATGTTGAGATGGTCACACCCACTCTGGCTCCCTGAGGTCAAACACAATCAGTGGTGGGTTGCAGGCGATACGCCCCAGTACGGGTGTACCGGTGCCTGCCCGGAGCACCGGGTACCATTCCGGTATGGTGCTTCGGAGGGCCCACCCATCCACCCGAGCTCCTTACCTGTAATTGAGCTCTTCTGCGCACACACACAGAGCGCACAATGCCTGCATGATGCTCCGCCAAGCAGCTGGAGCATCGCGGAGGCTCACGGAGTTGTCACAAGAGGTAAGGATGCATGTGTGCGCTGCATGCGTGTGTGCATGTGTGCATTGTGCACATTCATGTGGTGGATGCTGGGCCCCATTGCAACCGCACCAGTTGCAATGAGCTCCGGAACCCACCACTGAACACAACCCTAATGCGGCCCTCAATGAAATCGAGTTTGACACCCTTGAGTTAAAGTAAGCCTTCCAAGCAGACCATCATCCCTGAAGAGATCTGCCTGCTCATCCCCAGATCTTCCCACACTTCTAGGGGCGGAAGGGGAGTTTAAGGTCTTGTCCTCCATGTTCTTCCGGAGGACCTGATTGGGATAGGCTGAAGGGGAAGATCATCGACCAAGGAAAACAGACGTCCAAGAAGGCCACAGGAACCCTTTATGTGCTGTTGTCACCACCACAGCTGGAACCATCTTATCCAGTGATGGTTAACCTTTTCGGCACTGAGTGCCAAAACTAGAGCACTTTTGTGCCAGAGGTGGGTTCCTACCAGTTTGGACTGAGTTGGGTGAGTAGGTAGTAACTCGGCCTGCCACGCTCCTGAACCGCTTCTATCGGTGGCGCCGTAGACATTGCTATCTTGTTTTTTGCTTCTGTGCATGTGCAGAAGCAACTTTTTAGTACTGTGCATGCATACAGCGTGTCCCTGAGTGAACTGGCAGTAGCAGCAGTTGGAACCCACCCCTGGTGTGCGCGTGCGTGCGCTGGAGCACTGGAATCCAGAAGAGGGCAGCTGGCTGGTGTGCATGTGCACTATGGCTAGCTGCTCTTCTGGGTTCCATCGCATGCATGCACACTGCACAGCTGGTCTTCACGTGACAGAACCTGGAAGAGCAGCTGACTGCAGTGCACATGCCCACAGAGAGAGCTCTGCATGCCACAGGTTCGCCATCATGGATCTAATCAATGGGAGTAAAGCTCAGCTCAGGAGATTTTGCCAATCTGACAAATCAAATGTTCTCCGATGAACCGGCTGCTTCATTTAAAAGTACAAAAGTCTTCTAAAAAAGGAATTCTGCTTGCCTTTCATGGCAGCTACTTTATCTCTGCCTTAATTTCGGTTTTGAACAGGAAGTAACTCTATTTCAGTTTTAAGTTGTAACCCAAAACTGTTTAGTGAGTCATTAATGTTTTCAGAAACTTTGCAGCTGAATGATTACCGGGCTAAAGCAATTATTTTAAAAAGCGCCATTGTTGTTTCTGCAATATTTGGCTTCCATAGCAGGAGATCCAGATCCCCCAGCAGCCTCTTGTGCTCTGGAGAGATTCACGGATGGCCAGTCACTTGGTCAAATCTATTTTGGCCAGTCAAATACCAGCTCTGCCATATCAGGCTGCTGGCCTTGTTATGACACTTTGTTATTGCGAGCAGGATATACTACCCTTCTGGGGCGAATTCTGCTGCCTGCTTCTCAGTCATACACAAAACCTGTCCAGAGGAGCCTGCTGGGAAAGATCCAGTCCAGGCAATCTGTGCCAGCTGAATGGGGGAATACAGAAGATTTGAGTCGTAGATGTTGGCATGTTGGCTATCTAAGTTATTGGACTAAGGGGCCTGTCCCTTGCCCAAACTCTTTGGGGGTGAGGAGAATTCATCTGCCGAGCACTACTACTCTGGTAAGAAGAGCCACCCCGTAGGAAAACTTCCCACAACCGAGCAAGGCTTGTGTAGCTGAACTAAAGGCAGGACTGCATGAGTAAAAAAATGTATGGAGGTTTCCTAATACATTGGGTCAGTAGATTTATGACAGGCCCTGTACTGGTCATGCAGGTTTTTATATGCAGAGTTCTCATAAACAAAATAATTAAATGGGCACACTGAGCCATTTTTGGGTGATCTCAGAAAAACTAACGGGAGACACAGATAATCTTTTCCTTCCTCCCTCACTCCCTTTGGAAGAAATGTCCATCTGGGTTCAGTTCCAAGTGGGAAGAAAGACACTGGAAACATGGAGGCTGCTTGGAAAGATAGTTTAATAGTGGACAGGATCACGTGCCTTGAACATGTTGGGTGAAGAAGAAGAAAGGGGAGAGATGCTGAGGATGCCTGAGTTTTATGCCCTCTCTGGGTTTTTGAATTTGAGCTTGTATTCTGGTTGGTTGTCAGACTCACATGAGGACATGCAAGAGAAACTTTGTGTGGTTGTGTTTTGAGTCCCAAGTTGAGTTGAGACTTGCTGGGTGATGATGTAATGAAAGGGCTTTGGGCAATCCCTACTATGGCTCTGCCTGAAAGAGGTAGATCTTTGTTATGTAGAATAGACTGGCCCAGGCCATAATGGCTCATTGACAAACGGGAGGGGTGAGTTTCTGCCTCCTTTTTAGGGGAAATATTCTGCCCTTTTAATATTTCCTAAAATATCTCATTTTCCTGGGAGAGAGGTGGGTGCTAACTTCCTCCACTTCCTCCCTTCCTTCTTTCCTCCCTCTCTCCCTCCCTTCCCAAATCTTAAGTTCCTTCTTTGATGATTTTGCTCCTTTGTTTTCAAGCATGATCAGCTTTGAGTGCTGGGAGATAATGTGGCTGATGAAAGAGCTGTGCAGGGGGAGGCAAGGAACAGCAGAGGGCGCCCTCATCTCATGCAAACACTCAGAGACCAGCTGGAGGAGGGGATTGGGAGAAGCAGCTGAACCTGCCTGCTTGGCCTCTCCTGGTTCTTCAGCTCCCATAGATTTTGGCACTAACTTCATTGGTGTAATCGTGTTCTATCTTCCTTTTGGTCAGGAGACTAGATGGGAAAACCGGCTTGGTGGATGCTTTAAACTGTGGAGATTCACTTCTGTTTTCTCCAGGGGTTTTTCTGTCCCTTACTCTGAAGAACTGCAGAAGATAAAATGCCATTATGTTATAGAGCAGGAGTGTCACATTCAACTGCCACCCTGGAAGCAGCAGAGGATCGTCCCCTGGTGCTTCTGCCAGTGAAAGCAGGCTCCTGAGCTCCGTTTTCGGCTGCTGCAGCCTCCTACAACCCTCTGCCAGTGAAAACGGAGCTTGGGAGGGCTGCATGCTCTGTTTTCACTGGTAGAGGGTTGTAGGAGGCTGCGGCAGCAAAAAACGGAGCTCGGGAGCCTGCTTTCACTGGCAGAGCACTCAGGCCCCCACAGGCGCCCCCGACACAAGTGATGTCAAGCTGGCCATGCCCACCCTGGCCACCCCCCCCAAGGTCAAACACAACTCTGATGCTGCCCTCAATGAAATCGAGTTTGACACGCCTATTATAGAGGAATCTGTGCCTGCAAAACTCCTTGCTGCAATCGAACCAGAGGCAAAGAGGGAATTTGGGAGGGGGATGGGGGGGGGCGCTAAATACCAGCCTATTGCTTTTTCCGATTGGGTTGGAACAAATTAGGATAGGTTCATCCTCATGTAGCAACTCCAGAAAGCAAGTCCTTAACCCGATAAGCAGAACGTTAACTTGCAGGACATAAAAAGCGACTGCTGGCATGAGGATTCAATAAAAATCAAAATATAATAGCAGAGTTGGAAGGGACTTGGAGGTCTTCTAGTCCAACCGTCTGCCTAAGCAGAAAACCCTATACAATTTCAGGCAGATGGCTATCAACATCTTCTTAAAGACTTCCAGTGTTGGGGCATCCACAACCTCTGGAGGCAAGCTGTTCCACTGATTGATTGTTCTAACTGTCAGGAAATTTCTCCTCAGTTCTAAGTTGCTTCTCTCCTTGATGAGTTTCCACCCATTGCTTCTTGTTCTACCCTCAGGTGCTTTGGAGAATAGTTTGACTCCTTCTTTGTGGCAACCCCTGAGATATTGGAAGACTGCTATCATGTCTCCCCTAGTCCTTCTTTTCATTAAACTAGACATACCCAGTTCCTGCAACCGTTCAGCAGCACTGTTGAATTTTTTAAAATTGTGCCCTGACTTTTAGATTTTGCTTGTTGTGGGAGGAATGATCCTCTCCAAGGGATGGAGGTGTGCAGCCAGACGGTGGTGGGAGTCCCACACAGAAGTTTTAGGAAATGCAATCCAAACTATACCTTATAATCTTTTAAATGGAATAACAATAGTATAAGAATGGCAAAGAAAAAGAATAACTATGTGAATGTATACCTATAATTGTATGTAAGAGAATAAATGACAGTAAGAATATAAAGCACAATATAGGTAAACAATATTTGGTTATAAATAGCTAAGTATAAATAAATATGGAATTGTACATAAAAATGGATAACGAATAAGGAGACCATGAATGCAAGATAGAAATGTATAGAAGGGAAAACACTAACTGCAAAGAAACTGATACGGAATTGCTGTATGATATACGATGTAACGTCTTGTTCCTATGTTGTTTTAAGTCATGTGTCTGTTTCTGTTGATGTGTTTATGTGTTTAAAATAATTTTTTTTTAAAAAAAAAGAAGTTTCAGGAAATGGGCATTTTCCAACAGTGTTTTATGGAATTCTACCTTAGTAGTGTTGGAAGAAACATCCATCTGGGTTCAGTTCCAAGTGGGGAGAACGATACTGGAAACATGGAGGCTGCTTGGAAAGACGGTTTTAATGGTGGACAGGACCATGTGGTTTGAGGTCCTGGACAGAAAGAAGCACATGGAGTTGAGAGAGGGATATATTTATACAAACTCTTGGGCTTCCTGTTTCTAGAGTTTCCTGTTCCTGTACAATGAATTTATCCCATTGGTTGTCAGACTCCCAGAGATCAGGAGTCTTAGCTAACTTTGTAGTCTGCCTGTGTCCCAGGCAGTGGTGGAATTCAAAATTTGTTACAGCTGATTCTGTGGGTGTGGCTTGGTGGCCCAGACAGAGGTGGTATTTTCTGGTTCTCCGAACTACTCGAAATTTCCGCTACCAGTTCTCCAGAACCTGCTGAATGTCACCCTTGGTTCCAGGCTTGGGTGATGTAATCTCCCCAGGTGCCATGTGGTGAGTTCCATTGCTAGATGGGTAGAGGGCTAATTCTACCTTTGTTGGATCTTGGGTGAGGGCATTTGCTTACGAATAGACCCAGCTATCTCTTTATCTCTTAAGTGCTGACATCTATTGTGGGCTATTGAGGAGGGTGGGGCTATTAAGAGTGAGTCTGCTTCCTGCCTAAAAAACATGATTCTCCATTTCTCATCCAGGGAAGAATAATATTCTGCCTTTTCAATATTTCCTAGAATACTTTATTCTTCTAGGAGAGGGGTGGGTGCTAACTTCCTACAGTAGAATCAATCTCTGTATCACTTAATGAATACAAGTCTTTCTTTTATTTAGAAGAGGTATATGGTGGTGTATGCACATCTGTAATAAAAATATTGATGTCAGATCCCTAAAAGTGATACTGCCATTCAATTGGGAGGAGGGGAGCCTCGGAGTTAAATCATTAGCTACATCTATAACAATTGAGTTTTGCAACTTTACAACTGGTTTCCTGTCACCAAAAGACTGAAGGTCCCAACATCTCTGGAGGGATGTTTATGATAGCCATGTGGGATATCTTACTTTAATGTCTAGCTAGAGATAGCCATGGGAATTGTGTTTTATTGACTCCCAGGGCAGGAGAGTTAACGAAGCATCTTCACACTTGTATATTGGTCAAAATCTGCATTCGGACAAAGGGGAGGGGTCATTATCAGCTTAATCCCATTTGCATCGCCTAAAGGTTTTCAGATGCTGCTTTGCCTCTAATGGTTTCCATCCTGCCTGATTAAAGATTCCTTTTGAAATAATCCGTTTCAAGAGTCTTTACTTTCTCAAGTTAGGAGAGGAGTCATTACAATTGGCTTTTATGGGCTACTGGATGCTTCTGGGAGAGGTAAATGGTACCAGATCAGAGCAGTGTTTACTGTGGAGCTTGGATGAAGATCACAGCAGATGCGCATAGTTTCTTGTGTTGTGTTGGAAGAAATGTCCTTCTGGGTTCAGTTCCAAGTGGGGAAAAAGGCACTGGATACATGGAGGCTGCTTAGAAGGATAGTTTCATGATGGACAGGACCACATGGTTTGAGGTCCTGGGCAATTGAGCACATGGGTGAGAGAGGGAGATAGATTTATACCCTCTCTTGGGCTTTGAACCTGCTTGCTGTTCCTGTGAAAGAAATGTATTTTGATTGGTTGGCAGATGGGGCCATGCAGGGATAACTTTGTAGGTTATCTTGAGTCCCAGGCTTGGTTGACTCTTGCTGGGTGATGTAATCTCTCCAGGTGCCATGTGGTAAGATGGTTAGAGGGCTAATCCTATTGTGTTCTAAGGGCGAAGGTCTTTTGTGTTGTAGATAAGTTGGCCCAGCCTTTTGTCTTGCAGATAGGATTGCCCAGTCTTTCTGTGGCTATTAACAAAGGTGGGGGGTTGCTTTCCAAGGGCATGTTTCTTCTTTTCTCATCCAGGGAGGTAGAATATTCCGCCTTTTTAATATTTCCTAGAATATTCCATTCTTGCGGGAGAGGGGTGGGTGCTAACTTCCCACAGTTGCATTCAGAGAATTCCGGAAAGGTTCTCATTTATTCTGTTCAGTATATATTTTTTTCTAACATGGAGCCTCTTGGGCAGCTTTGATCATTCCTGCATATCAAACTGTTTAGGGACTGAAGAATCTCCATATAGCTGCCTCCTTTTGAAAGTTCCTTTAAAAATAAATAGGAGATGAATGAATGGATTAATGTATTCGTGACACTTAAAAATCGATAAGTAGAGCAAGGGAGACCTTAAATCAGGGAAAGGAAGGAAAGTGTTGGTGACAAGGCCAAAGTTTGCCCAACCAGTGGCGAGGGAAGAGCTTCTTTCTTTGTTTTTGGAGCAAATTGCTTCCTGGGTTAATCCAAGGGTCAGCTGCTCCTCTCCCTTTTCATTCCAGTGTTAGGAAATAGCTGGAGTCCAGGCAGCTGCAATTGACCAATTGGCTTCCTTTTAAACCTTTTGCAATCCCAGCCTGGACCACAGATGCTTTGGCAACCTTCCACCTATGGAGCATACATGGGAAGCATTTTGCTCTGCAGAAGTGAGCCATTTCTCCCACCGTAACTGAAAGGATTTCAGAAATATATGAAATGTCTAATTTAATACAGCAGTGAGATATTTTTGCGCTCTGCTTTACTTAAAATAGCGCTTAGCATTTCACAGTGGGGTTATGGATTCTATGTTTTGCTTCAGAAATGGAGATTTGTATAAAGTAAGTAGATCAGTTTTTCTCTATAAATGAGACATGAAATATTTTCGTCTCCAGACATCCTCGTTTTAACTTGCTGTTGCCATGGTCACTCATTAGTATTCTATGGAGACCTGGTTGCCATGGAAAAATGTGTAGTTGTACAAGGTTTCCATAGTTACCCTCCATCGTTATGAACCTTTTGATAGATCAGCTAGCAGATCTGTTTGGGTAAGCCTGAAATATGACAGTAGTATTTAAAGCCAGGGAAATTAAGATGGGGTGTTTAATCTACAGCTTGGATATTTATCTTTAGCTCCCAAGGGAAAGGTGTTTGGGGGTCAGAAACAGCCCTGCTAAAAATAATAAACTTTCAGAAATGGCTTCACAGTTGAGAATTCAGCCTACATTTATAGTTTGTGTGGGTTTTAAATGATAGGTTTGAAAGACGGGGTTTCCTCATCTTTTCTGAACACGGATCCGCTTCCGAGGTTCTTGAGCATTCCCACAGCAGCTGCTGGCTGTCAGTCTTGGGTCTGGAGTGGGGAGGGCAGGGGATGAGGGAGACCCACAGGTGACCCTACCCAGGATAATATTCTCCAGCAACTTTTCAAAGCAAAACCCCTACAGGTTTTGGAGCTGTGAAAGGGCGGAGAAGACACATTCAAGAAGGCTGTATCTCATCTCTTTATCCTGGAATCCTGGTTACTCTCCAGAAGAGTTTGTTGCTCGGAACAATTCCACAATTCCGTTGTCATGGCCTGTGGGGGTCTGTCTCTGATCTCTGGGGAGGCGGTTCTTCCTCTGGTGATAATCATCCTCCAGGCTTCAGTTAGTTAGGAAAAGATTTTTAGGATGGAGATGGAAAAGATTCTGGCAACATTTCAAACCTTCACAGCAGCTGTGATTGAGGCAATCATGGCTGTAGGATAAGAATGAAACTAAAACAAAACACTGAATGAATGAATCTAGGTGGGGGTCTCTTTGTTACAAGGCAAGCTATCTCTGAGTGCCCAAAGGTCGCCACATTGTCATTAAATCTGGCTAGCTGGAGGGAGTTGCAACGGGCTCACTCTGGACCTGGTCAGATCAGTGGTGAAATTCTTTTTTTTTTACTACTGGTTCTATGGCCATGGCTTGCTGGGAATGGCAGGGGAAGGTTACAAACTCTCCATTCCCACCCCACTCCAGAGGAAGAATACTGCAAAATCTCCATTCCCACCCCACTCTGGGCCAGACAGAGGTGGTATTTGCTGGTTCTCCGAACTACTCAAAATTTCCACTACTGGTTCTCCAGAACTTGTCAGAACCTGCTGGATTTCACCCTTGGTTCAGATTTAACTCTATGTGGGATTAATATTTGGAAGGGACCTTTGGTGTCTCTGGAAAAAGTTGAATGAATGCCAGTGTGATCAAAGGATGGTCTCTGGCTGATATCGATGTATTAATATAATATGAGAATGCCTTTGAGAATCACGAACAAAATGGGAAGAACAGATAGAGTTCTTGGTATCCTCTGAGCTGGATTATTTTTCTGCAGACATTTCATTACCAGACCAAGCAATATCATCATTCCATGGGCAAAGGGAGTTTGCTGGTTTTTATATAGAGTAGCTTGACTTTCCAGTCTTGATGGGCTTGGTCTTATCCCTGATGGTTCCTGGATTAAAGTGGGGTTCCTTCCTTCTGGTTATTCGGTGCTGTTTTTCCCCTGCTTCTCTGGATATTGATGTTTTGACCTAGGCTTCCTGAGACAGTAAAAATCACATGCTTAGTCCCAAAAACCCACTTTTTATTTGAATGGCTGTGAATTATGTTCATTCATAGCCCGTAATGAGTCACAAAAGGTTTGTGAAGAGTCCAACAGAAATCTGCCACAGTCTTTGGGATAAGGCTGATAAGCACCCACCTTTATCTCCCTTGAAACTCCCTTGAAACAATCCCTTGATTGCCAATTAGTTTTGCAAGTAGCACAGAGTCAATATGGAACTTCAGAGTTTAAACCGACCAGAATGAACAAAGTTGCTTCCTGCAGTCTCATGTCCATTTGCTCCTCTTTTATGTCTTATGGGAGGGGCCAATCATCTCCAAGCCTTACTCCCGAGTCACCCCTTTTGTCTGAACTGTTTTTGCCTCCTGGCAGCTCTGCGCATGCGCACACTGGGAACAGCCTCCCCCTTTTCCTCTGCCTCGCTGATGTCAGACTCCAGAGGCTTCCGAGGCAGCACATAACTCCCAGAGGGCCCTGGCCCCATCACCAGACCACCTTAGTGGCATGTAGTAGATGAAGAAGGAGTTGTGGGTGAACAGATTTCCCTAAGATTATCTTGAAGATTATTTCCATGCCCGCAGCATAGATTAAATCATTTCTGGAGAAACTGAGGAAATTAATCTATTTAGCTGGATGATCTTTATAATAGAGACTGGAAAATCTTATGCAGATGCATTTTATGCTTTGATTTTTTTTTAAAAAAAATCCACGCAATTATCCTTGCTTGAGTTTGCCTCTGAATGCCAGAACATTCAATTTAGAAAACTAGTTCAAATTCCTCAGCTCTCACCCATAATAGCTTTTGTTAAAAAGGAGAACATGTTGTATTTTTCTTCCCTAATTAGAATCTGCATTATACGTGTAATGGTTCGTAGTACATAGGAATGACCTTGGGAAGGCAGAGCAAAGAGACACACAGCCAAGGGAGCACTCAGATAAAAGGGAGATCAGTTCCTGGCAAGTGTGTGGGTGGGACAAGCATATCAGAAGGGGCCCTCCCTAGTTTTTTGGGTTGTAGAGGATACGGAGAGGAGTAGATGAGAATGGTTCTTTGAGACGTGGAAGATTTAATGGAACCTTGCAATGAAGGAGAATTAGCTTCCATGGGCATGAATCCTGGCTGGTCTGCCTCACAAGGCTGACAATACAGTTTGAGCCTATTGATTCCAAATGGTTGATTATTTGTTTTTGTTTTGTTTTTTTAATTAAACACAGATTAAAACATTGGACACAGTGTAACCGTCCTGGCAGAGTCTTTGCCATACATACCAAGATGTAAAGTTATACATTATAACCACCATACTTATTTACAATTGATCTATTCAGTATTTACAAATATAAAAATATCACAATTCCAACCATGATACTTTGTTTTTATCTTATACATTTTCCACTGGTATAGTTTCATACATAATTCTAATCTCCGTTCCATAAATCTTAGTCATTGCTTATTTGGTTTTTTTTTGTTCCAACCATCGATACAATTTGTCCCAGATCTTATAATATTCTGATTCGTCTATTTATCATCCCACGTCAATTTATCCATTTCAGCACAAATCAGAATTTTCCTAATTACTTCCTCTTCTTGTGGAAAAAGACCATTCTTGCTTCTGTAATAATATGTATTGTTAAGTAGATTACCCCCTTGTTATGTTTATCGTTTATGATTCCCAAAATAAATAGTTCTGGTTTGAATTCTATTTCCTCTTTGGTTATCTCTATCAGTCACCTTTGAATTTTCTGCCAAAATTCTTTTGTTTTTGGGCACGACCACCACATACATACGTACAACTGGTTGATTATTTGGAAGGCGAGAAGACATCACATATGGCATCTTTGCCAGAATTTCAAAAGCACCAACCCAGTGCTATATTTCAGTTTTGCTGAAGTTATTGTTCTTCCTCCATTCCTTCCTCCAAACAAGGAATGGGCAGAAACTGCATCACTGGGGTTAGCCCAGGAATGGAGGAACAAAAATATTGGCAGCATGAATGCCTACTTCAGCTTCAATCACAATAATATACGAGCACACAGTAGATACAAAATCAAGCTAAATCGCTCCAAACTCGATTGCAGAAAATACGACTTCAGCAACAGAGTGGTCAACACCTGGAATGCTCTACCTGACTCAGTTGTTACATCCCCAAACCCCCATAATTTCAACTTAAGACTGTTGACCTCACCCTATTCTTAAGAGGTCTGTAAGGGTGTGTGTGTGTAAGGCCACCAGTGTGCCTACCGTCCCTGTCCTACTATCCCCATTTATTCGTACCCATTTACTATGTTCATATTTACATTTATACTTATACCTGTTGTCTCTTACATGTTTGACAAACTAAATAAAAAAAGAACTGATTCCTCCAATAAAGGGGAATATTTGTAGCTCAGGGTTGACACGAGGAGTCCTTGGTGCTCTCTGAGCTTGGTTGTTTTCTTGCAGAGGTTTCATGACCCATAGTAGGTAACATCATCAGTGAAACCTCTGCAAGAAAACCACCAAGCTCCAAGAACATCAAGCTCCCCTCGCTGATGCCTTCCTTTCTTAAGAAGAAGACGGCTGTGATGTGATCTGTTCCATGCAATCCTTCACGCCCCCTCAGGCCAGCATCCTTCAAGGTGCTCTTGTGCATTCTGCATTATCAAAAAACACAAGTAGACATCACGGGTCTCTGGGTTTAATGCAGTGGTGGGTTTCAAAAATTTTTGCAACCTACTCTGTGGGTGTGGCCTCCTTTGTGAGAGTGGCTTGCCGGCCATGTGACCTGGTGGGAGTGGCTTGCCAGCCATGTGTTTGTTTGTTTGTTTGTTTGTTTGTTTGTTTGTTTGTTTCTTTCTTTCTTTCTTTCTTTCTTTCTTTCTTTCTTTCTTTCTATCTCTCTCACTCTCTTTCCTTCCTTTTGTCTCTCTGTCCCTTTTTTCTTTTTTTCTTTCATCTCTCTCTCACTTTTTCTTTCTTTTTTCTTTTTTTATTTATTTATTTCTTCCTTTCTTTCTCTTTCTCTCTCTCTCTGTGTCAGTTTGTCTGTCTGTCTGTCTGTCTGTCTCTCTCTCTCTCTCTCTCTCTGTGTGGCAGTGGTGGGTTTCAAAAATTTTTGGAACCTCTTCTGTAGGTGTGGCCTGCTTTCCGGGTCCACTGCTGGAACCTCTTCTAACCGGTTCGGTAGATTTGACGAACCGGTTCTACCGAATAGGTGTGAACTGGTAGGAACCCACCTCTGGTTTAATGAGATATGCGTATTGTACAGATGGGTCTATGGTGTAATTCTGCACTGAGGAAAAAAAATACTAAACAAGGAGTAAGGAAAGGACTGAAGGGAAAACTGGGAGCGAAGGGAAAAGGGATGGAGAAACCCAGATAGGAATTGGGTTGATGGATTCTCCTTTGAGTTCCCTGGAAGAGTCCATCTTCCTGTTTCTTTAGAGCAGGGATCTCCAACCTTGGCAACTTTAAGATGTGTGGACTTCAATTCCCAGAATTCCCCAGCCCGCATGGCGGACTGGGGAATTCTGGGAGTTGAAGTCCACTGGTCCACTTTAGAGCTATGGTTGATGTTCGCCATTTTAATTCCTGTGAGTGTAAGATTTATTCACTGGATTTCCAGAGGGTCACAATGGTACCTGACTTTATCGTTCTTTTTTAACAACCGGTTTTCATTCCCCTCACCTCACCCTTTTTACTAAAGCTCTTTTTTTTCTTTCTTTCTTTCTTTTAGGTTTACCACAGATTCTATCCTCCTGGAAACACTAGAAAAGTAAGTGAATGAATAAATCAATGATGCTTCTTTGGAAAATCAGCCTCCCTATTTTCACTCTTTGGTATTAGAGGTGAACAATTTTTAGACACTCGGTGAATGAAAGTGTACACTAAGCTGAGATGAACCAATCTGTGTGGTTGAGGTTTGGGAAATAAATAGCCTTTCTTAAAATATTCCAACTCCCATGAGAAATTCTCTGTTGGATATACACTGTGGAAAAGAATAGCCCAAATCCCCCCTCAATAACAGAGGACAGGAGAGGAATAATTGGAGAATTAGATAAATAAATAAATAAAAAAGGACCTCCTGACTGAAGTCCTCCATTTTATCTCCATGTAGGTTGTGTGGCATCTGAAAAAGGGGGTGAGGTTTCAAACAGGCCATTGCACCTGCCATTTTGGCAGCCTTCAAGCCCCTCCTCCTGCATTCCCAGATGGCCCTTCCAGTGGGACTGACCACAATACACACGTGTCATACCCCTGTTGGAGTCCGACACTGAGATGGAAGACCAACAGCTGACAGAGAGTGGGAGAGTGGCTCCGTTGGCTGGGAAGGAAACTGGGGAAGGGCAAAGTCAGGCTGGGCAGAGCAGGGGAGATGCAGAACAAGGGAGAGGTGGTTCAAATGAAGATCAAGACCCAGCCCCTCCACATCCTAGGACATGCAGGGAAGAACACAGAGGAGAGCAATGTGGGTTACATGGTTTACAGGGAAGGAAAGGACCCCAATTCCCTTCACAAGGCACACCTGGGGATGGAGCTTAAAGGAGAGGCAGTTGGGAGGGGCGTTGGTCAGGAACAAACACTGAATTCATCTAGTGTTGAGAGTTGTGGCCTGCATTCCTGGCATTCCTCCTGATTGATTGAATTCATTGTCGTGCTTCTGTGTGCTTATCTTGCCTTGTTGGAATTATTCACTTCTTGGACTCATTATCTGGAGTGATTGACTGCAGTCATTCTGCTTACAGCGTTTGGACTGGAGTATCTACAGCCAGAGGCTGCTGCAGGTTTGTAGAAGAGCTTTCTCCAAGTCAGAGAGTAACGGACATTGGGAGCAAAGTTGGAGCCAATAAAGGGACTCATACCTGTTCTCTGGCTGTGTTTCCTTTGTGCCACGTCCTGAGTCATCACACACACATTTGATTGAATTGCTTTGGTTTCATTGCATTTGTCATGACATGACTTT
The DNA here is from genome assembly GCF_009769535.1 of Thamnophis elegans. Classification (NCBI taxonomy): domain Eukaryota; kingdom Metazoa; phylum Chordata; class Lepidosauria; order Squamata; family Natricidae; genus Thamnophis; species Thamnophis elegans. Next base: position 28,513,155 of record NC_045555.1, on the reverse strand, counting down.
ATTTTCAATCGTTCCAAAAGCTGCTGAACTTTGGGCAGGCTTCGGTGAACGCATCTTGCTTAATCTTGATGCTTCTGCTCTCACAAGAAACACACAGAAGCACTTCATCCCTTCTGTGTTCCCAAAAGGAAAAGAGAAACAAACCAGTGAGAGGTGAATTCAGCTGCTGGGGGGGGGGGGGGGGCAAAGATATAAAATCTGTTTCTAAAGTTAAAGTTGCAGACTGTCGGGTTTCCCTTTTTAAGCTGTCTGTGGAAATCCTGGAAAGATGGGGCTGTTTCTGTGTGTATTGTGTGTGTGTGTGGGGGGGGTGGTTGTACTCCCTGGTAGGAGAAGCAATTCCTGCATAAGGTTCTAAGATGAGGGGAACCCCTTTTCGGCTGGGGTCTCCCCCTAAGCATCCTTGGCAGCCGCTGCCTTTCAGCACCTTGGAAGAGACTTCCCTTGCAGCCAGCTTCATCTTGGTTGGCTTGAGTTTTTAAAAAGCACAATTGCTGTTTTCATTTTGCTTTAGTCTTGTGGTTTTATTCTGAGCTTATATTTTATGTTTTTGATTTCCACACTAGACGTTTGCTGGCAAGTAGTTTAAGAAATACAATGAATGCATTAAATAATTTTACAGAGACTAGTGTTTTTAAAGATGATTAGCACTTTGTGTGCTCCCCATACCAAGCAGCTTGGCTAATTAATTTTTTAAAAAAGGTACAGTGAGAGGCAAAGGATATAATTTCCTATTTGCTGCATTTATGCATCTATCTGATATACCTAGTCCCAAGACTCCCAAGTCTCCAAGTGGCTTGTAATAACGAACGCTGAATGCTGAAAGCGTAAATCAGCTACAACGAAACTGGAAAACCCAGAACAGCATCATAAAAATAATAAATCCCTCCTTGGGCAAAGCTGTGACAGCAGGCGCAAAAGCCACCAGAGAATCAAAGGCCCCTCTAACCTTGCTTGCTGTTCAACATGTTAACCCCAGATCCCACTTAAGCCATCTTGATGGCCCTGTGGAGGGTCAGAGAGGAGAAGTGACACACAGCCCTTCATAGAGGAAAAGTGCCTTTGGGTCTGCAGACCTCCGGTTGGGAGTGGTTGCAGGAGCTCACCAGGCTCGGTTTTTATGGCTTGTTCCTTTCCGCCTGACAGTTGTTCTTTTCTTACAGACAGTCAACAAACTTATTCTGCTCATTAGGAAAGAGGTGACCAAGATTCAGCCTGACACTCAGAGGCTGCACTCTTTGGTGTCTTCACAATTGTATCACTAGGACTAACACGTTGTCATTCATCTATTGGGCTGTTAAGGGGAGAAATGCCACGTCCAATATCTTAGTGTTGCAACTCTTTATTTTGGTGTCTAATGCCAAAAAACAAGCGTATTTGGGGGAGTAAGCCCTCTAGTTATTCTGACCTAGGCTTGCGGAGAAAGCATAAACAACAATCTTAGTCCCCCAAACCCTCTTTTATTTAAACGGCTGTGAATTGTGGTCATTAACCGTCTGCAAGCCTTCACAAACAGTCTGTGAAGATTCCGACAGATGTCTGCTCGAGTTGCCACAGTCTTTCAGGGGAATGTTGACAAAAACCCACCTTATTTCCCTGGGAACACTGCCACAGACCTAATAGCCAAATGCAGAGTAGGGCCAAACTTAGCACAGAGTCAAACAGAACTTTTCAAAGCTTGAACTGACCAGATGAACTAGTTGCTTCCTGCAAAAGCTCACGCCCCGTTCGGTCCTCTTTTATGTCTTATGGGAGGGGCCAATCATCTCCAAGCCTTACTCCCAAGCCGACCCTATTTCTCTTAATGTTCTTGCCTTCTAGCAGCACTGCGCCATGCGCACACTGGGAACAGGCTCCATTGTTCTTCTGCCTGTCAGACTCTGGAGGCAGCAAATAACTACCAGATGGCCTTGACCTCCCCCTTTGCCTCCAATGCAGAGCCCTTGTTCAAGCCTTCCCCAGACTCCAGGACTGGCCCATGCTCCTCCCCAACCTCCTCACTGTCCGGACTCTGCTGCCAGCTCTGCTAGCTGCTGGCGGGCCACAACACAAATGTCCAGTTTAGTGGAGAGAAGTTAGCCTGGTTCTCATCTTCATGGGCTCAGTTCGATCTTGTGCATCAGATCTGGAAAAAAAAATCAGGGTTTTAAAAATTCATTTTCTTAATTTGTTTTGATTTTTTTTAAAAAAAAACACCTTTGTTTTGCTATATTTTTATTTACTGCAATTCTTGCCGCATGGAGTACCATGCAGGTTCTCAAGCCGTATTCTTAATTTCTCTGGTAGCCACTCCAGTCGTTATAGAAACAGCTGGTCTGGAGTCTGGCAAGAATGGTAGAGCTGTGGTGGCTCTCCCATGGCTTCAGCCTTCTCCTCCGACAAAAATGATTAATTCTGTTCTGGAAATGTGGAGACAGCTGGGCTTTTCTCCAGATATCCATTATGTAATCATTTTCTTATAGCTCCTCAGTGCTTTGCTGATTGCAGAGGGGCAGAGAAATGGATCTCTGCTTTCTGAAACAGTCAGTTGAGGACACCTCGGATTCCTAGGTGAGCTTAGTGCTGTTTACGAGATCCAGGGAGAGCTTTCAATCTTGGAGGAGAACCAGGCGCATCAGCAAAGTTCAGAAGCTCCTGAGGCTCAGCTAGTTTCTTTTTCTTCTTGAATAAAAGAGCCAAACCAGAGCCTTGTTCCATCTTAAGAGCCATGGTGACGCAGTGGTTAGAGTGCAGTACTGCAGGCTACTTCTGCTGACTGCCAGCTGACTGCAATTTGGCAGTTCAAATCTCATCAGGCTCAAGGATGACTCAGCCTTCAGTCCTTCCCAGGTGGGTACATTGAGGACCCAGATTGTAGGGAGCAAGAGGCTGACTCAGTAAACTGCTTAGAGAGGGCTGTTAAAGCACTGTGAAGCGGTATATAAGTCTAAGTGCTATTGCTATCTTCCACGTTTTTCTGGGCTTCCGTTGTGTCTTATTTCAACTCCACAGCAGAATGTTTGGGGGAGGCTCTTCTAACCATCAGGCTGGGCTTGTGGGAGTGGTGCCCTTGGTAGCATGTTATGAACTCATGTATATTATCAATAAGATGAAACCAGACTTTCACAGAAACACAGCCAAGATCAGCTTTTCTTCAGGCTGAGGACCTCGGTTGATGTACAAGGCTGAGAGGTCTGAATGTTGAGAAGACAACCCTTGGGAAGCAGTTGTTTCCATCTTTAATTTTTTACCTGGGACAAGTTCCTTTGTGACTTATTTTTCCAGACTCCCATCAGACTGTTTTAGAGAGGTAATATTTCAAGAAAGGTTTTGTAACACTTTCCTGTGAACTTGATTTCTAGACAAAGTGCCAAGAGGCTGGGAAGAGGCTGGGTGTTGTGGCCCGCCAGCGGCCACTGGAGCTGGCAGCAGATTTGGAAATGAAGAGATTGGAGAGTAGCATAGGCTAGTCCTGGAGTCTGGGGTTATCAGTTAGCAGCTGCCTTCAGGGTCAGACATCAGTGAGGCAGAAGAACAGCTGGAGCCTGTTTCCAGTGTCTGCATGTGCAGAGTTGCCAGACTAAGGGAACAGCTAAAGAACAGGGGTTGATTTGGGAGTAAGGCCAGAATTGGACGATGAATAGCCCCTCCCAGAGGAAATGATAGAGGAGCAAAAGGGGAGTGGAGTTTGCAGGAGACAGTTTGCTTAATTGTTTCATGATTCTCTGAGACTCCTTGCCAGGTTTTGCAGATACCGGCCTGTCAGCTCTCCAAGCCAGATAAGGTCTGTGGTTGTAAATCCTCCCTCAAAAGACTTTGCTGGATGTGAATGAGCAGAATTCACAGTAAATTAATAACAGGGTTTTTTTGTTGGGACAAGGAGTTTGCTTCAGGCTCTTGGGAAGCCTCGGTCAGAACACTGGGATCTGATGTTCCATTAGTTGACTTGGAATTTTTAACAGCTTCCACTGTAGCAAAGGAAGGTCTGAGTGCTCAGAAAGGCTTCAGATGAGTTGGGTTGTGGTGGAGTAAGGCTTGAAATGTTTCGTGTCTTCTCTCCTATGCCACAGTATGAATGAAAAAAAGCTTATCCTTTAGCATCAAGGCCATGGGGGTGGGTGGGTTGGTTTGCTGAGGGCTTCCTAATGCACAATTCACAAGGAAAACAAGGCCAAAGGAGTAAGTTTTTAAAAAATCTACTTTTGTAAAACAATCTCTAGCAAACAGTGGAAGCCACATCTAAAGGCATGCCTTGCAGCCTGTCAGTCTCAACAATAAAGCCGGAACATGGAACTTGAATAAAGATGCAACAGCAATGGAGGCACTTCAGCACAGGCCATGAATAACAAAACAACGACAACAAAAATGTTTCTCTGACTTCTGATATCTCCATAATGTAGTTGTGCGGCATGTTGTTGTTGTTGTTGTTAGTTGTAAAGTCATGTCCAACCCATTGCGACCCCATGGACAACGTTCCTCCAGGACTTCCAGTCCTCTATCATCCCCCGGAGTCCATTTAAGATCATGCCTACTGCTTCCGTGAGTCCATCCTGCCACCTCATTCTCTGTCATCCCCTTCTTCTTTTGCCCTCAATCTTTTCCACCATGAGGCTTTTCTCCAGTGAGTCCTTCTCATTAGGTGGCCAAAGTCTCTGAGTTTCCTCTTCAGGATCTGGCCTTCTAAAGAGCAGTCAGGGTGGATCTCCTCTAGGACTGACCAGTTTGATTGCCTTGCAGTCCAAGAGACTTGCAGGAGTCTTCTCCAGCACCAGAGTTCAAAGGCCTCCATTCTTTGGCACTCAGCCTTCCTTATAGTCCCACTTTCACAGCTATCCATTGCAACTGGGAAAACCAAAGCCATGACTATATGCACGTTTGTTGGCAAAGTGATGTCTCTGCTTTTTAGTAGGCTGCCTAGATTGTTGTGCAGCATAGATTTTGCTTTTGGCAACTTGCCTGTGAAGTTCAACAGGCAAAGTCCTTTTTTGTGCTGGGCAATAACAACAGGACCTGCCATTGTGTCTCAGCACAATTTGCATTTAGTTTATTTGCCTAATTAAGGGGCACCTTGTGACCCAGAGCCTATGCGACTTTCCCAGCAAACTATGAGGAAACAGCAGCCCAAGTTTCATTTTTCTTATCTCCTCTATACAGTTCCTCTGCTTTTGAGCATCTGCTTCAGTGATTCTCCCTCTCCTCTTCTCCAAAAGCTCCTGTCCAACTGGCTGCAGGCAGGGAAGACACGCATGGCAAGTTTAACTGCATAGATTTTGTCAAAACCTTCCCTTTATGGACTGATTTACCCAAAGCCTTAAAATAAACTCACCCTTTGGCAATGATTTTTATTAAATACTTTTAAAAAAGAGTAATAACAGACAATAGATAAGAAAGTTAAATAGGAAGCAAGTGAAAAGAAGGTGCAAAGTAAAAATGGAAAAGAAGAGAAAAGTTACAATGGGGTCCTTCCACTCATGACCATTGCACCATCCCTGCAGTCACTTGATTGTGATTCAGATGATTGACGGCTGGCAGGTATGACAGCTGCCCAGGGTCAATGACCACCCTTTGCGTCCTTCCCAGCTGGCTTCCAACAAGCAGTCAGTGGGGAAAATTGGATTCACTGAACAGTCGCTTGACTGCCACGGCAAAAAAAGGTAGTAAAATTACGCATAACTCACTTAACGACTGCAGCACTTAGCAATGGAAGTTCAAGTCACAATTGAGGTCATAAGTCAAGGGCTAGCTGTATTCTGAAATATCTATCTTTTGCACTGGGACTATTACTCTCTGTAAAGGTAAAATGAAAACCTGGATGTTTAAGCTTCAAAGTTTCAGTGTAGTTCCTGAAGGCTGGCGATTCTCAAAGTGTGATTTAGGATCTCTGGGTATTTCAAAATCCATTAAGGGGGTCCATGAAGTCAAAGGAATAAACTTTTTAAAATGTCTCAGTTTTAAATTTTTAATTATAGCAAAATGTTGATGGATATAAGCAGTGGTGGGATTCCGCCAGTTCGCACCTATCGGGAGAACCAGTTGCTAACTTTCTAAGCAGTTCAGGAAGCGGTTGTTGGAAAGACATCTTTTGTTTGTCCCACTTTTACAGGCTAATCCTGTAAGGAAGGCAAGAAGGACACATTCTGGTGTTGTTTCTAGCTAATCTTTATGCCCTGCTTACAGAAACCGCATCTCCGGTTAACCCTTATTACATTGTAACAGCTAAGGTGAAGTGCCCATCGACATGAGTGACATTGAGATGGCTACGCCCATGCCAGTCACATGGACCACGAGCCCCACCCCCCCCCCCTACCCAGATGGTCATTAGGGCGAGAAACCGGTTGTTAAATTATTTGAATCCCACCACTGGATATAAACCACCCAAGGCTTCTTTCGGATTCTCCGTCATTTTTAAACAATGCAAAGAGGGAACTAGCAAAAATGAGGGTATGGCCAACTAATATGTCTGTGGTAAAGTTATTGACGCTTTTGTTAGAAAATCCTCAAATTACAATGAGGTGAAGGCAGTACCAGCATGCTGCACCCAGGCAATTTGCTGACTGAAGAATTCAGTTATGGTTACCTAAGCACAAAGTAAACAGCTCCACAAGTTTACATTTTCTGCAAAATCTGTATGCTGGAGGAGGGCATAGTGTACTTTGTTGGTGGCAAAGGTGATGTTCTAAATGTTTCTGATTTTTGATAATGGAGACAGACAAATTTGGGGATGGGAAAGTTCAAGGAAGATAATGTAGAGGTATGTCGGGATTGTCATAATCCTCCCATTGAGTTGTACAGAACTGTGGTGGAATGAAGTCTGGATTCCCAAAGAGAGGAGCCACATTCTAGAGCAGTAAGAGACAGTGAAGTTTAGATTCAGGGTCTCCAACCTTGGCAACTTTAAGACTTGTTGACTTTAACTCTCAGAATTCCTCAGTCAGGGAGTTGAAATCCACAAGTCTTAAAGCTGCCAAGGTTGGAGACCCCTCATTTAGATCATTTGGCTGGGAGGAAGAGAGTAACGACGGCTCTTCCCCAGCAATTCTCAGAGTGTGATGTCAGGGTCCCAAATAGCATCCAAACGTAACTCAGAGTCCAAGGCTTAATTATTGCTCAAAGTTCAAATTTATTAAGAGAGCCATGTTGGCACATATGGGAAAATCTGAATCTGAAAGCTCCTGGTTTTTTCCCACTTAGTTGAAAGTCAAGATCTTGCCCCATACCCACAAGTCCATCACATGGTCCAATCTTCCACTGCCATGCTGGCAGGCTTCCACCCATCCAGTTCTGGTCAGATGCAGAGTGTAAAGAGAAAGGAGACCTTGCTTTCTAGAATTTTTTTTGTTTTGGCTACATAGCATCTAACTCCTACAATCTTACTACCATTTTCCTACAACTAGAAAATGATAGTAGGATAATAGAACGTGTGGCAGGCCAAAGATCCTAAAGAAAAGATGGCTGCAGGCTGACAGCGCGTCTTTAATGATGAAAGTACCAGTTCCCATGGGTACAGGGTCTTATTTTTTTTGACCCCCTGAAATAAGTACTTGGCCTTATTTTCGGGGAGGTCTTTTATTATTGCGTGCAGGAGGACCCCTTAACCTCAGTCCACAGCTGCAAAACAGCTGATCCAGAGAGGACCGGATATTCTGTTTCTGTTTCAGGCACACTCTGCCAGCCCTAGCATTGCCAAGAGAAAGGGCGCGGTAACTAGGGTTTGCGGGAAGGCCTCCTGAGGCTGTTTGCGTGGATGGCAGGTGCATGTGGGGCACAGCGGGCATGTTCCCCTCTCCACCAGGAAATGACGGGGACCGGCTGCATATGCATATAAATATTTTTTGGGAGGGGCTTATTTTAGCGCATGTGCTCAAACGCCTGATTGGGCTTATTATCCGGGAGGTCTTATTTTCAGGGAAACAGGGTAGTCCCCTTGGTTTGGCAAGGTTTCTGTGTTTTTAGGCAAGGTTACAATAAGGGAAACTGCTCAAAAGTTGCCCTGCGTGTCTTCCTTGGTTTCGGGGAATGACAAGAATGGAGGAACGGTTTGATCTCTACAACGACATATAATGTGATGTGAAACTTCATGGTTATTTTTTTTTTAGTGAGGGAAACCTGTGAGTTGTGTAGTCCAGGCCATTTATTTTAAAGCCAGCAGACTCATTTTGGCAAATGGCCCCCGAATCAGTAGGTCAAATACTTTTATATCTTTTTAAAATTGAATTTGAATTATTACTCTGACTGGCTGGCTTGGAGGCCGAGTTCTTCCTACCCCCAAGAATGATGACCACAAACAAAAGAAAGGGAAGAATTAATTAAGTCCAACAGCAATGCAAGATTCCCAGTTTATTCTAAGATTTGACTCATATGTGCCATAACAGCACTAAAAGCAAATAGACTTTTCTTTATATCTTATAATGGGCAATCTTTCTAAAATTTTGATTTAAGAGGACATGTCTTTGATAGGCATTGTGCACAGACCAATATTTTAGCACAAAAAGTGCATTTCTTTTGTGGCTAGAGGTCCAAAGAGAAAGATGCTGTCAATCTCCAAGGGAGGGTTGGGCAGTTCATGACCTTCTTCCAGTCTTGCCAATCAGAAACAGGGAGAAGCAAGGACTGGAAGGAGGCAGATTTCTGTAGGAGACATAGAGCTTATATCTCCAGTAAAAAGGCACAAGCAGGCTCACAGTCTGGCATCGTCATTTTTATTCATTAATTGAACGTGCCACTTGGCTTTTTAAAAAAAATATATCACAAAATCTTTTAATATTATGAAAGCAGAAGATGAAGCCAAGAAGGATTTCATATTATTATTTATTATAATTTTTCACCATCCCCTGCTTTAAAGACTAATCTGTTCAAAGACATTTGTAATCAGGTGCCTTCTAAATTATATAATTAACAATAAAAAATGATGTAAACAGTGTTCTAAATGGGATGGCTGAGCTCTGGAAAAGCCAAACAGACTCAATCAAATCTCTCTCTCCCTCCCTCTCTCTTTCTCCCCTGCCTCGCCCCTCTATAAAACTTGTATATATAAATGACAAAAAACTTGGAAGAAGAACAGGTTAGCATAGGATTAGTCAGGATAGTTCTTTGCTTTTTACTTATTATTTGGGGATTTTATACAAATCACAGAGAAAACTACCTGTACTTTCTGTTATGGAAGACATGGTTAACAGTCATATCCTCCCCCTGGATAGTTTTCCTGAACTTTGAAGACAGTTGAACAAAATGATCCTTCTGGTCCTTTCCAGGTCGCCTTTCCAGAATAAGTATAGAGTAAGGTGACCAGTTTTCAGATTGGGAAAAGAGGGATGTCCTTGACGGGGGGGGGGGGCTTGATTAAAAAAATATTTTTTTTTGTCAAAAGGTCACCCCCAGACACTGAAACCAGCATAAATACGAATCTGTTGCCAACAAATTGTTGATCACAGTGACCATGAGGATGCTGCAACGGTCGCTAAGTGTGAAAAATGGTCGCAACGGTTTCGCTTAAGTGTGTAAAATGGTCGCTAAGTGTGAAAATGGTCATCAGTCACTTTTTTCAATGCCATTGTATCTTCCTGATTATTAAAAGTGCAAATTCACTCAGTGTCAATCATGACTCCTGAGTCCATTTCAAATATTGTGCATAGAAATTTTAAAATATGGCTTGTTTCAATTTATTTGGATAGAATCTTTTTTTAAATAGTCTAAGACAATTTAAAAAAAGAATCAACACAGAATACCACTATTTTACAAAATCATATGCACAATAAATAAAATATTATTTTAAAATACATTAAAAAAATAAAAGAAAAAATCCGGCTCACTTACCTAGCAGGCAGGCAGAGTCAGCAGATCTTCGTAGCGATGGATGGAAGCACACAGGGAGCCTATATATTACGCAACTGCAGTAACAATGACAATGATGAAGGATTGGATTGAGTTAAAGAATAAAAGAAATTCTGATCTTAGAAGGCCAGTGACCTGCAGGCAGGCTGGCATAATTTCTTATCGGAATGAATGACAACATAAAACGCACAAATACTTTCAAAATCATTTAATTGGAACTTTAGTGCAACAATGGCTCAAAATAAAAAAAAAAACTATGTGAAAACCCCAATTGGCTATCACCAACAGAAAGAACGACACACCCAAATTTTACAGATTGGAACAAAATTCTAAGATACAGAGATCTAATTGACAGACAGGGAAATTTAAAAACAATGAAGAATTGGCAGATCAGAATATGAAAGGTGATTGGCTAACCTACCTCCAAATTAAAACTAAATACAATAAAGAGACTAAAATATATGGTATTGAAACAGAACCACACGAATGGATAAAATTATTCAAAGTCTGGACAGAAAGATGATAGGGAAAATATACAAATTCCTCTTGAAGTATCAAATGGAAGAGGAAATTGTAAAAGAACCAATGATAAAATGGGCACAGAACTTTGGCTATAACATTGAACTAGACAAATGGGAAAAATTTTGGGGAATAAATTTAAGAATGACACTATCAATCCCATACAAGGAAAACCAGTACAAATGCTTTATTATAGATGGCATCTGGCACCATCAAGGTTGGCCAAAATTTCAACAAATACCTCGCTAAATTTCTGGAAATGTGATTCAATACATCATGGCACATATTATCATTTATGGTGGACTTGTGAAGAGGCAAAAAAAATTCTGGAAAAGGATCAAAATTGGTTGGAAGAATAACAAAGGTTAAGTTAGATTGGAAACCTGAACTCTTTCTATTAGGAATTATACCAAGAAATACAAAAAGAAATACAATATCTAATACTACATATACTTACAGCAGCAAGGATCGCTTTCGCCCAGAAGTGGAAAAATAAACTAAACCTAAATGAAGAAGAAATAATAAGAAAAATTATGGACTGTGCCGAAACTGGATCTATTAACAAAAGAAATACAGGGAAAAGAAGAATCAGAATTTTATTGGATATGGGATAATGGTATATAGTTGGATGGAACAAAGGAATCACAGACAGTGGTCACATTGGTTTTGCCCCATTTTATGACCTTCCTTGCTATAGTTGTTAAGTGAATCACTGCTGTAAAGTGAATTTGGCTTCCCTATTGAATGTGTATGTTAGAAGGTTGCAAAAGGTGAGCATATGACCCTGGGACATTGCAACCATCATAAATATGAGCCAGTTGCCAAGTGTCCAAAGGCTGCCCCCTCCCTCTCCTGCCGCGGCGATCCCAATTCACTCAGCCGGGGCAGGCAATTTCTGCACGAACGGACTCCTCGCGGCCGCAGGAGGAGAGGGAGGAGGGGGCAGCCGCCCGCAGAGAACTTCCACGCGGTTCAGGGGCTTCTGCCGGGCGGCGGGAGCCCCTGAACCGCGTGGAAGTTCTCTGCGGGCGGCTGCCCCCTCCTCCCCCTCTCCTCCTGCGCGGCGATCCCAATTCACTCAGCCGGGGGGGCAATTTCTGCATGAATGGATTCCTCGCGGCCGCAGGCGATCCCAATTCACTCAGCGATCCCAATTCACTCAGCCGGGGCGGGCAATTTCTGCACGAACGGACTCCTCGAGGCCGCAGGAGGAGAGGGAGGAGGAGGGGGCAGCCGCCCGCAGAGAACTTCCACGTGGTTCAGGCAACCCGCCCCGGCTCTGCCACCCTCCTCCTCCCTCTCTGCTGCGGCGATCCCAAATTAATTCACTCTGATTAGATTAGATTACTCACCAGTGAGTAAACGCAGCTGCAACCCCAAAAGACGAAAGGAAATGGAGACTTGCGCAGGCGTGCTCAGCTAAGCGGAGTCCAGCCAATCAGTGAGCTGGTTGGGATGGAAAATTTTCAGCACGTGGCGTGCTGAAAATTTCCCATCCCAGCCAGCTCACTGATTGGCTGGAGTCCAGGCCAATCCAATCAGTGAGCGGCAGGCTGGGCTGGCTTAAATTTGTAGGTAGGTAGGATAGAGAACAGAACGATGAGCCAGCCCAGCAAGCTAGCAGCTGATGGGCGGGAGCTGCAAGCGCCAAAAAAGCGTGCTTTTTAAAAAAGCATGCGGGACGCGGGAAAATGCATTAAAAAGCGGGGTGTCCCGCCAAAAGCGGGACGTCTGGTCACCTTAGTATAGAGGGATCTTGGCCAGAGTTTCCTTGATCAATCAAGGCTTTAATTGAATAATGGAACAATAAAATGAGTGGTTTAGGTTTTAAGGTTTTATTTGTATTTTGTATAAGTTTATTTATTTGTATAAGTTTATTTATAGGCCGCCCTTTTCCCTGAGGGGACTCAGGGCGGCTTACAACATATAGGAGGGATACATACAATGACATATAGCACAATACATCATTAAAAGAATAAAGCAACATTCATTATTCGGGCGGGGACGGATTATAATCTTTAACCCCAGGCCTGGCGGGATAGCCAGATCTTGAGGGCTGTGCGGAAGGTCTGGAGGGTGGTGAGGGTACGAATCTCCACGGGGAGATCGTTCCAAAGGGTCGGAGCTACTACTGAAAAGGCTCTCCTCCGCGTAGTTGCCAGTTGACACTGACTGGCAGATGGAACTCGGAGGAGGCCCAATCGGTGGGATCTGATAGGTCGCGAGGAGGTAATGGCAGGAGGCGGTCTCTCAAGTACCCAGATCCACTACCATGAAGGGCTTTATGGGTGGTAAGTAGCACCTTGAAGCGCACCCGGAGATCAACAGGTAGCCAGTGCAGCTCGCGGAGGATAGGTGTAACGTGGGTGTATCGAGGTACACCCACAATTGCTCGCGCGACTGCATTCTGGACTAGCTGAAGTCACCGGATGCTCTTCAAGGGCAGCCCCATGTAGAGCACGTTGCAGTATTCCAGCCTAGAGGTCACAAGGGCACGAGTGACTGTTGAGAGAGCCTCCCGGTTCAGGTAGGGTCGCAACTGGCGCACCAGGCAAACCTGGGCAAATGCCCCCTGGTCACAGCCGACAGATGGTGATCAAAGGTCAGCTGTGGATCCAGAAGGACTCCCAAGTTGCGAACCCTGTCTGAGGGGTATAATATTTGGCCCCCCAGCCTGAGTGATGGAACACTGGTCAAATTATTGGGAGGAAAACACAACAGCCACTCGGTCTTTTCTGGGTTGAGTACAAGCTGTTAGCCCTCATCCAGTCCCTAACGGGCTTCGAGACCCCGGTTCATCACATCCACGCTTCATTGATTGGCATGGGGCGGACAGATACAACTGCGTATCGTCCGCGTATTGGTGGTATCTTATCCCATGCCTCCGAATGATCTCGCCCAGCGGTTTCATGTAGATGTTAAATAGTAGGGGGGACAGGGACGACCCCTGCGGCACCCCATATGTTAGGGGCCTAGGGGTCGATCTCTGCCCCCCCAACCAACACCGACTGCGACCTGTCCGAGAGGTAGGAGGAGAACCACTGCAAAACAGTGCCTCCCACTCCCACCTCCCGCAGTCGTCGCCATGAAGGATACCATGGTCGATGGTATCGAAAGCCGCCGGAGAGGTCAAGGAGAACCAAGATGGAGGGATGGCCTCCATCCCTGGATCTCCAGAGATCATCGGTCAATGCGACCAAAGCGGTTTCTGTGCTGTAACCAGGTCCTGAAGCGGACTGGAATGGGTCAAGGTAATCTGGCTTCCTCCAAGGACCGCGAAGCTGGGAGGCCACCACTTTCTCAACAACCTTCCCAATAAAGGGGAGGTTGGAGACTGGACACATAGTTGTTCAAAATGGGTGGATCCAGCGGTGGCTTCTTCAGGAGGGGGTCCTCACCACCGCTATCTTCCAAGGGCCGGTGGGAAAGAAGCCCTCCCAAAGAGAGGCATTCACCATAGCCTGGATCCATAACTAAGGCAGAATATCAGCAAATAGCCCGAGCATGTAAAGATGAAGTGATGAAAGCTAAAGCTAAGGTAATTGTTGAGGACGGCTGGATCCAAAGATGGTTTCTTCAGGAGGGGTCTCACCACCGCCGCTTTAAGTGTGGCGGGGAAGTGCCCCTCCCGAAGGGAGGCGGTAATAACCCCTGGATCCAGCCCCGTGTCACCTCTCCGCTGTTGGCAACCAGCCAGGAGGGACACGGGTCCAGTACACAAGTGGAGGCACTCACAGCTCTCATGGCCTTGTCCACGTCCCTGGGGGCAACATCCTGAAACTCAACCCAGCGATGGTCTGCCAAATTATCCGCCTGTGCCTCGGCTGGATCTGCAAGGGTGGAGTCCAAATCCGACCGAAACCGAGCAACTTTGTCCGTTAAGAACTGGACATAGTCTTCAGCCCTACCCTGCAAGGGGTCCCCCGTATCCCTCCTATTTAGGAGGGAACGGGTTATCCTAAACAGGGCGGCTGGACGAGACTCAGCGGACGCAACCAAGGTGGCAATAGACGATCTTTTTGCTGTCCTAAGTGCCCTGATGTACTCCTTGGTGCAAGTTGTTAAGAGTGCTCGGTTCGATTCGGATTTATCGGACCTCCATAGGTGCTCTAGGCGTCTCCTCCCGCTTCCTCTCCCGGAGCTCCTCGGTGAACCAAGGAGGCCTCCGGGATCCGCCACCTCGGAGTGGCCGTAGTGGCTCAATCCGGTCAAGGGACTCCGATGCTGCCAAGTGCCAGGCAGCAACCAGAGTCTCCACCGGACTGTGGGCAAGAGTATCAGGAATAACCCCAAGCTCCGTCTGGAACCTCAAGGGGTCCATAAGTCGCCTGGGGCGGAACCACCTGGTCGGTTCCTCCTCCCTACAGTGGGGGTTTGGTCTCCGGAAGTCAAGCCTTACAATTAGGATTTAAATTAGGATTTGTATGCCGCCCACTCCCTAGAGACTCTGGGCGGCTTACAGATAAAAACGGGGTGGGGTGGGGGGGACATATAAAAAATTAAAAGAACAAACATTAAAATTTCACAACATACATACAACTTAGAGTGGAGCTGGATAAACTCAACAGTCCCAGGCCTGCCGGAACAGCCAGGTCTTAATCACTTTGCGGAAGGCCGGAAGAGTAGTAAGGATGAGAACTATCTTGAATGCATTGGGTCAATATTAAATGTTGGGAGGGGGGAATGACATTGCCATAGGTCTATACTACAGGCCATCCAACCAAGCAGAGGAAGTAGATGAACTTTTTGCTAGTCAGCTAACTAAGATATGTAGGAAGCACACCACAATAGTAGTGGGGGATTTTAACTACTCTGACATCAACTGGGAAACAAACTCTGCACCAAGTGGAAGATCCAACAGGTTCCTAACAAACCTAGCAGACAACTTTGTTTCCCAAAAAGTAGAGAACAAGGGGATCAGCCATAATGGACTTAATTCTCACTAACAGAGAGGAAATGAATAGAAGGTGTTGAAGCCACAGGAACCCTGGGGGCAAGTGACCATGCAATATTAAATTTAAGTTTAAGTTTTGTTTTATTTATATGCCGCCCTATTCCCTTTGCAGGGACTCAGGGCGGCGAACAACTCAAACGGGGAAGGGAACATACAATACAAAACACGTATTTAAAATAACCAACAACCATACCTGTCGAGAGGGGAAGAGGACTCATCAACCCCAGGCCTGCCGACACAGCCAGGTTTTAACGGCTTTTCGGAAGGCCGGGAGAGAGGTGAGGGTCCGAATCTCTGCGGGGAGTTCGTTCCAAAGGGCCGGAGCTGCAACAGAGAAGGCCATCCCCCAGGTCGTAGCCAGATGGCATTGGCTGGTAGACGGGACCCAGAGGAGGCTGACCCTATGCGATCTAATGGGTCTTTGAGAGGTAATTGGCAGCAGGCGGTCTCTCAAGTACCCAGGTCCAATACCATGAAGGGCTTTATAAGTGATAACTAGGACCTTGAAGCATATCCGGAGACCGATTGGAAGCCAGTGCAGCTCGCGGAGGATAGGTGTAACGTGGGTGTATCGAGGTACACCCACAATTGCTCGCGCGGCTGCATTCTGGACAAGTTGAAGTCTCCGAATGCTCTTCAAGGGCTGCCCCATAGAACGCATTGCAGTAGTCCAGTCTTGAGGTCACGAGGGCGTGTGACTGTTGCGAGTGCCTCCCGGTTCAGGTAGGGACGCAACTGGTGCACCAGGCGAACCTGGGCAGATGCCCCCCTGGTCACAGCTGACAAATGATGTTCTAAAGTCAGCTGTGGGTCCAGGAGGACTCCCAAGTTGTGAGCCCTGTCTGAGGGGCATAAAATTTCACCCCCAGCCTGAGTGATGGAATACTAACCAAATTTTTGGGAGGGAAACACAACAGCCACTCGGTCTTGTCTGGATTGAGCACAAGCTTGTTAACCCCCATCCAGACCCTGACAGCCTCCAGGCACTGGCACATCACGTCGACCGCTTCACTGAGTTGGCATGGGGCAGACTACAGCTGAGTATCGTCCGCGTATTGATGGTATTTTATCCTGTGCCGTCGAATGATCTCACCCAGTGGCTTCATGTAGATGTTAAACAGGAGGGGGGACAGGACCAAACCCTGAGGAACCCCATATTTCAGGGGCCTAGGGGTTGACCTCTGCCCCCCTGACCAACACCGACTGCGACCTGTCCGAGAGGTAGGAGGAGAACCACCGGAAAACGGTGCCTCCACTGCCACCTCTCGCAACCGTCGCAGAAGGATACCATGGTCAATGGTATCGAAGGCCGCTGAGAGGTCAAGGAGCACTAGGATGGAGGGATGACCTCCATCCCTGGCTCTCCAGAGATCATCGGTCAGTGCGACCAAAGCGGTTTCCATGCTGTAGCCAGGCCTGAATCCAGACTGAAAGGAGTCCAGATAATCGGCTTCATCCAACTCCGTCGGAGTTGAGAGGCCACCACTTTCTCAACAACCTTCCCAATAAAGGGAGGTTGGAGACTGGACGATAGTTGTTCAAAATGGCTGGATCCAGCGGTGGCTTCTTCAGGAGGGGTCTCACCACTGCTATCTTCAATGCCGGTGGGAAGAAGCCCTCCCAAAGAGAGGCATTCACCATAGCCTGGATCCATAACTAAGGCAGAATATCAGCAAATAGCCCGAGCATGTAAAGATGAAGTGATGAAAGCTAAGGCTCACAATGAAGAAAGGCTTGCCACAAAAGTAAAAAATAACAAAAAAAGCTTCTTCCAACATGTTAAAAACAAGAAAAAAGTTAAGGAAACAATTGGTCCATTGCTGGGAGAAAGTGGCAAGGTGACAAGCAACAGGGAGAAAGCAGAACGATTTAACTCATGTTTTGCATCTGTCTTTACACAAAGGGATAAAACAGTCCAACCTATCAAAAATAGGACCACAAAAATCAGTTTAGGAACACAAGTTGAAATAGGGAGGAAAATGGTAAGTGAGCACCTGTCTACCCTAGATGAGTTCAAATCACCAATACCGGATGGATTACACCCCAGGGTTCTGAAGGAACTGGCAGACGAGATCTCAGAACCATTGAACTATATCTTTCAGAGATCCTGGAGCACCAGGGAACTGCCAGAGGACTGGAAAAGAGCTGATGTGGTTCCCATCTTAAAAAAAGGAAAAAAAACCAGATCCAGGAAACTACAGACCTATCAGCCTGACCTCAATACCAGGAAAGATTCTGAAAAAGATAATCAAGCAACGAATTAGCGAAACCTAGACGCAAACAAAGTAATAGCCAAAAGCCCACATGGGTTTGTCAAAAACAGATCATGCCAGCCTAATCTTATTGCATTCTTTGATAATGTGAAAAAATTAGTGGAATGCCATCAATAATAGTTTACTTGGACTTCAGTAAGGCATTTGATAAGGTAGGCCATAACCTACTACTAGATAAAGTAGAAGAAAGTGGGTTAGACAGCATCACCACCAGATGGATTTATAACTGGCTGACCAACCACACTCAACGTGTAGTCCTCAATGGAACTGCATCTTCATGGAGGGAAGTATGCAGTGGAGTACCCCAAGGCTCTGTTTTGGGCCCAGTACTCTTCAACATCTTCATCAATGATTTGGATGAGGGAATAAATGGTGAACTCATCAAATTTGCAGATGACACCAAGCTGGCAGGAATAGCCAACATTCCAGAAGATAGGCTTAAGATACAGAAGGATCTTGACAAATTGAACATTGGGCACTATCTAATAAAATGAAATTCAATGGTGAAAAGAGTAAGGTTCTACATTTAGGCAACAAAAATGAAATACACAGGTACAGTATAGGTGGTACCTTGCTCAACAGTAGTAACTGTGAAAGGGATCTTGGAGTCCTAGTGGACAACCATTTAAATATGAGCCAGCAGTGTGCAGCAGCTGCCAAAAAAGCCACACGTTCTAGGCTGCATAAACAGAGGGATAGAATCAAGATCACGTGAAGTGTTAATACCACTTTATAATGCCTTGGTAAGGCTACACTTGGAATACTGCATTCAGTTTTGGTCACCACGATGTAGAAAAGATGTGGGGACTCTAGAAAGAGTGCAGAGAAGAGCAACAAAGATGATTGGGGACTGGAGACTAAAACATATGAAGAACGGTTGCAGGAACTGGGTATGTCTAGTTTAATAGAAAAAAGGACTAGTGGAGACATGATAGCAGTGTTCCAATATCTCAGGGGTTGCCACAAAGAAGAGGAAGTCAAACTATTTTCCTAGGCACTTGAGGGTAGAACAAGAAGCAATGGGTGGAAACTAATCAAAGAGAGAAGCAACTTAGAACTGAGGAGAAATTTCCTGACAGTTAGACCAATTAATCAGTGGAACAGCTTGCCTCCAGAAGTTGTGAATGCCCCAACACTGGAAGTCTTTAAGAAGATGTTGGATAGGCATTTGTCTGAAATGGTACAGGGTTTCCTGCCTAGGCAGGGGGTTGGACTAGAAGACCTCCAAGGTCCCTTCCAACTCTGCTATTGTATTGTACTTCCCCTCTTGCCCCAGTGAATGAAGGTGCCCCCTTGTTGCTGGTGGAGGTGGCCCAAGGCACATTTCTCTCCCTCAAAGCCTTCTTCCCCTTTCAGGGATAACATACCTCTCCCTTCAACATGCATCCAGTTTATAAATAGAACTGTCCTGGTGGACTTCACTTGGCTTCCCCTGTTGTCCTCTTAGGCGAGTTATGTTTGATCTCAAAATAGAAATCTTCCAGTGGATCTGCATCGCCGGGATTTTGAAAGGTTCACACATAAACCAAGTTGCAATCAAGCTACGTCTTCGCAAAGCGAATAGCCCCCATTTATGCTTGCCCTTTGGGGAACTTGTGATGCCCAGGGGGAGAAGGAATAGGTGGAACATCATGTCAGGTCATTTAAAAAATAATTATTACCAAAGCATCCTCCCAAGACAGATGGGTCTTCTTGTAAAAATCTGTGCATGTTTAAGGATATCTGAATTTAAAGATTACAACTTTAATTTAGCCAGCAGCTTTGGAAATCTAAGGAACATAGAGCACTGTGGGTCTTTGTGTCTGTTTAATGGTCCTCAAACTTAGCAACTTTAAGACTCGTGAACTTCAACTCCCAGAATTCTCCAGCCAGCTGGCTGGAGAATTCTGGGAGCTGAAGTCCACGAATCTTAAAGTTGCTAAGTTTGGAGACCCCTGGTTTAAATACACTAGTTTCAATATTTCTTAAGACCAAGTTATCTATCTTGTTGGTTTAATTAAAGTCTGTGTTTAACAAGGAGCCTTTCTTTATAGCTTTGCAGAGAGGACTTGGGTAACTCTGTCATTTTTCCATTTAAACCTTTCTTCATGTAGACACCTAAATATTTTAGGACACCCCGTGTGAAGTGGCCTCCTGGTTTTTCCACAGCAAAGTCACTTGGCTTTTTTTTGTTTTGTTTTTGAGTTTGTAACTTTATTTTAAGTGTTTTTTCCCCCAAATCAGCCAGCAGAGAGCACTTTCTACAGCTGAATAGCAGAAGCAAGAAAGCAAATCAAGGGAAGAGACTGGATTTCTCCTGTTTTCAGTCTCTTCAAGAGTAAAGGAAAGCAGAATCAACGGTTTTGTTCATTTCTTTCATCTTGAGAGAACGAGCCTTCCTTTGGATCAGTGTTTCTCAACCTTAGCCACTTGAAGATGGGTGGACTTCAACTCCCAGAATTCCCCAGTCAACTATGCTTTACCTATGATGGCTGAGGAATCAAAGCCCACCCATCTCCAAGTGACCAAGGTTGAGAAATGTTGTTTTGGACTATGACCCTTCCTCCTACAGGTGCAAATGCTCCCATGCAGCATCAATAGCTAGTAGTTAGGTGTGTAAGGGTAGAGCAGATATGTCTGTCTGATGTTTGGTTTTCCACTTGCAGATTGATCTTTCTAGGGGTGGAGATGGAAACACACAGATAGAGGATAAAGATTCCGTTGTATGACCAAATGTATTCTGGACTGTTGGAACAAAGCAAGATCAAGTTCTTTTTGCAAAGGTTACAGATTTTAGTCTGGAAGTCACTCTTTCTGTTTGCCCCAGTTATGGTGGTGCTGGGAATGATAATTCAGGTGAACATCAACATTTCTTTGTTCCTGGTTCTTCAGTTAAGTGTTTCTTGATCTACTTTGACCCACAGAATATCTCCAGTCCTGTAGGGCACTTGGTTTTTACTTAGTACTTTTGAGTTTTTCTTCTTTGGATAAAAAATAATCTATAGAAGATAGTATTTAATCAGTTGTTAGAAGATTCAGTGACAAATAGATTGCATATAACAATGTCCATCTCTAAAACTTTTCTTAATTCTAGCAAATACACTAGTTGCAGTGGTTACATCATAAATGAGTTTTGTATGTGATGTCACCTGTCTTCTTGGAGATACATACTGAGTAATGAATACAGTTGCTTATTGTAATCAGGATGGTGTGTAGCAAAGAGTCGACACACAGTATATTGCGCACCCTTCAAGCGGTACCTACTCTGCCAGATTATTAAGGAACTGGGCCTTAATAATAAAGATGTTGATTAAAAAATAAATGTTCAGCAGCCAGCCAAGGTGATGTCATGTGGAAGTCTTGATATTCAACCCCCTTCTCCTCCCAGGCCTCAGAGCCTTTGGCATGGCCAACTGGAGCTTCTGAAGGATGCCAGCTGATCTAGAGCTAGAGAGGGTAAGTGGGTTGAAGATGCAAGCTATTCTACTCACAGGTTGGCTTAGGAGAGGAGCAGAGCAATAGAATCCATGTCTAGGAAACCCTTGAAATTCAATTTAGTTCCAAAAATTGTCTGACAGTTGAGCTCAAAGGAAGCCCTGCTGAATTTCTTCTTCTTCTTCTTCTTCTCTTCTTCTTCTTCTTCTCTTCTTCTTCTTCTTTTCTTCTTCTTCTTCTTCTTCTTCTTCTCTTCTTCTTCTTCATCTCATCATCATCATCACCATCATCATCTATTAGATTCAGCCTGGCAGCAAAAGGATAGATATTCCTTTGGTGTAACATATCTTCTCTCAGAGACAAAACACTAAGCCAGGTATTACTGGCTAGATGCCTCCACTTTGTGGCCTGGGCTGGTGGCCTGCTGGCCTTCCGATGAAGCGAGGATTGGGTGTATCCACCTCAAGGCCAATGAGCAGACCTGCATTGCATTGGCTCCCCTCCTGCCTTGTCACTCTGGAGGGTCCTGAAGGTGGGCTGGGGAGATGCTCTTGAAAGGCACAGGCAGGAGCAGCCCCTATTCACAGGGTTTTGGGTCCTGGCCTCCGAATATAAGGAACATGCAATATAAGGGGAAAGGGTTTTGTTTTTTTCACCAACCCACTTTTGAAAGGGTACGGAGTCTAGAAATGACACAAAGGGGCTGCCAACCATTTTCTGGATTATCGGGGAGTCCTGAAGTGCTTTGCCGAAGCTGTTTCCTCAACAAATCCCATCCGTGGGTGGGTCTTTGGTCCTGACATTCCCCCACATGCCTGGGGTGGTGGTGTCCCAAGCTCCCTGGAGGGCACTTTCTCTGAGGGGAGATGGCCTTCACTAAATATCCCATTGACTGAGAAAACAGGGAGGAAAACGGCCAACCTGTGTTTATGGAGACATGAGATCAACCGTTCCCATGGTAAGGAAAGTCAGCGTTAGGGGTGGGCAGGTGAGAGCAGCCCTTCTCTCTGGGCATCATTTCTTCTGCCAGCGCAAAGCCACATGACCCATAAGGCTGAGTCGATCAGGCAGCAGTAGAGACCCGGCTGCAGATCCCACCCCCACCCCGCCCGTCTTCCTCCCGGAGGATCACTTTCGGACGGCAGGAGCGCTTCAGCACATGGACGGCTGGCGCTGGGGCAACCGGCTTCTCCATCCACCAGGAGCAGCAGATCATTGGCTGGCCGGAGCTTCGGGAGGCTTGTCAGCGATCTGCCGCCGATCGCTGGGCTCGTGGAGAGCAGTGGGAGTTGAGCAGGCTCGCTGGGCGGAACGGGCGGCGGACTCCTGCCAAGAACCTGCCCTGGGGACGACGGCGGGCGAAGGAAGCAAGCGAGTTGGGGAGGCATCGTGGCTTCTCTGGGCTCCTGAACAGAGAGGGAGGCAACAAACGCACCAACAGACAAAGCAGCCCCCCTTTGAGGAAGGCTGCGGGCTCTCCCGGGAAGAGCCGGGACCGTCTTCAAGCAGACTTCTTACGCCGCTCCTTACCCGGGAAGCGACCCCGGCAGATGGGCTTTGCTTTCCCTCGTCTCTGGATCTTGGAATGCCAGGAGAGGTTCGGTGGAGGAGGATTTTCTGGGCTGAAAAATGAGTGAAGAAACCAAAGAGAAGCCCGCGAAACCCGCCCATCGGAAAAAGAAGGGCAAAAAGGTAAGAATCCCCCTCTCCCTTCGGGGTCTTTTTCTTATTCCCTGGGGCAAGGAGGGTGGCCGGGCATCGCCTCGGCTTTCCTGGAGAGGGAAGAGAAGATGCTGGCGGTTATTTGTGCAAGGAGGTGCCGATGGGTGTGTTCCCTGCCGGGAAGCAAGTGTTGCTTTGCGCTGGCTTTGTGTGGCCGAATTGCTGACATGAAAGGCTCGGGAGAGGCTTCCAGAGGGTGGGGGTGGGGGGAATCTGCCTGGGCACAGAGACCCTCGGCCCACCCACTCAAGCAGACCTTTTATCAGCAAAGGGTGGGGGGCTTTTCTTTTCCAGGATCTGAGCGGAGAGGAAGGGGGAACTTTCTCTCCAAAACCTGGGCTGAGGATGTGCGTTTTTTATGGTGGAGAATCTCTTCAATGAATTGCCAGAAAGGAGGGTTGTCTTTCCTTATGGGTGCTTGGCTTGGCTTGAGCTGGATCCCTTCGGTGAAATATTCGGTCTATTACAAGCGAGTAAACATGCTAGTGAGTTTCCGTGACACCAGTTGCAACCCGCCTTATCCGTCCATGCAATTTCACTAAACGGGGCTACAGAGGTAAAAAGACGGCACTGGGTGGTCCTCCTTGCAAGCCACCTTACCAGGAGGACGGTCCCAATTCCCATGGGCATCGAGGTGTAGCTATGCCTGCTGGAGCTCCCTGGTAAACACTCTAAGCTATTTTTTTCTGCCAGCAAGTCGGACTCAGCCTCTCAGAATAAATCCAAATAGTGGGATTTAATTGATCCCTTCCACAGGTGGAATCGCCTACATAATAAATTAGTGTGGAGAAATGCACATTTTACAGAGGTATTGATGGCACTTGAAGTGAAATTAGATATACACCCCTAAACATCTTTTAAAAACGTAGTCTATATTTTGCTACATAGGAAAAAGCTAGAGAACATCCTTAATGGTCAATCCATATTGTTGGAACATTTATCTTGATAGCATGGCTGCCTTTTAAGGACTGGGCAAATGGCTTGCTGTGGGTTTATATATTCTGAAAGATTGCGTAGTTTTTTTCTCTTTAAAGTATGTTACTGTAAGGTGTTTACAGCTGTTTCTAACACGTAAATATTATGAAGCGAATCTCTCTGCTGAAAATCCCTGTGCGCTGGAGAAATAGCTCTGAGCTTTGAGAGGAAGGGTGGCTCCATCCATTAAACATGGAAGGCTTCTCTTCCAGGATCTTGGATGTCTGGTTGCTTTGAGATTAGCTCAGGTCCAAGAGTAGCCGTGACCTTAGCACCCAAACTCAGCTCTTGGGGTTAAGATGGACCTAACCTGTAGACATCATGGGTCTCCCTTAGGGTGTTTTTTTTAAAGGGAAGAACGGATGGCCACTGATGGGTTAGGACAGCAAGGTCATTTCCAATGCCAAAATGTGACCCTCTGGTGCTTCAGAGACAAAGTCCCAATGCCAAATTGGATTTCCATGTTTTGTGATCTTTGAGAACCTCTCTTCTTCTTCTTGCAGTCTCCTGTGTGTCCTCGCTTATGAAATGGTGATGTTTCGTGCTACGACCAGTAAGGAAATACCCAGGATGAGGTGCTTAGTCATTGTTTTCCAGCTTGCAATGCCCTTTCCTACCTCTTGCATCTCATGGAGGCCCATTGAGCAGAGCTGGGTGGGGAGTTGGCTGGCAAGCAATATTTGTGCAAGGCTCATCAACATGTTTATTTTAACATGTCACAACATTTCAGGATCTAAGAAAGAGTCTTTTTCCTCTCTTTAAAATAGAAAACTCTGGGATGTTGCATTTTGCACTCTTGACTCTTCTTTAAATAATGGCTTGGAATGGAGCTGTCAGAGACTTGCTTCTTCTAATAAACCCAGCTTGTTATCAGAGGGTTGTGAGAACTGGATCAATCCCTTGGTAGAAAGTCCAGCAGTTTCTCCTTCATAATATTGAGGTTAGTTAGTTCTATGCCTAGTTGACTTTGCTCTTTTTTGAGTCTTGGAAAAAACTTGAGATGATGAATATTAATGGAGGATATACTGAAGCACTTACTTTAATTAACAGAGGAAGATTTCCCAAAGTTTTTGGAAGGAAGCTGCATATCTGAGAGCCAAATTAATAATCTTGTTTTATGAAACTGGCATTTTAGAAATGTCCAGACTTGAGACTCTATCTGGAAAAATCAAGCGGAACCTACAGCAATTTCCTGTGGTTTATTTATAAAAGGCGATATGATACTAGCATGACATAGTTGGCACATCCTGCGGGTGCTTCCTAATCTAATACCAGCCTGCCAAATAAGGGAATGTGAGAACTAAATTTTGTTCAAATTTATTCTGGTTCTAATTTCATTTTAGGTTTTGGGCCTGCACAGCAGGAAGGCAAATGGACAAGGATGTTTTTGACCTACAGATTTTTCCTTTTGTCAAGCTGTTATGGGACAGATTTAGGGTGAAAACTGCATTTTACTTAGCAAGAAACTAGGCAAGTGTTAAGGTTGCGCTGGTCCCTTACTGGATCTGGTTTTAATTCAGTCTTTTTAGATGGAGTGCAAAGTCATGACAAGAGGCCAGGCCAAGGAGGAGGAGGAGAAGAAGGAGAAATGGTGTTTTAGAAAATCAGGCAAGAAAATTTCAAGCTCTCATCAGAAACAGGAGAAGGCATTTGGCAGAGGCGTAAGAGCAGGCAAGGCTGGTCAAGAGAATGCGAGAGGGAAGGCTGACTAGCAGCTTCTCGGAAGTGACAGATTCCAGCAAAGGCGGCTGGTCTTAGGTGAGGGACAGGGCCTGGGGCAGAGTGAAGTTCAGACCTTCCCACTGGTCATTTGATACTACGTGCTCTCTGATGTTCCCCTCAGCAGCGGTGGCATTGAACTGGAGAGGCGAGGGAAAGGGTGACAGCCTAAAGCTTCCATTAGGAAGGTCCCTCTCCAAGGGGGTGAAGGGCCTTCCCATCCTTTGAGAGAGGGCAGTGGGTGAAATGTTTTTTTTCACCGTCTTCAAATGTCCCATTCCCCCCTCTCCAAAAAGAAATTGTGTTTGTGGCCTTGCAATCATGCTGACAAGCCCTGCTTGGAAATGAGGCCATCGTAGGATTCCTCAAAGCTTCCTCCAACTATACAGTGCAAGAGAATAAGCTGGGTGTGCACAAGTCACACTGGGGAGATGTTGTAATCTGGAAGCTATGAAAGAGTTGCTCTTTGTTGCTGACTTTTAGGAATGTGCAAAGAATGAGTTTCATCATTTCTGGTGATAGAAGTATAATGTGGAAAGATTACTTAAAATATAAATTGGTTCAGGACCAATTTCTTGAAGCATCTGCTTTCCTGCTGTGTGTTATTTATATGGAATGAAAAGATGATGATGCATTCAAATAAAGCCCGTTTCATGGAAAATTACACAAAGTTGTTGTTATTCATTGATATAGACACCGGAAGGCCTGGAGGATTCTCTTCTTGGGACACCCTTATGAAGAGAAAGATGCTCATCAGAAACCATGATCATTAAGTTAGGCTGCCATATACAGCCAAATTTTAACCCCATGTTTGCTGGGGCCATGACTTCTGCCATATTTGTTTGCTTGTTTGTTTGTTTGTTTGTTTGTCAAATATACAAGATGACAAGTATAGTTATGAACATAAACATGAACAAAGGAAGTAAATACAGATAAATGGGGATAGTAAGACAAGGACAGTAGGCAGGCTGGTGCGCTTATGAATGCCCCATTTACGGACCTCTTAGGAATGAGGTGAGGTCCATAGTAGACAATTTAAGGTTGAAGCTGTGGGGGTTTGAGGCTGTAACAACAGAGTCAGGTAGTGCATTCCAGGCATTGACCACTCTGTTGCTGAAGTTGTATTTTCTGCAATCAAGTTTGGAGCAGTTTACCTTGAATTTGTATTACTTGTTTGCCTGTGTGTTCTTTTGGATGAAGCTGAAGAAGTTGTTGACAGGCAAGACGACGTAGCAGTCAATTTTGTGTACTGTGTTTAGATTGAACTGTGGATGGCACAATTTCAGATTGTCCAAGCCCAAAATTTCAAGGTGGCATGGGGAACTAGATTGTGAATTCATATGCTATTCAATTCAATTCATATGATCCCCATGCAAATATTCATTCCAAAAGAATGGAGGAAATGCCTCCCATGCTTATACCTGCCTACCTTCATGTTATTTGGTTAAAAACTAGTAGCATAGATATCAATTTTGCTCATGTGTGGGCAGAGAGGGTCCTGGGTGTTGACAATGATCCGTGGTCACCAAAAGAGAATGTTTAGATTGACATGATGGAATCAAAGCAATTTGTGGGCATTTGAGAATTTGGGAGGAGAAGGAATGGCAGGGTCCAAGGGACTTCAGTGGAAGAATATTTTTGACAAAGGGAAAACACCCTTCACAGGGATGAAGTATATCTCTACTTATTGAGTAAGGTAGCTGTTTCCATGATTTAGCTAGATTGAGCAGATCAGGGGATCTGGTTTTCTGTGAGTTGCTCCTCAGGAGCACATTTGAAATAGGTCCTGTGGGTTGAGTTACTGTCTAACTTCATAGAGGGCTGTGGCTATTTGACATTGACGTCATGCCAAGGCCAAGTCAAGCATGACTTCAGTGATGTGGAGAGAGTAATAGAATCTTGAAAGCCTGCAGGAGTGTCTCTCTAGCACAAACAAAATCCAGGCAGGGTTGTTTTCAGCTTCTATGTTCCACTTTCACTTTTAAGATATATTTTCTGAAACTTCTAGCAGCATCTGAGTGTCCCTCCCCTTTCCCAAGGCCAGGTCTACATTCTTTAGCAAATACACCAGTTATGCCATTGATGCTGCTCACTTGAAGACCTTCAGCAGGGCTATTTATTCCACTATAGGCCTGTGGTGTAGGCTTGATTTAGCATCTAACTGACCCCTGTTACATGGTGGATGATACGTGAGATGGGCCTTGGTGTAGTTCAGCATAATTGGCATGCATTGTTATAAGAGACTTTCCCAATGAAGTTGTCATTGCTCAATTTGATGCCAGAAAAATAATAATTTATAGTTCCTTTTTTCCCCCAGTCATACTTCATCTCAACTAAATGGGGATTTTCAATTTCATCCTCAGAGTGCAAACCAGAAATATTTTCCTCTAGTCAAGTATGGATTCACAGACAAGAAGAAGTTTATGGAGTCTGTGCTGTCATTACCTTTCATGGTTGGATGTTTTGGGAAATAAACACACGTTACTTTGCAAAATAAATACGTGTCATTCCTTGAGATCCAAATGTGGTAAACCTTAATTCAAAAGAAGCCCTCAGCACCTCCATTATTTTGCCTTCCCAGCCTGTGGGTGTGGTCTTCCTTTCATTTGAAAACCCAGCTTCAGATTTTCCCCTGGCTTCTGAAGACAAGTCTTAGATTTCAGAATGGATCCGGGGCTCTTTGAGACCAGAGTTGGGTAGCAGCCAGGGGTGAAGTTAAAGAATCAGCTACTCCACAGATCCCTTCTTAAGGTTTGAGTTGAGCACGGGGGAGTGCTAAAACAATGGCTTTGAGAGAGGGGGGGGGGAAGAAGGGAGGGAGGGAGGGAGAGAGAGCCCAGCCTGTGCGGAGCTCTCCAAGGTCCTGACAAAACCCAGATTTCTCTTCCTCTCAAGGACCCTGCCTGAGCTCCTCAGCCAAGCCAGGGTTAGGAATTTATATCAAATGCAGAATATTTATGTGGTGCTCAACTAGATTGCATTATCTTTAACCATTTGTGTACAAATATTTAATTGATTCTTTGAAATAGTAAAGGGAGACCTATGCAATTGGAAACAAGCATCAGAACCCAACAGCACCTCTCTAATATTCTTGTGGGAAACATTCTAAAAGATTAGTGATGAATCCTGAAGGAGGTTGTTAAGGAGGATGAGTCTGCTGCAATATGGTACTGGTGACTTTTAATATATTTTAAGAGTTCAGATAAGTGTCAACTTACCAGGAAACTGCAGTGAGAGAAGCAACAGAGGTTTGCCTGCATTAATACACATTTTAGAAGTTCAAGGATACTCCTGATTTAAGTTTCTTAGCCATAACAGATCCTTGGTTAAGCTTGGGTCTTCTCAGACTCTATACTTCTACAGTTTGTCATTGCCTTGTTTTGGAATCCCCCCCCCCAAATCTCCTTGTCTGCTTAGAAAAACTGGGCTTTCTTAGTCATACGAATGAATTCTGACTTTTCTTCACTTCCCAAGATCAGCCAAGGTGTTCTAGGCGCTGCCATTGGGTAGATCGCAGCTATCATAACATTTTTTCTTTATGATATTGTTGATTGGGCCTGCTGAATCCTGTAAAACATTTTAAAAATCCACCTGCTGAATGCTAGGCACTGCAATTAATAGGGTATCAAAGCCACGAGGTTCTTGTCACATTCATAGAACTCCATTTCCACATTGCCCTCTAGTGTTCAACAAATATTTTGGATCTGGGTTGAAACATCTTTGGTTAGAAGTTCTGGTGAAACCAGTAGGCTTTATTTCAATTTTATAAAGGGCTTTGACCTTGAATCTGAGGGGCTCAATAGTTTGTATGTTTTGTATGGAAAATGTTTGTATATTGGGGGCATAATTTTGATATTGTTGATTATTTTGTTTATTTTATGTATGGACCTGTTTTGAGGTGGGCTGTTTTGGACCAAATGCCACCCAAGCCCTTCAGGAATAAATGACATACAATAAGTAGTAAGTAAATAAGATACTTACAATTCAATAAGCTACTTTAATCAGGTGGTCTTCCAAATGCAATTAGAAGCTGACAGTTTTATTGGACTAAATGGGAAAACAGTCAACCTTTAAATGTCCTTCTCTTGGCCTCAATGTATTTCTAGAGCACTTACCTTTGTGTGATGTTGTAACCACAGCCATAAATGGAAGGTGGTGATGTTGACTCAAGGGCTTAATTGGAGGGCAAGTGCCAGCTAGTCCTAGAGTTGGCTGATCACAGGTTGCCATGTTCTCCTCCTTCTCCCCCTTTTCTTTTCCTCCTCCTCCTCCTCCTCCTCCTCTTCTTCTTCCTCTTCCTCTCCTCCTCCTCCTTCCTCATTTTCTTCATCCAGTTGCTTGCTACTTTTGTTCTGGCTGCTTAGAACTTTCCATTCCCCCATTTTGTTCAGGAGGAATGAGGAGATGCTTTACTGATGCCCAGAGGCATCAGGGAATTTACCTGACAGAAATCATCATGATCAGTTGGCTCTCCTCTTAGACAAACTTGCATCGTGGCAGGGGACCTCATGGACGTAACATCAGCTTGGGGGGCGGGGAACCAGGCCTAATTTTTATGGAATGAGAAACCAGGACAAAGTGGGAAATTTTCCCTTTGTTGCCAGGAGAACATGTTGTCGGGGGTCCATGAAATCATCAAGAGTCTCTCATGTCTGGAGGGATCTTCATCGCCATTTAGAAGAACCTTGGTGATGCCAGTCTGTGGATAGGGCTTGGCTATGCTTGAATCTAGATGGATTCTGTCCATTGCATTGTTTCTCAACCTAAGCAACTTTCAGATGGGTGGACATCTACTTCAGCATGTGGGTGGGGGAATTCTGGGAGTTGAAGTCCATACATCTGAAGTTGCTAAGGTTGAGAAACCCAGATTAGCCCTTAAGCATAAATGGTGGGGCATTGCTAACTACCCCTAGGCAGATGCAGGCCTACGATGAAAATTAAGTGGTGGGTTGTGAATTTCGCTCACAGAGTAGAAATCCTTTTGCTTCGGTTTCTGTGGTCAACTGCATGTGTTCAGGAGAGGGTGAGAGGCTTCCAGGCCTTTTACAAAATGAGCTTTAGCATTTGGATGGACCTTCGCTTACAAGAAAGAGAAGGTTGTTTGAAAAGCAGCATTTGGAGACCTTTAATTGTACCCTGAATGGTTCCAAATTAAATTGCTATTCTGGAATATTTTTTTTAATCAATGTGAAGCAATGTGCCAGAGAGAAAGTTTTAAAAGCTGTGATTCTGTCTTGGAAATCAATGGCATTATTCACCCCCAGGGGAAGATGTCTGGGGGTGGGTTGATGTCATCAGATGTTGGAAGAGTTTCTGGGAGGGATCTCAGCTTCTCAAGGCCAGATAAGGCTATGTGGTCTTCACAAGCCCTCCTGATCTCCTTTTGTGTCCATGTTGTTAGCATGAATAATGTTGACTTATTCCTATCAAGTCATGGTGGGGAAAAACAAACTGAAAGTGAGAAAAATATACAACAAACAAAAACATAACTCTGACTTTCTCTTGACCAAGAGGCAATAAACAATCTTTCTATAAATTTTAAAAAGTGATACCAATACCTTAAAATTCTAACGTTCTAAAATACCAATATTAAGAAAACATTCTTTTCACTTTAATTTAAGAGATAATCAATTGTCAACCTTATATTTAAAAAGCTCAACATTTCTCCAATCCAATTCAATCGAATCCCAAAATCAAAAGCTGATTTTTTTCTCCTTGTCTTGTAGGAAATCTAGCCATGATCTCCAAGTCGTAATGAATTCAGTTAAGTTATTATCTCTTAGTAAAACTGTCCATTTTGCCATCTCAGCCAGCCATCCACCTCAAAATCCATTCTTCCATTCTCTGTTCTTTCCTTCTTTCCGTCTTTGGACATAGAGCAAGCAACCTTGCTGCTAGGGAGGTGCCTTTCCCAGGACATGCCCCTTATCTCTCTTTGAAGCCTGGTTTTCAACCTGGCATGGAGGCTGGGTAATGAATCAAGGAACTTAAGGAAGAGCCAACCCCTACCTTTCACCTTCAGCCCTCAGTTCCATTTAGAGTGGTGGCAATTCCTAAGCTTTGCCTGCTTTACTCTTACTCACTTGGAGGCTGGGGTTGATGTGCTCAGCCCAAAGCCCTTTTCCTAACCAAGTTGCAAGAGAATTCGTTGTATTTCAACTGCAGTTGGCTGTATCTGTGTGTAACTTCAGCTTCACAGTTTACAGGTTATAATGTTTCTACTTTCCATTTCTATTTACATGGGTTTGTTTACTGTTGTGTAATAATCAAGGTTATTCGAACCACACTGCTTTTATGTGGGAACAGTAAGGTTATATAAGATTTCAGTTTTCTCAGATACTTTAAAATATTGCCTTAGTATGGGATTAACAAGATGATAAGGCAAATAAGATGAAGGAAATACATCAAGTGATTCAGAAAATACTGAAACTAAAATGTGAATTGGAATCACATTAATTTTACTAGGAATAATTCCAGAGAGCATAAAGGAAGAATATCAAAATCAACTAAGATACACACTGAAAGTGGAAAGAACCATTTTGGCACAACTTTGTAAAAGGGAAACCCTGCCAAAAATACAAGAATGAGAGGCCAGTACTGGAAAATGCGCAGCCATGGCAAAAGCCATGACCCAGTCCATCCATCCATCCATGCATCCATCCATGTATCCATCCATCCATCAATCTTCATCATAACAGTTTAACTAAATTCAAACAGGAATGGTTCCCTTTAGATCAGGGCTGTCAAATTCCCGGCCTGCGGTGCCAAATGCATCACTCTGGCCAGGCCCACACCCGGTTTAGTGAAAGAGAAAAAAGTCCCGTTGTGTCATGTGATACTGCCGTGACGATGTAAGTTTGACACCCTGCTTTAGATGACGCACCACATAGCAAGAAAGGTTTAGACCAGGGGTGTCAAACTCAATTTCATTGAGTGCCGCATCAGGGTTGTGTTTGATTTCGGGGGGCTGGGTTGGGATTTGGAATATGATTTTTAGGGGAAAAGTTTAAGATATTTATTTTATAAAGTTCAGGCAAAATGATTTAAATAAGCATAAGCAACAAACTCCAGAATTTCAAGAATACTTAGTAGGGTTAGGAGCTAAGGACAATGGAAGGGAAGGGGGGGGGCAATGATCTATAGAAATTTGCTCCTTTAATTTTTTCCTTAATGTTTTACTTTTTTTACTTTGTTTTAGGACTTCCCTTTTTTACATCCATGCTAGTTTTGGCTATAAGATTGATGAATACAAACTGACTAGCCTGTTTATCATATTCATCTTCCATGAGGGAAGAAATTCTTTGTTAAGACAATATTCATGAATTATGCAAATATGACTCATGTTGTGAATGGCACATGAGTTTAGTTCTTGCACAATGCTAATACCACACAGTATTAAGAAGATCACTTTGTTTGCTGCAGGCTGAGTTATACTTACAAAGGTTGATGATCATTCCAGTTTAAATGATATGAGAGAAAATGAGCTCTTCCTCCACTAATTTCATTTTCTCCAGCCTGGTTCCCAATGGGACGTTTCAGAAAATCTTACGGCATCAGTGTGAAGAATGCCAGGGAGCCCAACCTTCTCCCTGCGGATTGTGGCATGTAGCAAAGCAGTGTAGCTCTCCTTTTATGACAGCTGTACTCTTTCAAATAAACATCCAACATTTTCTCCAGAGATCCTGAAAAGGATCATTTTCCAACCATTTTCCAACCGAGAGGCAAATGGGATTATTCTTTCATGTGCAGCAACCACCACCATCTTTAATTAGGAAATCGCTAATAGTGCCAATGCCATTTGTCATAAAACTGACAAGAGTTTTAAATCGGGTGCTAAATTCCAGCAGAAATGGGTGAGCTGATTTCCTGTCCTTAGTGAACATCAGAGATGGTAATCAGCAGGTTCTGACCAGTTCTGGAGAACTGGTAAATGCCACCTTTGACTGGCCCTGCTCCCGAGTCCCAGCTGATTGGGAGGGAATGGGGATTTTGTAGTAACTTTCCCCTGCCATGCCCACCAACTCACGCCCACAGTAAAAAAAATTGAATCCCACCACTGATGAACATCTTAGATCTTCACCAGATCCCTCAGTATGAATGAAGCATTAAGCCCCAAGACAGGTGATTCTGTCTCCTTTTGGCCAGCCACTCTGTAAAGATATTGGAAAAGTGTGGTCCTTCCTCAGCTCCATCAGTCTAGATGGCACAAACCATGGCCAAAGACTTGACTTGACTTTACTGTCGTTGTACGTATATACAGAGTATATACGTACAATGAAATTCACATAACACCCAGAGACCAGGCCCAACACACATAACAATCCCCAAACATCCACCCACCAAAAAATTCCCCGCCCCTAAACCACCCAAGCATCCACACAACAAACCAAGTAGTGCTGTCCAATAGCTCACTGATGGTGACCCTTTAGTTCATTGTTGAGTGCAATAATAGCTCTGGGATAAAAGCTATTCAGAAGACAGTGTGGTCGTAGTTTAATTGTTCTGTATCTTCTGTCGAAGGCAACAGTCTAAAAAGGTGGTAAGCAGGATGGGAAGAGTCTCTGAGAACGTTATGCAACTTCCTCAAACAGCGGGATGCGAAGATGTCATCCAGGACTGGTAGCTGGAGCCTGGGGATATTTTGGGCCGACTGAGAACCTCTGAAAGATCTGAAGGGCACCAGACGCTTCTCAGTTGGTGAGCATCATTGTAGTGATGCTTGTGGAATCACAGGGCTCCTTTTTCATGGAGACCCTCTTTGAGCTGAAAGATGTATTCCAGAATACTTTTTTTAAAAGCAAACTTTAGAAGGAAATATTTTTGGGCTGTCAATTTATAGCTACCGGTAGCTCTTGTTCTTTAATTTGGGGAGTGTTGCTGGTGCTTTGATTCCGTAGAGGAAAAACAGGGTATAAAATGCCATAAATAGCAGTCAGTAAAATAAATACACTTTTCAAGGGGGGGGGGGGAATCTAATGCCAAGGTTTTTAGTGCTCAAAGTGCTGGGTGGCTCTTAAACTCCAGACAGGCTATAAAGCAACATTTTATTTTCAGACAGGCCCCCTCCATGCCTCATGAACATTACAGGAAGATTGCTAACAGGGCATGATGTTTCATCCGGTAAAGGATTGAAATAACCGACTTAATCCCAGCACTTCCGCCACTTCCATGCCCTGAGATGCTGGCTGCCAACCTGCCCTGACCCTCTTAGCTTCTTGCAAGGCCTTGAAGGGGTCTGGGCCCCACCTGGCATCCCAAATGGGCAAAAGGGCCCATTTCCTGCTTATGTTGACATCAGTGAACTGCAATACTTTTCTCAGCTGCTGTAGGTATTTAATTTTAGCATTGTGACTTTTGAATTGATTTTATGACTGTTTGCTGTCCAGAGTCACTTGTTTGAGATGGACTGAGATTGAGATTGAATAAATAAACAACACCAAATAAATAAAAGAGAGTTGTCAAGAGGGAATGGTTGTGTTCCGTCATGAGTCGTACTCAGCCAGCATTGCATTCTTCTAATTACATGGATGAATTACCCACGTAATTCCTTGACTCGTAAGTCCTTGACTTATGACAACTGGGACCAGAATTTCTGTTGCTTTGGCAGAGTTCCAGATACATTCAGAAATCTTGGAAAATCTGTGGGACCTCCATGCAGTGTCAAAGCATAGACAATGTCCTACCAAACAAGCAAGCATCACAATTGTTTTCTAACCATTTCAAGTTTTCACATTTCATGTATCTTCTATTCTTGTTTCCATGCCCACTTCCCCTGTTAAGGAATTAAAGACTTGGTCTTTAATGGATACATGGGAGAATCCATGGGAGACTGATATTCTCTTTAGTCTTTAGTCTTTTGTGTCAGGTTTTCAGAAGGTGTCCACTGATGGTGCAGGTTGTATCCTTCAGCTTTCTTATGTTGTCCTTTCTTTTGTTCTCATTTTTTGGTCAGCTAAAGGAGACCCAAGGGGAATCTGAGGACTTAGCGTAAAACAGAAGGATACATGTAGATGCTTGAAGAATGAATGAATGAATCAATCAATCAATCAATCAAGTGAAGAATGAATGAATCCCCCACATCAGTCTGATATGGGTTTGGGTTGTCATTCCAATAAATCATTCCACCTCCTCCTGAATGCAGATCATGGCTTGTAGTATCATTCTGGGATTACCACTCAATCTTCAGTAGGTTTTGGTTTTATTATAATGTTCAACAGATGCTGGAACAGCTTGAACTATGAGTAGAAGACCTATATTTAGAAGTTCTGCTTTTTTTGTACTTCTGAGAAAAATAAGCACCATTGTGTGTGAGTAATGAATGAATGAGGAAACTTTCTTCCTGAGTGCTCTTTCCCTCTTTCCAAGTATTATTTTTTTAAATAATTTTTTTATTTTATTTTTCAAAACAAACACAACACACTTCTTTACATACTGTAGAAAGTGTATCAGTTGGTTAAAAAGACTTTCATACATCTCTTCCACAGTCAACAAACGTAATTCATATTAACTCAAATAATATTACATGTTACCATCATCATACCTCCATTTTCATTTGACTATAATTGTTTAAACATCCTTCATCATAAGATATACCAAGATTTAATACATAACCACATACTGGCATTTCATTTACTATTTCTAAAATCCTCCAAACACTGAATCCTTATGTCCTATTCTAGCTAAACATCCATAATATTTAATTACAAAATTTTCTAATCCTCCTTTCCAAAACACTGTTTACAATTTACATACAGTGTCCTTATGTTGTACCCATATCTATATATACGTTGGTATCATTATCCCTCCTTTATTTAACTATATCCTGTATCATAACATTTTCCCCCTAATAATCAAGACTTTAACTGTAGCTAACTTAGTTATTTTTTATTAACCTTTATATACAATCCAAAGGATTTCTAATCTTCCTTTCATGTGTACCATTCAATATTCATAACCAATTATTATTTATCATAACACTACACATTGTATACATTAGTAACATTATCAATTATTTATTTAACTATATCTATTGTCACTAAATTTCACTAAGTTTAACTAGTTTTAAATTGTGCTCTTCCATCTATCAACCTGTATCTTTCCAGTAGCAAAACAGTCTCATATCTTTTGCCATTTGTGATGTCAGTCCTCTAATCTTCTCCTTAATCAACTTTGAATGGATTCCTCTTAGCAACTCCTTGCTTATAAAATCTCTCATGTAATTTCGATGCCCTTCTTCTGTTTCCTTAATCAGCTTATCTTTGATTGTCAGTAGTGTTATCAATGATATTGCTAATAAAATGTCTGCCTTTAAATCCATAAATTCTTTTGTTTCTTCTTCTTCTGTATCTTGCCATCTGGGGTAGATTTCCCCTCCATTTAGTTCCTCTTTCAGTATTCCACTCCTTTCATTTTCAGAGATAAACCAATCACCATAAATATCAGAAAATTTAATTTCTTTATATTCATTTTCCTCTTCGATTTTTAGAGTTTTAACCACCACTTTTTCCACTTGATAAACATCCTCAACTTCCTCATCATATTTTGCTGTTATATGCTCTAAGTCTTCCAGCTTCTTCTCTGTCCTCTCATATGTATTTGATAATTTCTGTATTTCTGAGAATATCTTTTGCAGACTTAAAGTTTCTTTCTGCTATTCAAATTGTGCCATTATCTCCAGGTAACAAACACTGCTGCTCTAGCATGGAAGGTTAATAAGATCAAGCATATATTCACAATAACATTTTATTTTCACCTTTCTCTGATTAAAATATATTTCAAAGGGACATCTGAATGCTTTTCTTCTTATCACTCTCTATAAACAAGCAGCAAGACCTTGGAGTGCCAAGCTAGAATAATCAGTGAGAAAAACAAGAGTGTTTCATTGCTAATACAAACCTTCCAGCCTCTGAGTAGCAGTGTTATTGTTGCAAGTTTCTTTGTTTCTTTTTATATCTTTTTGTATTTCAAGTTAAAAAAAAGTCTGATTCTTGAATGAGTTAGAAGAACACCCACAGTAATGAAAGAGGAGAATTTTAGTCCATAGGTTACAAAGAATAATGAAAGAAAAAAATAGAAGAAAACAACCCATTTGTTTTAAAAGGCTTGCATAAATTCCATCCATGAAGATAGCATTTTAAAAGTAAGATAACTCACTGTCCAAAACTATTCCAAATTTAATTCCACTGCTTATTTCTTCTGTTCTCCAATTTAAATTAATTTAAAGTTTTTTATAGGCAGTCTCTTTTTAAAACCGTAAAAATTCCTCACCAGCTGGAAACACTTTCTCTTTCCGTATCCTTCCGTTTGGAGCTGCCCTGACTTCATCAGCCTTGGCTGTATTTTTTGTCACCGGCTTGAAGAACTTCTCTGCCTCGATCAGGGACTTTGCGATGTCCCTGAGATCAGCAAGATGTATTCTTCCTCTTCACTATCTCTGCGGGACGGATTAGGTCCGATTGGACCACCAGTGGCAAATGTATTGGCTGCGGTCTCGGAGCATCGAGACCGCACGTCCGTATCGTCATGATGTTGGCTCCTCCCTCTCAAGTATTTTTTTAACAACAACAACAACAGTGGCCTTCAAAAGTAGCATTTCACCTCTCTGGTAGTTTGAAGAGATCCAGTCCAATTCACGCCCACGCTCCA
The DNA here is from genome assembly GCF_009769535.1 of Thamnophis elegans. NCBI lineage: Eukaryota > Metazoa > Chordata > Lepidosauria > Squamata > Natricidae > Thamnophis > Thamnophis elegans. The sequence goes on along the minus strand of NC_045555.1, from coordinate 28,475,124 downwards.
TTTTACTTCATGGGTACAGGCAGCCTTACTTTGTAAGCTTAAAACATGAGAGAGTGGGCAGATTAAGGCTGGCAATTAAAGATCATAAACAACTTGTCGAGGTTTTTGACTGCTTGTTAGTGAGGCTTTTGGTGTGGAATCCATAGATGTCACCAGTATTTGGCTCTGATTACTTTCATGTACTTTGCCCTACATGTCAGTGTTAATTATACAGTTGGGACCATTCTTTTTCTAAAAAGTTTTCCTTAAAAGGTGTTAACAGGGGGGCAGTGATGGCGTGCTCTGAGATTTCATTTAAAGGTCAGCTAAAAGGCTCCCAGCTGGATGTTTCTACATTATTTATCACAAGGCTACCTGGTGTCACTGCAGTTCCGCATTACTGGGTTTAGTGCTTGCTGAGCAAAATATGGGCTATGTATTAGACACACACACAACACACAAGCACACACACAGAGACACAGACACATAGACATGAAATAAAGAATACTAATAGAAAAAAAATCAGGTACAGGTAATGAATTATGGATGGATAAAAAAAAACCTGACATAACATTAAATTAATATATCCATCTCCATGCATCATTCAAAGTTCAGGTTATTATCCAATACTTCTAATTAAAGCTGCAAATCCCCATTGAACTATAAACTAGAAATGCTAGGTTAACACAGTTGCTAAAATACAACTACAGATAGTAGGCAGTAAATAATATATTCAATTAATACTGTAAATTGTACATCAAATTATGATACAAACTCTAAAATCCAATTCTGGGTGTAAACTTGTAGTTCCCAAAATGATTTCCAGTTAGAATGTATGTATGTATGTATGTATGTATGTATGTATGTATGTAGTATGTACGTACGTACGTACGTACATACTGTATATGTATTTTCAACAGTTTTTCCTTTGAGTTGCTCTTAGAAGAGGCAGCGACCTCTTCTGCTGCTCCCCACACCTCTACCGCCTGGAGAACTTTGTGTCCAGAATGGGGTACCAAAGGTAGCATAGTTGAAAGTTTTTCCTGTGTTGTTTCTGAAAAGAGGAGAAGGCCAAAGGACCGGAGGAGTCCGCCTATCTGAATCATTTGCTCATTGACATTTAGCAAGAGTGACTTCCACTTTCAGAAATGGGGGACACAGGAAGCAGTTTGGCATTATAAATCTAACATCAGAAGAACACATAACATTGTAAGTTAGTTCCGTTCAGTGCTTCTGTGACTTTCCTGTCATGGTGCCCTCAGATGTGTGGAAACTACATCTTCCATCATCTTTAGCAATCGTATTGGGTGAATTCCTGGCGGTGGTCATGAACATCCTAACACCTGATGCCTAGACTCATTGAGTCACCCTCTTCCATCCAAAATTTCAAACATGTCAAGAATAATGTTTGAACTGAGCACATGTTCTGTTTGTTCCTAAGGAACAGAGTCTTCTCTTTTTGGGAAAGGTAAACAAAATAATTGAAGCCTTGAGGTTAGCCTCATTTCCCCCCCGGTTGAACTCCAGGTATTACAAAACTAAGGATGATGTCTATTTTCCTGCCCAAAAAAGTTCTTTTGCTTTGATCAAAACCAAAATGACAGACAAAAGCTTCTTTCCTCACTGTGAGTGACAAAGGAGTGCAGTATCTGTGGGAAAGGAGTGTGCTTATACATACTGGCACCCGACTAGAAAATGACTCACATATTTTCATTCTCTTCGCTGCCTCCCAGGCACGCCTCTGTCAGTGCATCGGGTCTGGGTTTCTCAGCTGTGTCAACTTTAAGCGATGTGGATTTCAGTTCCCAGAATACTGCTGGCTGGAGAATTATGGAAGTTTAAGTCCACATCTCTTAAAGGCAACAAGGTTGAGAAACACTGCATTGGGTCATCTCTGTGACCCAAGTGACTGCCCAAGAAGTGGCATTCAGCAGGTTCTGACCAGTTCTGAAGAACCAGTAGCGGAAATTTTGAGTAGTTCGAAGAACTGAAAAATACCACCTCTGGCTGGCCCCGTCCCCATCTATTCTGTGCCTCCCGAGTTCCAGCTGATTGGGAGGAAATGGGGATCTTGCAGTATCCTTCCCCTGCCATGCCCACCAAGCCACGCCCACCAAGCCATGCCACGCCCACAGAACCAGTATTAAATTTTTTTGAATCCCATCACTTCTCTGTCCCCTCTTGGTTTGAAAGATGCAGCTCTTGTCTTTGAACTCTAGTTGGAACTGAATGTGTACATTTCCTTTCTGTGGATAAAGGAGAAGGATTACTTGCATGGATCACAAACTGGCCAAAAATTGCTTACTAGGTAAGGATGCTGGCAGAAAGCTATCTAGCTGACTGGGGCTTATCTGGCCAAATTCTGCCAGGTCATTTTGAGGCTGTAACGGTGGCCTGCTAGACTTAAATTGGCTGAGAGCTTCTAGATTTGCTTATAGTCTTCTGCCACTTAGACTTGTATAAAGGCTTCTTTTAACAGATGGCTGCTATAGTTCTGTGCCTGCTTTTTGTTGTTGTTGTTGGGTCTCTTTTCATGAGCAGAGATCCCCCACATCTGAATTCTTGGATGGTGATAATTAAACATCCACTTTCAGATGTGTTCATCACCCAACTTGCCACTCTGTATCTTTATGCATGCACCTAGTGGTGGGTTCCTCTCTCTGTCACTACCAGTACAATGCTCATGGGGCCGCACGTCCTTTCATGCACATGTGCTGCGCACGCAATGTGCACTCCACTGATACCCAGCTGCTTGTCAGAGCTTGCGCAGGCACCGCACACTGTGTGCGTATGTTCAATTGGCGGGTTGCTTTAAAAACTGGTATACAACACGGGCAGGCGGGTGGGTCAAACAAGCCACCATACCAGTATCATGTCAGCTGCTCCCAGATACTAACGGTATGGCCATATCGGCTGGAACCCACCACTGATGTGCACACATTTCCTGTTAGGGGTACGGTGTGAGTATGAAAGAAATTACCCATTTTTGTTGCCTAATCACAGAGGAATTTCGGATTGGTTGAGGTTTAGGCAGAGTCGGGAGAAATTCATATTGCCATTAGATGATGCTCCTTACATCATGAATTCGTTCTGTTTTTTGGGATGGTGAGAAGGGCAAAACTTGCACTGCAACAAAAATTAGCCCTGGTTGGAGAGTGCACATGTGCTCTATCCAAAGGCCACCTCTGTCACCCAGCCTGTCATTCTTCATAGGTGTCAATCTGCCCCCCCCCCCCAAACATCATCAGCCACATTTGGAGAACTGGAGATGGCTGCTGAATACACAACCCACCCAATGTTGGAAATAGTTGATGAAGCGCATGAGATTTGCTCTGTGCTGCTGTGTCTGCATGTTCCTCACAGGCAGATTGTCTGGAGTGATCTGTTCAGCAACCTCCGCTCACTCCTGCACCTGGCCCCTTGTGTAAAGAGCTGCCGTGCCTATTCCCTGAGTGGCAGAACAGAAGCTGTGCCCAGGCAGGGGCCGGTGGCCTTGGCTGGTGGCCCTGATGCGTCTGCAAACTCCGATGGCTCATCAAGCTCTTTAAAGAGGGCGGGAGACGATCTCTCTCCATTTGCTTCCTTTGGACTTGATGTTTACACGGGCTAGTCTTCCAGATTCCATAAAGGCACGGATTGTGATCAGGCTTCCCTCTCTCACTCATCTCTGTTGATTTCTTTTCTCCTCCAGTCCTTTTGTCCTTGCCCTGTTCTGAAGGTCTGTTTTCCAGAGTGAGCCTGTTGTTTACACAACTGTGCTGTCTGTATATATAAAAATAAAAGGTGCAGCTTGGCTGTTAGATTTCGAAACCTTTGCGAACCTCCCCATCTCTCTCTTCAGAGTGGTTGCATAAGTTTTATTAATATCTTATGATTCTTACCATATTTCCCTGAAAATAAGATTGGGTCTTATATTAATTTTTGCTCCAAAAGATGCATCATTAGGGCTTTTTTTGGTTAGATCTTGTTTTTTTTTTTTTTGAGAAATATGGTACTAAATGCATCTGTTTGGTTGATAATCTTAACTGGAGCTTATTTTGGGGGGGGGTAGGGCTTATATTACGAACATCCTGAAATATCATGCTAGGGGTTATTTTCCAGTTGGGTCTTATTTGGGGGGAATCAGGGTAGATGGTTCATTATACACAGCCTGATGGATTGAGCAAGATCTGGGGAACGTTTGAAACCACCAAATCAAAAATATTTTTTTCCTATGTTGGCATGGCTGTTAGGTTATTCCATATTGCTATGATCTCTGAGGGCCATTGCTGTTTTGAATTGGGTTATTTGCTTGCCCATGTGATGCCTGTGTGTATTCTATTCCTCTTTATTTGGTCAAAAGTCTTTTTAAAAAGGTCCATTCCTTTTAAGAACCATCTACCCATCGCCTCTGCTATACATAAGATCTATTGGCTGAGCATGTCATGCAAAGGTCAATTTATATTAGATCATTGTGTTTTAAAGGAAAAAAATAGTTTTTAATAACCCTGAACGTACCCATATTGACAGTTGTAGGTTTAAGCTCAGTTCACAATAGAGCTTCTTGAAATATTTAAGGAAAGATTTCTCTATTCTGGAATGTCATGATGAATATTTCCAAATGAAAGAAAATCAACTGAATTGAAAAGAGGATTTACTAAACATGGTGTGCTGAGCTTTGGTATACTGGTTCTCTGAAGACCGTAAGTAAGAAAGTAATTAAAATGATAGCTGCTTATAGCCATTTTTAGACGGATGGCTATGCTTCTCAGTTAAAGAAAAACAACAGAAAGAATCTTGTGATCAATGAAAGAGTAACAATTTATTATGGAGAGGAAAGGAAGTGGGAGGGGGCTTCCTCAGAGATATGAAATAATATGCTAAATTATTGGTCTATAAAAAGCAAAAGTAGCTAGGCTGACTATGGGGAAAAAATCCAAAATCAATGCTGACCCATTTTCATTAAGTCAACTTAAAGATCATAAAAAGCAAACACTCTGTTGCTTTTCATCTTTAATGCATCTGGTCAAACACCTATTTTTTTCAATACTGGATTAAAATCTTTGTTATTAAAATTAAGAATATGAAACAAAATTGGAAAATAATTTAATAATGCAATCAGAGAAGAAAATGGCTCTTGACATTTTCTGATTTGGCACTTCTCCCTCCCCCCCCTCTCTTTCTCCCAATTTCCTGGTTTAATCATCAATCTCTTGTTCAGTTGAATTTTTAAAAAGGCAATAAAGAGCTTTGCACTAGGGCAAAAAATATAAAGCATATAAAGCATGCACATGGATTCATTCCAGGAAAAGATTAGAATTGTCTCATTCACGAAATAATGAGCAAATTGTATTACTTTTTCTCTTCTGCAGCATACATGCTGCTTTTAAGGGACATTCCAGCCTCTAAAATCTTCAGTTTAATTTTCAGTAGGGATCATGTGGTTTTCATCTTCCCCCGTATATTCTGCTGTAACCTTATTTTAAGAAAGTTTCAAAAGAAATCCCTGGTGATCTCTACAGATCTTGTTGTCCAGGGATGGGTTTCAAAAATTTTTACTACCGGTTTGGTAGGCATGGCTAGATGGGGTGTGTTGACTGAGTGGGCATGGCCAACCTGACATCACTCACGCACACTCAGTCACATGACCCCCACACCAAGCCATGCCCACTGAAACGGTGGTGAAATGTTTTGACCGGGGGGGGGGGCTCCAGTCTCGCTAAGGGAGCACCTGCAAACTACCCAGTAAGAAAAAAACATTTTTGTCCTTCCCGGCCCCCAGGAACACACTGCAGGCTTCAGCAGGGCTGGGGGAAGAGAAAAATGCCCCCATTTTGCAAAAAATGGGTAGAAAACAGCCTGTTTTTTGCAAAAACAGGGGCATTTTCCTCTTCCCCCAGCCCTGCTGAAGCCTGCAGTGTGCTTCTGGAGACTGGGCGAAGGCAAAAATGCCTCAGTTTTTGTGAAAAACAGCCCATTTCTGGGACCTCTCTGGGGCTGTCATGCGCACACCATTAAAAAAGGGGGAAATACATTTTTTCAATGAAGATTGTTCTGAGCATGTGCAGAATAGAAAATAAAGATGGCGGCACTCAGGATAGAACTGGTACAGTCACGTGTCCGCCAGAGTTGCTACCTATTTGGCTGAACCAGACCTTACTGGTAGAAACTCACCTCTGCTGTTTTCTTGCAAGAGCTTTGACCACACCTTTGTGGTTGCCAAGTTGATTTGCTTGGCTACACACTGCAGACAATTCCACTGCAAGGGTAGTCCCATGCCTCAGATTTGTTTAGCAACATCGATTTTTTTTTAAAAAAAAAATGATTAAATATTAGCACTTAGCAATATCCATAAAAGAGCAAGGGGAGGGCATGTTTGCCGTTGCTCAAGATGGATAGCAAAGCAAAATGTACATGATCCTGCATGTCTTAAGAAGGACTCGGCACCTAAGTGGTGACCTTCACTGACCGTCTTCAGAAGAAATGAGGCATTCCCCCCCCCCCCCCGGGCAGAGAAGAAGGAAAGAAAATTAAAGAGAATTAAAGGAAGTCAAGGCTTGAGTAGCAAAAGTCAGTGTGGGCCTTAAAGCTGAAGGGCAGAGAAGGGAGGGAGTGTGGGAGAAAGACCCACTTCAAAATGCCCAACCTCCCCTGATTGGGGTGGGGGTGGGGAATCAGTGTGCCTCTGCCATTAGCACACCTTTCAGTCAGCATTTGATGGCCCTGAACTTCAGCACACTTCTCTCGATCAACAAGCTGTTCCTGCTGATTGCAGCCTCTTTTGGAGCTGCTATGAATGCCTCCAAGGTGGATCTGAGCTGTTAATCACCCAGCTAACTGCCATGTCTCCTTGGGAAGAACCAAGGAGGCTGCTTAGACTCCAGACAAAGGTGCCGATGACAGCAGCAACCTGTTCCCAAGGCAATCGGAGGAGTAGACCTGTGCTTGGATGGCAGCGCAGCCAGTCAGCCTCTTGTACAGAACGTTCCCGGCCATTCGTCACCAGCCTTTCAGGAAGTGGCCGGGGGTTGGGGGGAGGCGTTCCTGAAGCAGCACCAAAGGGAGGTCCAGGTATCATACACAGCAGCAGCTCAAAGCTTTGTGCTTCACTTGATGCATTAAGCACATGGAAATATTCACAATTTGTGTAGATGCGTCCCAAATAAAGGCTGCAGGGCAGGAAGCATCCAGCATCTGGCTCTTGTGTATAGGTGGTGCAACAAGTGAACACAGAAGGACAAATTAATTTTCCATAAGCTACCTTCATTAAGAGACACATTAGATCTGAATAGAATACGTGGCTGATTATATCTGTGGAGTGATGGCTTGCCTCTAAACAAGAAGCTGTCACCATTGGGACAATCACTCCCTTTATTGTAAGGTCACAACAACAGAATCAAGTCTGTTGTTTACTTTTGTTCCCCCTCAAATTAGGTGTTTTCCAAGGAGAAAGTAACGTAATGTGGGAAGCTACCTCCCCTAGAGGAATGAAATATTTTGAGGAATATTAAAAAAGGCAGATTATTATATTTCTTAAAGGGAGAAATGGAGAAACATGTGCTTTTAGAGGCAGAAAGCAACCCCAGCAGATCTCAGCACTTAAGAGATAAAGAGCTTATTGAAAGAAGACAAGTATCTAGACACCTCTATTCATAAGCAAATACCCTCACTCAAGAGCAAAAATAGGACGAAAGCCATTAAGCCACAATAGGAATTACCCAGCATCCTTTCAGTGCCCTTCACTGCATCATCTCAGAGCAGCCCAAACTTCAACCAAACTTAGCTCAGACAAACACCTAGGATTTGTACTTACCTACAGAGCCTGCTATGACCCCTACACAGCCACTACATGACACCATAGGAATCTGGCAACAGCTAATAGAATACATGTTCTTGCACAAGAATAGGAAGCTCAAATACAAAGCTCAAAGAAGGAATAATCCCCTGCTTTCAACTCCATTTTGTCAGCTGTCCAGAACCACAAATCCTGGTGGTTTTGTTCATCATTAAACTATCTTTCCAATGTGCCTCCATCCTGCATTTTATTTTCAGTGAATATTCCAGACAGATATTTCTTCCCACGATAGGAAACAGCCTCTCCTGAGCACAACCACGAACATGAGATCCATCCCTATGAAGATAGAAACCAATAATTTCTATCCCAGCCAATTCTCAAAATGCTCCTGCTTGTGTTTAAGAAATTGAGATGGAAACCCATGCCGTTTTCAGGATAGTCCAGAGATCAGAGCAAGAGTGGGTCTCTGTTTACAGCGGAAGACACAAACCCTCCTCATTCAGCATGTTTTTTACAATCCTTACACAATTTCGACAAATGAATAAACCGAAAATACTGATTGCATTGCAAATCTTGAAATAGGATATCCTGCTCTACTTAACAGCTGCTGGGTATGTTCGAGCTTTTCAAAGTATCCAAAGTGCTGATGGGGGTGGGGGGAGGGAATCCTTAGTGATTTCAAACCTTGTTACTCTTTGTCAACCTGGGCACAAAGCTCACTTCCTGAAGTCTGAGAGCCAAGTTCATCCTAAACCAAGTGGTGGAAGATCCATTGGTGGGCTTTAAGAAGAGAAAGGAAAAGGTCAAAGCATCTGGATCTTGTTCTGTCCAAATTGAAGGCAGCAGAGAGGAGAGAGGGCTGGCAGGAAACAAGTCGCAGGGGTGGCAACCTGGAATCTGAGACTCATCGTGCCAAGGCTTTTCCAGAGCCACCCGGACTAACCTCTAGCACTGAAAATTAGAGCAGAGATCATTCGACCCGAATCATTCGGAACCCATTCAGGATCAGTTGCTCTCCTAAATTATTCATAGTAATCTTCAGTTGGGTTTACAGGCTGGGAGGGAATTCTGGGATCCACAGTTCTCATTAGGGTCAGAGTAGTTGTGGAGTGGTCCAGAATGATGGAGTGGTCAGATAGATTCTCTCTGTGTCTCTCAGTGTGTGTGTGTGTGTGTGTGTGTGTGTGTCTTTGCCCCTCTCTCTCTTTGCCCCCCTCTCTTTGCCCCCCTCTCTCTGTGTGTGTCTGTCTGTCTGTCTGTCTCTCCTCTCTCTCTCTGTCTTTGTCTCTCTCTATCTCTGTCTCTCTCTTTCTCTGTCTCTGTCTTCTTTCCTCTCTCTCTCTCTCTGTCTCTCTTTGTCTCTGTCTCTGTGTGCGACTCTCTGTCTGTCTGTCTGTCTGTCTGTCTCTCTCTCTCTCTCTCTGTGTCTCTCTGTATCTGTCTATCTGTCTGCCTGTCTCTCTCTCTCTCTCTCTCTCTCTGTCTCTCTCCTTTCTCCCTATTCCTCCCTCTCTCCCCCTCTCCCCACCTCTATAATTGAACTTTTCCTTTGGAAGAAGACTTGTCCTTGATACTTACTTCTTTCAGAGGAAGGTGGAAGTCTTCTCCAGAGAGAGAGCAGTACAGCAGGATCCATCTTTCAGAACGCACCTAACCTTAGTGGTTGAGGGATTGATCTAACAAAATGTAGCATTTTGTAATTATGGTTTTTAAGGGTGGTTGCTTTGTATGTTGATGATTCTGCTCAAGCTTTCTGTTTATCTTGCTGAGGAATCTATTGGGAGAAAAAAACAGTGTAAGAAATTAAGATACATCTGTTCCTTCCTCATTCCTCCTCCCAAAAGAATGTTCCAAGCACCTTATTGGTTTTAAAAAAGACTCTTAATGAAAAGGCTTGAGGGCGGGATAAAGCCACCCTGCTTCTTCAATGAGATACTTGATTGCAGGGCCAAAAAAATCCAGTTTTGGCAAAGAAGGCAGCTGATGGGGCTAGTTTTTCAGCAGAGCTAATAAAATGGCTCGACTTCTCATCAGGGTGACTGCCGGCCAGGTTGTCCATGATTCCAGCCATTTCCTGCTCATGGCTTTAGGGAGGAAATAGCTCACACCAACAACCACACAGAATATAGAGTCCGTGCATTTGCGGATGATCTGGTCATAATATTGGAACAACCGCAGGAATCTAGTAGGGTATTATTGAACACGATCAATCAATATGGTCAAGTCTCGGGATTTAAAATAAATCTAGGAAAAACCAAAATATTAGCTATAAATATGACTATCAAACAGAAGGAAGAACTGGGGGCGATGCTAAGATGTGAGGTAGTTAAAAAGTTAAATATCTTGGAGTTAATATTTTAATCTCAAATGGGAAATTATATAAGCATAATTATGAACCACTTTAGCATAGTATACAGTTGGAGTTGAAAAGATGGGAAAAACTGCATTTGTCCTTGCTGGGTAGAATAGCGGCAGTAAAAATGAACATTTTACCAAAATTTTTATTTCTTTTTCAAATGTTACCAATACTTAAAAGAGATGCGAATCTTTCAGAATGGCAGAAGGGTATTAACAAATTTGTGTGGGCAGGAAAGAAGCCGAGGGTAAAGATGAAAATAATGCAAGATGCACGTGAAAGAGGAGGATTGAAATTACCTAACTTAAAATTATACTATGATGCAGTGGCATTATCTGCAATTAGTGACTGGATTCATCTAACTAATGATAGAATTTTGAATATCGAGGGATATGATTTGTTATATGGTTGGCATGCTTACCTGTTATTTAACAAAAAAATGGATAAGAAATTTAAAATCATATCTTAAGAAATGCTTTATTGCGGGTTTGGAAAAAATATCAATATAAACTAAATGATAAAGTGCCCATGTGGGCAATTCCTAGACATACAATTGAAAATATGAATGTAGAACAAAAACACGATAGAACCACCTATAGACAACTTCTTATCTCAGAAAGAGGGGTGATGCAACTAAAATCTTTAGAGGTTTCTTAAAGAAGAGAAGGTAGTTCAAACGTGGTTTCAGTATGGTCAACTACAGGCTAGGTGGAAAACAGATCAAAAATTGGCTTTGTAAAAGTTGAGGATAATTTGTTTAAACAAATAAGAGATCAAAGCTCAATGCATATAAAGAGGATATATAATGTACTAATACAGATGGATTCTGAAACGGAACTGATTAAGGATTGCATGATAAAATGGGCTCAGAATATCGAGGAACCAATAATGCTTGAAACATGGGAAAGAATCTGGATAAGAAATGTGAAATTTACACAAGCACAAAGCTTGAGAGAAAATTTTTATAAGATGTTTTATAGATGGCACCTAGATCCTAAAAAGCTTGCCTCTATGTATCCAAATGTTCAACCTAAATGTTGGAGATGTGGTTTCTGTGATGCTACATATTTTCATATGGTGGACATGTCGTAATGTCAAGGCATTTTGGATAAAAATATGGTGGATCCTGCAAAACATCCTCAAAAGAAGGATAAAATTCACCCCCAGTTGTTCTTACTGGGTATATGTATTGACTTTACAGCAGCAGAGACTAATTTGGTTCTGTACTTAATAACGGCAGCAAGACTCTTGGTGGCGCAGTATTGGAAGAAGAAAGATTTACCTACAATTCAAGAATGGACTTTGAAAGTTATGAACTTAGCCGAAATGGCCAAAATTTCAGCATATCTCAAAGAACATTCAAACGAGAGATATAAAAGAGACTGAAAAAATGGACTGATTATATAAAAAGTAAATATGGGACTAAGAAACTCCAGATAGCTTTGTAGTATCAGTAACAATTTAAATTGTTTAAAATTTGGGTAACAGTAAGGAGCTGAGTTCAATGTAGAGATATTTTAGACTGTGATTGTCCAAAAGTTATACCACGTATGGTCTTTGGGAAGTCGGGGGGAGGGAAGGGAGGTGGGGATTTAGGGGGAGGGGGGAGGGGGGAAATACAATATGTGTTAAATTCCATGATTGCATTTGTATACTGTGGCTTTTCAATGTTAGTGCGAAAATAGAACAAACCGAATATACTGGAAGATAATAGAAATATACCGAAGGAAAGAGTCGAGTGAAAGAAGGAGGGTGGAGAGGGTGAGAGAGAGGAGGAGGAGAAGGGAGGGAGGGAATGGATTAGAGGGAGTGACAGGGTTAGGGTTAGAAAGAAGGGGAGGGGAAGTAGGCGTAGAGGGGTGTGTGAGAAGGAAGAATGAAAGTTGGAGGGGGTTGAAAGAGGGTGGGTGGGCCAAGGTGGTATATTGGGTTTGTATTGTAGAGGGCATTTTCTATATAAGTGAAGGCCGTGTTTATTACTCAATGTTATATGCCCTGATCAAGCACAGTAAATATGTGATTGTATAGAATGAAAACATAATAAAATATATATATAGGAACAACCACACCTGTTCCCCAACCCCTTTGTGCCTTTTGCCACGCATCAAGGGCGCATCTTTAGCCCAGCCATAAGCACCAGGTGTGTGTATGAAGCGAGGAGCAGCTGTCAAACAAAGGAAAATTTTGCTCTCGTTGGCTTAGTTTCTTGCTTCCAATTCCGCAGCTTCCTTTGCAGCCTCGTCGGAGGAACCCTCCCTGAGCTGCCTTCTGCTTGGCATAGCACCCAGCAACTTTCCAATTATCTTGGTGGCACCACTCCAGAAAAGAGGGTGGATTGTTTCTGGGTTTTTTTTTTTTTTAAAAAGGGCTTCCCTAGCCTGAATTGTTGTTATTGTTTTTTGTTGCACGGAATGAATCATTAAGGAAGAAGGCAGATTCTGTTTTCAGTAGCTTCCCTTTCTCTCATAGCTGCCTCCTTCCTCCTCCTCCTCCTCCTCTTCCTCTCCTCCTCCTTCCTCCTCCTCCTCCTCCATCATCCAAATCTTTGCTTCCACAGCCTGCCTTTTGGCAGGGGACAACTATCACTTCACGAGCCATTTCCTGTCCTGTAATATGTGGATTGGTGTTCTTGAATGTCCAGAGGCAACTCAAACACACATTTCATCTGCACTTTATTTTGAGAATGTGATGTGGAACAAACCCGAAGGCAGATGTTCTGGCACAGCTGCTTCAGACTTAGTCTGGCTGTTTCCCCGTCCCTCCCATCCCTGCCTTAATTCTCCCAGTTTTCCCTCGGAAAGCGTGAAGGTGAGGAAGGACTTGAAACAGCCCAGGGGTACTCTTACACTGCATAGAATGAACTTTCCCTTCCTCTTTCTTTATAAAAGAGATACATTATTCTGGAACTATTCCAAGAGGACTTGCTGAAGGAAAGAGTTAGAGACTAGAGACTCAAAAGCAGCTGCTCTTGGCTCCACAACAGCACCATCAGCTGCCCCTAAAGAAGACCCAAGTTGGGAAAGTCACCAGCTGTTGGAGATACAGAGGAAGAGCTTCCTCAGTCTGTCCTGGACTGGAAACAGGGAAGTGGGATAATGGTCAGTCTCCAAAATCCCATTCTGGCCGTTTGGCCCTTAGCATTGCTTCAGTTGCTGTGACCCATAGGTATGACCCATAGCTGCTGATTCAGTTCTACAGAGGAATTATTGAGTCTGTCATCTCCACCTCTATAGCTGTCTGGTTTGGCTCTGCAACCCAACAAGACAGACACAGACTTCAACTGATAATTAGAATGGCAGAAAAAACAATGGCTACCAACCTGCCTTCCATTGAGGACCTGTATGAGGTCCTCAATGCATGAGTCAAAAAGAGGGTTGTGAAAATATCTACAAACCCCTGGCATCCTGGACATAAATTGTTTCAACTCCTACCCTCAAAATGACACTATAGAGCACTGCACACCAGAACAACTAGACACAAGGACAGTTTTTCCCCAAATGCCATCACTCTGCTAAACAACTAATTCCCACAACACTATCAATAATTTACTAAGACTGTATTACTATTATTCTTCTCTTCCTTCCTAGTATTTATCTCTCCCTACTTATGATTAATTTAATTTATAATATAATCTTGTTGCTTGTATCTTTCAATTTATATTGTTTTATTTGTTTATTAGTACAATTTGGTAGCATTAGTAACCCTGACTATCACTAAGTGTTGTATCTTTTTATTCTTGATGAATGTATTTTATTCTTCTTATGTACACTGAGAGTATATGCACCAAAGACAAATTCCCTGTGTGTCCAATCACACTTGGCCAATAAAGAATTCTACTCTACTCTACTCTACTCTATTCTAACATGTCCCTGCAAGATGGTGTCTAAACTGATGTGGCAGAAGAATAATTCATGGAAGCTCAGACACCAGAAGGATGCAGGCACAGGGCTGGACATGGATGCAGACAGGGTCATGTAGCATCCTAGTGCTTCATTTATTCTCTTAAATTTTCCATACAGATCAGATTAAAACAGGATCAATTATTGTTCAAGTGGGAGACATGTCCTTTCTTTCTAGACAATGGGCAATAGCCTGGCATCTCTGCAGTCCAGGGGGACTTCAAGCCCAGGATTGCCTCTTGCCTTCCTTTTGTCTCTAGCTTCTTGGCAGGATGAGGAGAAGGCTCTCATCTTGGGGAGATGAGAAGTTCCTCCTCCAAGTGAAGGGGGGTTGTCAGCCCTGTCACCAGCTGTGAAATCAGAGATGGGGCTTTCAACAAAATTGCTGCTGATGTACCTGAAAATAGATCATTCCTTTCCCCCAAAGAGGTTTGAACTGCAGCTTGACACAAGGCAAAGTCCAACGGAAGGGATTACTTGTCACCCTGGGGAGCTTCCAAAATCTTGGAGGAAGGAAGCGCAGAGGGTTTAAAGGTTAGCCCTGAAAGCATTTTTAAAGAAGAGACATTTTCTTGGTATTTGCATCTTCTGGAGGAACACGCGGTGCTCGCTTTTCAGTTAGAAGTACACAAAATGGAGCTGGTGCTGCCTTTTTTGTGTTTCTGCTTTTCTCCAAAGTCTGGAGAGATAAAATGAAAGGAGCATCATGGCACCCCCTGTGCGAATCCTGCTTATCTGGGATAAGAAAGGGAAGAAGAGATGCCCTCAAATGTCACTGAAGCAAACCCTGATTGGATTCCCGAAGAAATAAGAGGGGAGGGAGAAGCATCATATGATTTTCTCACACTCTGAAAATCCCTTCCCTTGAAGGGGCTGGGGAAGACTGGAGACATCCAGGACCACATCCCCCCACAGGGGTTTCCTTAAGAGGCTTGCAGACTAGTTAGGGGGATAAAATGGAAAATATCTGCCTTTTGACAGGCAGGATCTAAATCTAATTTGTAAAGCAGTAATCTCATATTTTTCTTTAAGGAAGCTTTGCTTTATTACTGATCTTTGACAATAGGATGGGTTGGTTTGGATTTCTTGCTTAGATCCCACTCTGTAATAAGATCCGACTGCTATAAATCTGCAAATTCTTTTATTTTTCTTACAGAAGTTAGGTAATGGAGTGAATTCTTGTAAAACGTGTTGACTTTTTTTAAAAAAAATCTTTCCTTACAAAGATGCCCTTCCTTATTCCCAGCAAAATGAGAAAATATCTTTCCATTGAAAACCACGACTTCTTCTATTTGAATGGCTAAACAGTTTCCCCTCCAAATGGGTTTGATCCCAGCCTGCCTGCCTGCCTGCCTGCCGAGACTCTTCTGAAGCGAATATTTACGCACAGAGGAAATCTCCCCCATGGGATTCAGTTGCCTTCCTTGTTTTCCCCTTGCGGTGTTTCAGCCTAAGGCTTTGTAGCGTATTTTTAAATGCAAGGAATGGCCATCTTTTTTTTTGAATGATGTACTTTGGAGGAGTTACAGTAAGCTCTGCTTGAATTCTCTGGCAGGAAAAAGAGGAGAAAATCCCCCAGAAATAAAGGGGCTCTGACCTTGCACCCCAAGGCTTCCCTTTGGGGCTGAATCAAAGGTAGTGGTGCAGGAGGGGCCCAGCAGGATGGAGTGGCACATGGTCTGTATTAGCAGAGGAAGATGCTTTTTCTCCCCAGTTTTCATTTTGAGATTGTAGAGAATTAGCCTTCCATTCCTTTTTTTTTTTTTTTTTGAGACAGAAAGGAGCAAAACACCTCCTGACAAGCACCAACTGTGTTTTGGCAAAGAAAGCAGTACATTTTGGAAATGGGTTGGGGTGGACGATAATCTTTTCTTGGAGGGTGTTTATCCTTGGATCAACTGAGTGATTTTGCATCGCAATATGATTTCCACGTCCCGAGCAATCTCCCCTCCTATTATTTTCCGATAAAGTCTTCAAAACGCATCGCTGCAAATATTTTCTCTCGTGCAATCCAGCATTCCCTTTTACTCTGAAAACCTTATTCTCCTTTTTAGCATTAAAACAGCGGATCAAATAATATAGAGTAAATAAAGCCTTTGCCTTGCCCGTAAAACACCGGCCTGGATATTTCTGGAAAGTTGTAGTGCTCCATACGTGCCTTCTGTGTCTTTGCAAACATCCTGTTCCAGATCTTAACCGTCTTTGCCTTCTGACCTGGGATTGAGGTCCGTTCAGCTTCTGAGGTGGATAACATTCTCACGTGACCGTTTACAATGGAAGGAGATGGATTTCTCACTTTAAGAAAGGATGACAATTTAAACTGCCATTTGCAACTTAGTTTTAAAATAAGAGAAAATAATTTTTTTTTAAAAAGGGTAGAAGCATTTTTGATGACCTAAATACTGAGGATTAGTTTCTACTTCTCAGGTGTAGCTGAGAAGCCTTTGTTTTGTTTCCTGTAGCTGGCATTTGGTTATTCCAAATCTGAATAGTTTGCTTCTAGTGGCAATGTGTATTTGCGATACAAAAGCAGCCAAGGAAGAAAGGGAAAAAATTAGGTGTAAGGTCTGTCACACATTTTGCTGCATTCATCCTTCCTTTCTTAATTAATTCATTAATTCATTAAGAATCCATTTCTAATTAACAGTTCACTTTGCGAGTCGTGCGCTCTGGTGAGTGCCTTATTTTCCTTGAAGGAGAAATATGCGGACCTTTATAGTTTCTTTGCCCACTCACTGCCCCGAAATATTTGAATGCATTTGTGGCCATGTGGCAGGATCGAGGCTGCTTGTCCCCTTCTAGAGACCCGAAGGCGAGATCGGAAGGAGAGCCTTGGTTTTCCTGCAGATCCCACTCCTCCCTCAGGGCTGCCCGTCCTGTGGGTAAGCCTGTTGTACAGAGAGAGGGACAGCCACGGCCATAATGCAAGATGGGGCTTACGGCTGCTATTTGTGGCTCCTTGGAGCAGCGGTTGCCAAGGCGATGCTGGCACCATCCCAGGCACAGCGGCTGGGCACCAGGTTGACCTCCTCCCAGTGGAAGAGCCGCTGCTTCTGATCTGCTGACGATCATTGGATGCTTCCTGAGAAGCCACCGGAGGCCTCTGCAGTTTTCGGTTTCTACCACCTGTTTCATTGCAATAGTGGCTCTTCTGCACACACAGCTTGGTATGCCTGGGAATGTGTGAGGCGTGTGTTACACATGCATGCACGCCCACTGCTGCCTATTTTGTCCTTAGGATTCAGCCAAGTTAGAGTTATTTTAAAAATCCAGTTTAATTACTCCGACCTCAGGAACTTTGCGCTCCTCCTATGAATCAGAGCTAATTAGACCTGATCTTAAAGAGCTTTAGTGAACGGTTGTGGATTAACCGGCTCTTTTTTTCCTTTCACGCTTCCTCTTTTGTAGGTAAGACACTCTGACACTGACTAACCCTGAATTCACCTGCTGTAATCGCTTTCTTTCTTTCTTCTTTCTTTTTCTTTCTTTCTTTCTTTCTTTCTTTCTTTTTCTTTCTTTCTTTCTTTCTGCCCTTGCCAGTTATGGACTGTGAATCATAAAAGGCAATTACTGGGCAGGAATAGTAGGATGCTTGTAGTGTGGACACCTTGAAGCATGCATATTCTGAGAAAGATGGTAAGTGTGAATTTTCCACCTTGGCCTTACTTTATTGGTGATCTCTCGAAGCATCTTTGAAGGTTGGGGCGGGGGGGGGGAAGGAAAGTCTTATAGAGCCTTCTGAGCCTTGGCTCGGGCAGGAGTTGCTGTGGCTGGAAGTGAAGGAGGTGATCAGGAAGTCCTGTTGGCTGCTGATTTCCTCTTAAGATTGCTTCTCCAATTGCAAAGACTCCGTAGGCCAGGAGCCCTGCTTTGACCCACATTTTGCAGGAAGTTTGGACAGTTCATCCTGGAAACTGGATAGACGTTTGTATGTTGGAGGAGGAGGTGGAGACACTTCAAAACAATCTATTCCAAGTAGCCTGAAGAAAACTGGATGGCAGGAAAGGGAAGGGGAATAGGTAGGCAACTCTTGCTGCAGATTGCTTCAAAGCGGTGTTTGAATGTAAGGAGAAGAGGAAGTTGAATGCACTGTAGTTAAATACAGCTTTACAAGGGTCTCAGACTATGCTTAGTGGGGTTTAACCAACTATTTCTTAGCAAGAAATTTCATTTTGACATTTGCATTTTGCAACATAGATTTCATTTGGTTACTACATGGACTCCCCATATATGTCTTAGCTGGAAATGATTATTTTATGGCTATCATATCCTAAATGATGCCAATTGTCACAGTGATGTTCAAGCTTTATTTTGCATTTCATGCTCATAACATAATAAATGTTGACATTCTTCCATTGGGTTATTTTAGAATTAAAAGAATTAAACAGGAACTGTGTTTGCTATTTCAATTCCTATTTGAAGGACCAAGGCTTGCTATTCATCTTAGGAAAGAGCTCACCTTGATGCAAAAATATATAAAACATTTTTTAAAAAGCAACTTAATGTTCAGGGAAACTAGAAATATGAAGACCATGGGTGGGGGCTGGTTCTTTGTGGCTTTGTCACTCCCCGCCCCCCCCAGATGTTGAAATGAAACTTGAAAAATATAATGAAAAACATAAAGCAAATAAGGCTAGACTGAAATAATTTGTCATCCTATAAAACTAATAGTTAGAGATAGAATTGGTTCTCTCACTAAAGATAAACTAGATTTCAGAAGTCCTTGGAAATGATAAGAATTTAGCTTGAAAAGGAGCCGAAGCAGCTATTAATGATAGAGAAAATCAGAGAAAAATATATAGAAAACTTGGGTTGTAAAGTGGATTGCAATTTTTTTAATGTACAAAAAGATTGAATTATGGGATAATTGCATTTTAAAGGAGCGTATAAAAGGGGGGAATTTAGTAAATGGAATTAAATTCTGAGGACGGCAAAGACAGTTTGGATACAAAGGATGTGATTGGTGGCCTAGTTGTCAATTTTTGTTTCTGTTTCAGCATCTTGGCAGAGTGTTCTCAATTTCTCAAGAATGGTGGTATCCGAAAAGGTTAGAATTAGAATTAGAATAACAGAGTTGAAAGGGACCTTAGAGGTCTTCTAGATCAACCCCCTGCTTAGGCAGGAAATTCTATACCATTTCAGACAAATGGCTATCCAAATCTCTCTTAAAAACTTCCAGTGTTGGGGCATTCACAACTTCTGGAGGCAACTTGTTCCACTGATTAATTGTTCTAATTGTCAGGAAATTTCTCCTTAGTTCTAGGTTGCTTCTCTCCTTGATTAGTTTCCAACCATTGCTTCTTCTCCTGCCCTCAGGTGCTTTGGAGAACAGCTTGACTCCCTCTTCTTTGTGGCAACCCCTGAGACATCGGAACACTGCTACAATGTCTCCCTAGTCCTTCTTTTCATTAAACTAGACACCCCCAATTCTAAAACTATTCTTTATATTTTAGACTCCAGTCCCTAATCATCTTTGTTGCTCTTCTCTCATTCTTTCCAGAGTCTTAATGTACCTGTGCATTTTGTTTTCTTGCCTAAATGTAGGGTGAAGTTTCAGAAATGCAGGTTGATTGCTTTCTTTGTTATTGAGCTGTTGATGATCTTCTTCTTCTTCTTCTTCTTCTTCTTCTTTTCTTCTTCTTTCTTCTTCTCTTCTTCTTCTCTTCTTCAAGTTCTTGCCCTTTTTCTTACTCATGTACTTTCATCCACATTGCTTAAAGGTGAACAAATTGGATCAAGTAGCCTATTACTGAATAAATATCTCTTATTCCTTCCACCTTTCAAAAAAGCAGAAATTGTGTCTGAAAAACTTTGAAACATGTTGGCTCAGATCTAGTTTGCCTGCATTTTAAGGTCCAAAACTCACCATACATGGTGACAGCTTAGAAACTTGTCCCCTTCTTTGATGCCTCCAGAATTTCCTTGTAGCATTTAATGCATAACAGGAAAGAAGCTGCTGTCCAGGTAAGGATAGTTTTCTGTGGTGGAAAGATAACATTTTTTTCACCTAGATATGTGGCTGGATTGGTAAAGCCTCTTTAAAGATGATTGAGGAGATGATAACTAGAACAAGAAATCCAAGCATTTCATCTGAGCAATAATGCTAGAAACATTCCCAGCTGACTACTGCAGATGATAATGATGATGATGATAAACTTTGGTGAGATTCACAGCCTTTGGGGCTGGTTGGTAGCTCAACAGCTTGAGTCCTAGCCAAGGACCTAGGAACTGTTAAGGTAACAGTCCATCTACATCTGGGTCCAGTCAATTATTCCTGCAGAGTATCGAATTACAGGTATAACCCAGGTATTTATGGATTTTATGATGTTTCCTCCATTCAGTTTGGACTTTAATATCTTGCGAATTCATCAAATGTAGTTGGCTGAGGTTAATTCCTTGACTTTTATTTATTTATTATTTATTTATTTATTTATTATTGTTGTTGTTGTTGTTGTTATGTGGTTCATCTTTGGTGAGATTCACAGCCTTTGGGGCTGGTTGGTAGCTCAACAGCTTGAGTCCTAACCAAGGACCTAGGAACTGTTAAGGTAACGTCGGAGGATATAAGCTGTTCCAGTAGGGTGGTTTTTTGTAGAATCAAATGTTCAAGTCTGATAAATTTAAAATTTCCAAATAGCGAGGTAGCCCTTTAGGTATTGCTCCAAGGGCTTCAATTACAATTGGGACAACACACTTTTTCCACAGTCGCTCAACTTCAATTTGCAAGTCCCGGTACTTTGTGATTTTTTTTCTTGCTGTTTATCTTCAATTCGTGGATCTCCGGGTATTGCAATGTCAATGAACCATACTTTTTTCCCCAACTATTGTTATGTCAGCTGTGTTGTGGGCCAAGTGTCTTACAGTCTGAATTCTGAAGTCCCACAAGATGATGATGATGATGATATTATTATTATTATCATTATTATATTACTATTCGTTAAACATGACACTCAGCCAACTGAACATTCAAAAATCATCACAAATACTATTGACTGGTGCTAATGGTTGATAGGGGTTGCTGCCAGCATCCTAGGTATCAACCAAGTACCTTTTAAAAATATAAGATGTTCCGAGTAGCACAGTTTTTTGCAATTCTGCTGGTGTTATTACAGGAAGCTGCAATTTGTTGATGTATCTTGCAAAATTCTTGGACATGGTGCCAAGTGCCCCGATGACAATGGGTATCACTGTTACATGCTTCATCCATAGCCGTGTAGTTTTGATGGCCAGGTCACGATATTTCATTATTTTTTCTAGTTCTTTTTCTTTGACTCTGGCATCTCCTGGAACAG
This sequence comes from Thamnophis elegans, assembly GCF_009769535.1. Classification (NCBI taxonomy): domain Eukaryota; kingdom Metazoa; phylum Chordata; class Lepidosauria; order Squamata; family Natricidae; genus Thamnophis; species Thamnophis elegans. The sequence continues at coordinate 28,453,824 of NC_045555.1, read as the reverse complement.
CGATATCAATAAACGGTACACTTCGGCCCTCTACAACTGTGATATCTGGCATGTTGTGTTCCAAATGATTTGTATTTGTATTTATTAGTTTTGTATGCCGCCCGCTCTCAGAAGACTCTGGGCGGCTTACAATAAAAAGGGAGGGGGGAACATATAAGACAATACAACAATTTAAAAGTACAGCAACATTCATAACTTAAAGTGGGGCTGGATACTTCAACAGCTCCAGGCCTGCCGGAACAGCCAGGTCTTAACAGCTTTATGGAAGGCCGGAAGGGTAGTAAGGGTCCGGATCTCAACGGGGAGCTCATTCCAGAGGGCCGGAGCTGCAACAGAGAAGGCCCTCCCCCTCCCCCAACATTGGCTGGCAGATGGAATCCGGAGAAGGCCTAGTCTGTGCGATCTAATCGGTCTTTGGGAGGTAATTGGCAGGAGGCGGTCTCTCAGGTAGCCAGGTCCGATGCCATGTAGGGCTTTAAAAGTAATGACTAGCACCTTGAAGCGAGTCCGGAGACCAATGGGCAGCCAGTGCAGCTCGCAGAGGATGGGTGTAACATGGGTGTACCTAGGTGCACCCACAATCGCTCATGCGGCTGCATTCTGGACTAACTGAAATCTTCGAACACTCTTCAAGGGCAGCCGTTTGATGATGATCTGTTTGCATTCGAAAGTCCCACAAGATCTTCACCTTCTCATTTTCGATAACTTTTTCCACTTTATGTTCCCATGACTTTCTGGATACAGGCAAATCATATTTTTTACATAATGATCAGTGGATTAATTTAGCAACTTGGTCATGTCTAGCTTTGTAATCAGTTTGTGCGATTTTGCTGCATTCACATATTAAATGTGAAACAGTTTCGATTTTGTTATTGCAAAATCGGCAGTTTTGGTTGTCAGTGGATTTTTGTGTCTTCGCTTTCATGGCATTAGTTTGTAGTGCTTGTTCTTGAGCAGCCAGTATTAAACCTTCTGTTTCTTTCTTGATAGTTCCCATCTTAAGCCATGTCCATGTCAAGTGGTCATCACATTTTCCTTCAATGTTTTTCAAGTGCTGTCCATGCAAAGCTTTGGTTTTCCATCTATTTAATCTGTCTTCCAGATGTTTTTCCTTATATTCTGCCTGTTTGTATGATGTTCTCTGTTTTCACAGCCTGCAGCAATTTTTCTGTACCTTGGTTCACATAATCATTCAAACTTTGTTTTTCATCTTCTACAGTTTGATGGATTTGCAATAGCCCCCTGCCCCCTTTTTTCTTGGCAGGTACAACCTGTTGATGTCACTTCATTGATGTAAAGCGTGGTACATATTCAAAAGTTTGTGTGTTTTCCAGTCCAGGTTTTCCAGTTCAGCCAGAGTCCAGTTAATGATTCCAGCTGAGTAGCATATCACTGGAACTACCCATGTATTAATGGCTTTAATTATGTTTCCAGCATTCAGCATTGATTTTAATATTTTGTGGACCTCCTGATGTATTCCTTTTGCATTGACTCTTTGACTTTTCCATTCAAGATATTATCTGCTTCCAATATGCCTAGGTACTTGTAACCATCATCCTCTGCTAATGCTTTCATTATATTTCCATTTCCCAGTTCTATTCCTTCTGTTTTTTCCATTTTTCCTCGCTGCATGGATAATATAGCACATTTTTCAAGTCCAAAGTTCATTTTGATGTCACTGCTGAACAGTTGAACTATGTTGAGTATTGATTTAAGTTCAGTGGGGGTTTCACATACATTTTTAAGTCATCCATGTATATTAGATGGTTTATCTTGCCATGTTGGCTTGAGATTTGGTATCCCAGTTTTGTGTTTCGCAGGATTATTGTCAGTGGAATTAATGCAATGTTGAACAGAACTGGTGAAAGTGAATCCCCTTGGAAGATTCCTCGTCTGATGTTGACTTCACCAATGTTCTCCCCATTTGTTGTTAGAACTGTTTTCCATTTTTGCATATTTGCTTTCAAAAATGTACAGATATTTTTTGAGTGCACAAGCAGAAGTGGATGGGGGCCTGGATCCGCCTCTCATCCCAGAATGTATGGTATGAATGGCCTGCCGAGGAGAACGGAGGCCCTGGAGGGGAAGTGGGGTCTACGGATGCGGGGATGGGCTGGTGCATCCCGGTCATAGTTGGGAGAGGCAGGTTTGACGGAGTTATAGGGCTAGCCATTACCAGGGAAGGAGGGTTCGCTACATCACAGCGATCCCTCCTTCCGGCCCTGTTAGCTCCACTCCAGGACCAGATGGCGAGAGTTGTCAGGGCCCTGCTCTCAGGCTGCTGTTGCTAAATGCCAGGTCTGTGGTTCACAAAGCTCCCCTTATCCGGGACCTAATATTAGATGAGGGGGCAGACCTGGCATGTATTACTGAAACCTGGCTGGGCCAAGAGGGAGGAGTCCCCCTCACTGAAATGTGCCCAGAAGGGTTTCAGGTGCTCCACCAGCCGCGACACCAAAAAAGGGGTGGGGGAGTGGCAGTCATCATCCGAGAGTCACTAGTTCCTCGTAGGATCCCTGCTCCAGAGACTGTCGGGTGTGAGTCCCTTCTGGTGAAGTTGGACCTTGGGGGTCAAGTGGGTTTGTTTCTAACGTACCTACCTCCCAACAGGTTACAACAGCCCTGCCTGTGCTCTTCGAGTCAGTAGCCGAACTGGCGGTTGAGTTCCCCAGGCTTATAGTGCTGGGGGATTTCAACCTGCCGTCGCTCGGCGAACGCTCTGATGGAGCACAGGAGTTCATGGCTTCCATGACAGCCATGGACTTGACCTAGGTAATTCAGGGTCCGACTCATACAGCGGGTCACACGCTCGACCTCGTGTTTCTCTCGGAACAGTGGAGACATGATCTAGATTTGAAGGGCATTAAGATCTTGCCCTTGTCATGGTCAGATCACTTCCTACTGAGGCTTGACTTTCGGAAACCAATCCCCCACTGTAGGGAGGGGGAACCGATTAGGTGGTTCCGCCCCAGGTGCCTGATGGACCCTATGGGATTTCAGATGGCACTTGGTGAGATACCTGACTCTCTGGCCCACAGTCTGGCAGAGTCCTTGGTCGCTGCTTGGAATATAACGGCGGCGGAGGCTCTAAACTGGATTGCGCCTTTACGGCCTCTCCGCGGCAGTAGATCCAGGAGGGCTCCTTGGTTTATCGAGGAACTCCGGGAGATGAAGCACCAAAAGAGACGCCTAGAGTGATGCTGGAGGGTTAGTAACTCCGAATCCGACCGAACACAATTAAGAGCCTTTATTAGGACTTATCTAGTGGCGATACGGGCGGCAAAATGTGCTCATTTTTCCACTCTTATTGCATCCGCAGAATCTCGCCCAGCCGCCCTGTTTAGGATAGCCCGCTGCCTCTTGAAAGGGAGGGATGCAGACGAGCCCTTACAGGGCAGAGCTGAGGAATTTGTTCAGTTTCTGTTGGATAAACTCGCTCAGATTCGGATGGACCTGGACTCCACTTGGACGGTACCAGCCGAGATGCCGGGGGAAGGTCTTGATCGGATTTTGTGGAGCGAGTTTCAACTTGTTGCTCCTGAGGAAGTGGACAAGGCCATGGGAGCGGTAAGTGCGTCCACCTGTTTACTGGACCCGTGTCCCTCCTGGCTGGTCTCGACCAGCAGGGAGGTGACACGTGGCTGGCTCCAGAGGATTGTTAACACCTCCTTCGGGAGGGATCCTTCCCGCACCCTTTAAAGGATGCGATGGTGAGACCCCTCCTTAAGAAACCTTCCCTGGATCCAGCCATCTTAAAAACTATCGTCCAGTCTCCAACCTCCCGTTCGTAAGGAAGGTTGTTGAGAAGGTGGTGGCCTTTCAACTCCGGCGGACCTTGGATGAAGCAGATTATCTCGATCCCTTTCAGTCGGGTTTCAGGCCTGGTTACGGCACAGAAACTGCTTTGGTCGTGCTGATCGATGATCTCTGGCGGGCCAGGGATAGAGGACATTCCTCTATCCTAGTGCTTCTTGACCTCTCAGCGAACTTCGATACCATCGACCATGGTATCCTTCTGCGACGGTTACGGGAGGTGGAAGTGGGAGGCACCGTCTTAAGGTGGTTCTCCTCCTACCTCTCGGACAGGTCGCAGTCGGTGTTGGTTGGAGGACAGAGATCGACCCCTAGGCCCCTCAAATATGGGGTGCTGCAGGGTTCGGTCCTGTCCCCCCTCCTATTTAATATCTACATGAAGCCGTTGGGTGAGATCATACGCTGGCACAGGATCAAATATCATCAATATGTGGATGATACTCAATTGTATCTGTCCGCCCCATGCCAACTCAGCGAAGCAGTGGAAGTGATGTGCCAGTGCCTGGAGGCTGTCAGGGTCGGGATGGGAGCGAACAAGCTTGCACTCAATTCAGACAAGACCGGGTGGCTATTGATGCTGCCTCCCAAGGATAGTCCAGACATTCCACCTCTTAGCCTGGGGGGTGAAATTATACACCCCTCAGAGAGGGCCCGCAATTTGGGTGTCCTCCTGGATCCGCAGCTGACCTTAAAACACCATCTGTCGGCTGTGACCAGGAGGGCTTTTGCCCAGGTTTGCCTGGTGCACCAGTTGCGGCTCTACCTGGACCGGGAGGCACTTCGAATGGTCACTCATGCCCTTGTCACCTCAAGACTGGATTACTGTAACACGGTCCACATGGGGCTGCCCCTGAAGAGTGTTCGAAGACTGCAGTTGGTCCAGAATGCAGCCACGCGAGCGATATTGGGTGTACCTAGATACACCCATGTTACACCCCATCTCCGCGAGCTCACTGGCTCCCCATTGGTCTCTGGACATGCTTCAAGGTGCTAGTTGTTACTTTTAAAGCCCTACATGGTTTAGGACCTGGCTACCTGAGAGACCGCCACCTGCCACTTATCTCCCAACGACCAACAAGATTGCACAGGTTGGGCCTCCTCCGGGTGCCATCGACCGGACAATGCCAGCTGGTGGCCCCCGGGGAGGGCCTTCTCTGTAGCTGCGCCAGCTCTGTGGAACGATCTACCCATAGAGATCTGGACCCTTACCACTCTCCAGCCTTCGGTAAAGCCACCAAAACCTGGCTGTTCCAGCAGGCCTGGGGCTGTTGATCAATATCCAGCGCCACTTAGACAGAATGGATGGTGTGTAATTTTAATAATTGTATCTTTTATTTTAAATTTTTAAATGCTTCTTTTATCTGGCCTGTAAGCCGCCCAGAGTCCCAAGGGAGTGGGCGGCATACAAATTTATTAAATTGAAATTGAAAATTGTTGATTCCAAGTTTTCCAGACATGTGTTAATCCAGCTGTGGGGTAATGAGTCAAATGAGTCAATGGCGTGGATTGTAATCAATCCACATATTTAAATTTGTTTTTCTTCATTTTGCATTTTTTAGTACCATTTTGCCTATGAGCAGCTGATCCTGTGTTCTTGATTTTTATAATTTCCTTTTTGTTCTACTGGATACAAACTGTTTTCTATCAGATGTTTGAATACTGAATTTGCCAGTATCTTTGTAAAAAGTTTGAACATTGTTGGTAGACAAGTAATTGGGAGATAGTTGCTTGGTTCTGTGCCTTTTTCTGGATCTTTCATTATTAAGTACATTCAGCCAGCTTTAACCATCCTTCGCTTGTTGCATTTTGAAGCATTTGATCAATTTGAGTGGCCATGCGATGATGGAGGCTGGTCAGGTGTTTTAGCCAGTATCCATGCAGTTCATCCAGGCCAGGTGCACTCCAGTTCTTGACCATCTTTGCTTGTTTTGCCACCATGTCAGTTTTTATTACAATATTTTCCATCTTGTTTTGTGTTGTTTGTTGTTGAATATCTTTGATCCGGGAGGCAGGGTTGTTGTGTTCCACTGGGTTTTCCCACAGTTCTTTCCAAAAGTTCAAAGTTTTTCTTTACATGGGTGAATATTAGTTTGGATTTGATTTTCATCATGGACCGGTAGAAGAGTTGTTGGTTTCTTCTGAAGTGGACATTTTCACGATATTGTTTTATTCGTCCTTCGTATCTTTCAATTTTCCTTGCTGTTGCTATTGCACATTGTTTTAGTTCTTCCATAATTTCCATTATTGTTTTTTCCTCCAGGATGTATTTTTGTGTAAACTATTTTCCAGCTTTTTGTTCTTTAGTTTTCCTTCTTTCAAGAACTTCAGAATGCTGATATCCCCTCGTAGTTTTTTAATTTTATTTTCTAGTCATATTTTCCACTTTGGTGTTGAGTGTGTTTCTTTTTGGCATTTTATAACCTAGTTCTGCAGTTATAACCGCGGCTGTGCTATACATTAATTGGTAGGTTTCATATAGTGTGCTGGATAGGATGGAAGTTAAAATGTTATTCAGGGCAGTTAATAGGTCTTTCACTTGTTTACTATGCCCTTCGCGAATAGATAGTCTTTTCTTTCTACATTTTCTTTGATGTGGTTTTCAGTTTTTTCTTTCAACATTTTGCTAGATCACTTAGCTCTACACTTTCAAGTTGTTGCACAAGAGGGTCTTCATCCTGTATGTTCGTTTCTTCCACTGGCTGGTCAATTTGTTCAGGTGCTGGAGCAGTTTCTTCAGCTTGTTCATCATCACTTGTTGTTTTCTTTTTAGCCAATATTTCTAGATGATGCATTTCCACTTCTGTGAAAACTTTATTAAGGATGATGAAGTGCCTTTGATCCATTAATCTTTGTTCAGTAGTGTCACTTTCCAGGTGTGTTCCTTCCACAGTTGCATCTTCTTTTTTAAAATCCCCTGGCTGTTGGTTCCACCTGGTAGTAATATTTGAGGATTTGTCGATTTTCTTCAGTTGTCAAAGTTTTGCGCTTTAGTTCTAGTTGCTTTGCAGTTGCACACCCTGGTTCCTTGGCAGTAACAACTGAGCCCTGTAGCCTCTTTTGCGACAGATGTCCAGGAGCCATCGCATCTGACGTGACCTGGGCGATGACCGATCCAAAGTGGAATTTCGTTGGTTTCTCCTCATCATTAGTGACAGTAGGTGCATGGGTTGGTTCTCAGTGCTAAACCACTACTGATTCAATGACGATAATATCACCGCACCGCAGTTAGCTGTCCAGGCCCAGCCACAGCAGGAAAGAGGCCTACCTTCTTGTTTGATGGTAGGAAGGAAGGATCCGGAATGGCAGGGGGTTGGGGAAGAGACCTATCTTCCTGCTTGGTGGTAGGAAGGAAGGATAAGGAATTATTATTATTCGCAACAACAGAATTGTATCACAATGGCCAGTTGTTTTGCCGGATTTGGCATTGGTTACTAGTCGGGCCCCACTCAGGGGCGTAGGACGTCGTAACGTATTTTCGTAATATGTGTGCAGTTCCAAGCAGTGCGGCTTTTTGCATTTGACTGATGGTGATTTTGTCAATTTTTAACTGCTTTTTTTTTATAATTTTATTTTTTAGTACATAGACAACATCACATAACAATAGAAAAAAAACAATGGGAAAAGGAGAAAAAAAAAAGGGAAAGAAAAAAAAACCCATCATCACATACAATATGTCATTTGATCACAGGTGCATCTCTACTACGTTTATACATCCCATATCTCTCTGTTGTATATTTAATAAACACCACAATAAGCTAGGGTTTGAAAAAAAAGGGGGGAGGGCAAAGACAAAAAAGACAAAAAGAAAAAAAAAAGAAAAAACCATCATCACATGCAGCATGTCGTTTGGTTACAGTTGTTTTAACCTCTGCATCTTCAAATAATATTTACCGTCTCAGATATTTCATCTAATATAACTGAAGGCCTTATTTTCATTCTACAATATATATTTAGTTAACATCAGCATTATTTTTCCCCAGAGAGTATACTTCTATTCATTGTTAATCTTACATTTCATACCTTCAAACAGAGATCTTATTCCTTCATTGTTCAACAAAACATCGCTGCTTATATGTACCAGTTTTCATTTGTTCCCCTATTAGAATTGCTTTAACTACTTTAAATGTCATTCCAGTGCTTTGGAATACCACCCAGTATGCCAATTACTACTGGAATTACCACTGCTGGTTTGTGCCATAATCGTTGAATTTCAATTTTTAAGTCCTGGTATTTCGCGATTTTTCATATTCCTTCTCGTCGACCCTGCTATCACCTGATATTGTGATGTCTATGATTGTAACCTTATTTTTCTCAACCAGTGTGATGTCTGGTGTATTATGAGCCAGTATTTTGAATTATTATTATTACTATTATTATTATTGGTTAATCTTTGGTGAGATTCACAGCCTTTGGGGCTGGTTGGTAGCTCAACAGCGTGAGTCCTAACCAATTATTATTATTATTATACAATTGTATCACAGCGGCCAGTTGTTTCGCCGGATTTGGCATTGGTTACTAGTCGGGCCCCACCCAGGTGCCTAGGATGTCGTAATGCATTTTCGTAATATGCGTGCAGATCCAAGCAGTGCGGCTTTTTGCATTTGACTGATCGTGATTTTGTCAATTTTTAACTGTTTTAAATGTAATTCCAGTGCTTTTGGAATAGCACCCAGTGTGTCAATTACCACTGGAATTACCACTGCTGGTTTGTGCCAGAGTCGTTGAATTTCGATTTTTAAGTCCTGGTTTGTGATTTTTTCATGTTCCTTTTCGGCGACCCTGCTATCACCTGGTATTGCGATGTCTATGATTGTGACCTTATTTTTCTCAACCAGTGTGATGTCTGGTGTATTATGCGCCAGTATTTTGTCCGTTTGTATACGGAAATCCCACAAGATCTTGACCATCTGATTTTCGGTGACTTTTTCAGGCTGATGTTCCCACCAGTTTGTTGCTGTTTTAATATTATAATTTTTGCACAAATTCTAAAGGATCATTTGTGCTACTGAACTGTGCCACAATTTATAATCAGTCTGCATGTTTTTTACAGCTGCTGAGTATGTGATCAACAGTTTCATCAGCTTCCTTGCAAAGTCTGCATTTGGCATCATCAGAGGATTTTTCGATTTGGCCTTAATGGCATTTGTGCGGATAGCTTGTTCTTGCACAGCCAGGATTAGTGACTCTGTTTCTTTCTTTAATGTACCTGTTGTTAACCATAACCAAGTTTGTTCACTGTCCACTTTATCTTTTATTTTTTCCAGAAATTGGCCATGCAGTGCTTTGTTCTGCCAACTCTCCATTCTGATTTCATCACATCTTTCTGTATTCTTGTTTCGTCTGTTGGGCCTTCAGTAGTTTTTTGTTCTTTACTTCGATTAATAGATGTTCTGACTTTCTTTTAAATAATCAGCCAGTGCATGTTTTTCTTCTTCAACTGTTTGCTTCACTTGTAATAATCCTCTGCCACCTGATTTCGGGGCAGGTACAGTCTATCAGTATCACCACGTGGATGTAAACTGTAGTGCATTGTCATTAGTTTCCTGGTTTTCCGGTCCAAAATGTCCAAATCAGCTTGTGTCCAGTTAACTATACCAGCTGTATATCTTATAACTGGTATTGCCCAGGTATTTATGGCCTTGATTGTATTTCCACCATTCAATTTAGATTTCAAAATTTTCCTAACTCTGTTGGTGTACTCTCGCCTGACAATAGTTTTTACTTCTCCATGCTTGATGTTATCCAACTGCAGAATGCCTAAGTATTTGTAGGCTTCATTTTCGTTGCATTTAATTAGTGGCCATTGGACATTTCAATTCCCTCACATGCAGTGATTTTGCCTCTTTTTATGGATACAGTGACACATTTTTCCATGCCAAACTGCATTGAAATATCGGTGCTGAATCCTCGGACTGTGTTTGTCAATGATTGGATTTCTATTTCTGACTTTCCATAGAGTTTCAAATCATCCATATATAGTAAATGCAAATTTTTTTCAGCTACTTGGCTGTTTGGTAGCCTAATTTCATTTTTTTTAAGATTACTGATAGTGGGATCATTGCGATGATGAAGAGAAGAGGTGAAAGTGAATCACCCTGGAAAATTCCTCGCTTGATATTAACCATTCCGTAGATCTCATTCCCTACTGCCAACTCAGTTCTCCATTGTTACATCGCCTTTTCAGTAAAGGATGTAATATTATTGCTAATGTCAGTTGCTTCTAAGCATTTTATGATCCAACTATGTGGCAGTGAGTCAAATGCCTTTTTGTAATCAATCCAGACCATATTCAAGTTCATTTTTCTGTTCTGACAATTTTCTAATATCATTTTATCAATTAGGAGCTGATCTTTGTGCCCCTGCTCCTTCTTTTGTTGCCTTTTTGCTCTACTGGCAAAAGATGTTGTTTGTTTCCAAATAATCCATCATGTTATCTGCAATAATGCCTGTGAGTAATTTGAAGGTTGTTGGCAAGCATGTTATTGGTCTGTAGTTTTCAGGTGTTGTTCCTTTAGTTGAATCTTTCTGAATCAAGTATGTTTTTCCAGTTGTCAACCATTCATCAATTTGGCCCTTTTGTAAAATTTCATTCAGTTGCCTGGCCAATATTGCATGTAAACTGGTCAGATATTTGAGCCAGAAACCATGTAATTGGTCCTTTCCAGGTGATGTCCAATTCTTTACCTTTTAACTCGATTTTTGACCATCTCAGTTGTTATTTCTAATACTTGCATTTGTTTGTTGCCAATGCTTTTCTCAAAGTCATGTATCCACTTTGCTTCCTTGTTGTAGTCCTTTGCATTTTCCCACATTTTTTTCCAGAATTCAACTGTGGCCTGCTTTTCTGGTTTTTCACTTTTGGTGTCACCATTCACATTAAGACTTTGATAAAACGCCGTTGGTCTGATCGAAATTGCTGATTTTGTTTATATTGGATGATTCGTGCCTCATATCTTTCAATTTTTCTAGCTGTTGCTGTTATCCGCTGTTTTACAATCTCTACAGCTTCATTGATGTTCTTGTATCCAATCTATTGTCTGATTAGCCGATCTATGATTTTGTTGTTTTTAAGCCGTTGCTCATGCATGTTCTTTAAGTTACTAGCATCTGCCCTTAATTTTTGATTTTTTGTTCTAAATGGATTTTCCACTTTGGCTTTGATGCTTTTCTGTTGTGTGACTAGGTACTTGATTTTAATGCCTAGTTCATTAGTGACTATTACAGCTGCGCTGTACATTAACTGGTTTGTTTCCAAAATGGATCCCGGTTCAATTGTTGAAAACACTGCATTAACCATTTTCATGATAGGGGCCAAAATTTTCTTAGGCACAGTTTTTAGTGATGGTAAACGTTGCCTTCCTCGTTAAGCAGAAAATGCTCCATGATTATCCTTCAATTTTTTGTTTTTGAGTTAGTTCATCAGTTGGTTCAGTGATAACTGGTTCTAGTGGTAGTGATGTTATTTCCTCCCCGAGAGCTTCTTCTGGGAGTTCTACTATAATGTCTTTAGTTGTGTCTTGAATATCAGTTATTTCCGCTCGTGATATTGTTTTTTGGGTTTTGCAATTTGCCTGAATTTCCTCATGTTCAACTTCACTAAACACTTTATTCTGTATAATAAATTTCCTTTGATCTGCTAGTCGTTCACTAACATTTGAATCTCGATATTGTTGTTTCCATAATTCATACATTCGCTTTAAATAGCCTCTTTTTTCTGGCTCTGAGTTGTAGTAACAGGCCATTATGGCACGGTTTTCATCTGCACTATATTTTGTCGTTTTGTTGGCTGGTTCACTTGTAGCCCACTTGTCTTTTCAAATTTATTTTATTCATTTCATTTTCAATTTAGTACATTCACTTATATACTGGATATTTGCAATAATAATAATATAATAGTAAGAAAAAAAAAAACACCCCCCAACCTAACAAACATCATACACCCCTTCTTCTCCCCTCCAACTTTCCTTTCTCCCTCCAACAATCACCCCTCCTACTTCCCTTTCCCCTCCTATTTTCCTTTCTCACTCCTACCCTCTCATCTCCTTACATTCCCCTCTTCCTCCCTCCTTACTCTCCCTCTTCCTTCCCTCTATTTCTCACTATGGTGCGTTTCTCTCTTCCTTGATCTATTCGATTACACTAAAATGAAAAAAAAAGAAAGGAAAAAAGAAAAAAGAAACGAGAAAAATAAAAAGAAAATATAAGAATCAACAGTATACAAGTGTATTCTTCTTATTCTATATATTGAAATCTTCACCCACCCACCCACCCCCAATGAACCCCCTCCCTAACCCCCTTCGACTTCCCAGGTCCCACACCCGGCACAGTTCAATACTCTTCACCTTCAAAATATCTTATTAACAATAATGATAAAAAAAATAAAAAGAACACTCCAAAAAAGAAAAAAAAGAAAAAAGAAAAAAAACCCGAAAAAGTAAATAAATAAAAAAAATTTTTTTTTATTTTAAAAATCTTTTGCATTATGCTCAGCCTCCCATCATTCTTAAAATTTAATCAGTGTGAATCATTCCATTTTTATTTTGTCCTCGTCCCTTACTTCTTTGATATTTACCCCATCTTCCTGTAGATTCTCCAAAAAAACCTTTCTTAACCTTATATTCAAATATGAGTTTATACGAAAATCAATTTATCTTCAAATACAGAGCAATCTAGTCATACTTTCGCTACTCATCTTCCTACCCTACTTGTAGCCCACTTGTCGACGGATGTCCAGGGACCCAACATCCGCCGGGCCCTTGTTAACCCGCGCGACGACCGATGCGGTATGGAATTCTTATTTGTTTTTTTCACCATATTGTATGGGTTGGCGGTTTTTTTTTTACGGGACCAGATGCCAACCTGACCCCAACCCTCCTCCTTTCTCATCCGGGCTTGGGACCGGCAATGGCGGAGTATTATTATTATTATTATTATTATATATTATTATTATTTCATTAAACATGAAACTCAGTCAATTGAACATTTAAAAAATGTATCACAAATACCATTGACTGGTCTAATAGTTGATACGGGTTGCTGCCAGCTTTCTAGGTATCAACTATGTACCTTCTTAAAATGGACAATGTTCTGAGCAGTGCAGTTTTTTGCAGTTCCGCTGGTGTTATTGCAAGAAGCTGCAATTTGTTGATGTATCTTATACAATTCTTGGACATGGTACCAATTGCCCCGATGACAATAGGTATCACTGTTTCATCCATAATCAAGTAGTTTCGATGGCCAGGTTGTTGTGTGTTAGCATTAGTATTACTACTACTATACTACTACTACTACTACTACTACTATTACAGGAAAGGAAGAAAACACAACAAATTACATGATATCAATTTGAGCTAATTGATACATGGTTTAAAAGACATCAGGTATCAGAAAGTGGTGATTTTCAAAACTAAAAATGGAATATAGTTAACTGTTCTATTCAGGATCAAGCCTGCTTGTTGATTCCCAGTCTAGCTTCTGGTATGAAAAGATTTCTTTCTCCTTCTCTTTCAATCAATCAGTCAGTCTTGATGAGAGAACTTTGATAATGGCTTTTGGCAGCCACAAACAATTAACATGGTTTGGGAAAATTTCATTCTATCAGTTTAGCTGATGAATCTGTCTCAGTTGATAGAAGGCTGGAACTAAATTCTCTTGAGACAAAAATCTCAGATCTGATGAAGATCCACTGGATGGTCCAGACCCCAGACTTGCTAGGGGTCTAAAAATGAGGACAGGAGTATTTTGATAGGAAGGCAAACAATTAGGTGGAGGATTAAGCACCCCTCTGAAGCTCCTTAAAGTAACCAAAGTTTGTCCCCAAATGGTCCAGTGATCCTCTTCAGTTGCAGCACGATATGATGGGGGACAAAGGAAGAAGAACTAACAGTTCTATGGTTGGGAAATTAAATGGGTTTTGTATCATGTCAGGATGTTTTAATTAACAGTATTTCATATTAATGCGTTCTAACACTTCTGTCATCTTCCTTGACTTCTTCCCTTTGTTGTAACACATTTGCAAGGCATCAACTTAATTAGCTTAATGGGAGGCTGCAACAATTTGTCTCCTACATCCTCTTGCATAGGAGTTTCCCCAGTTTCCCCTATGTCAAGTTGTTGTGTTGAGTTACGTGGGTGGGATTAAATAAGATCTCACAAATAAATTAATAACTAAAGGAAATAATGAGCATGTTCAGAGATCCTAACTGGGCGTTTAGGAAGCTTCTCCTCAATAAAGCTACAAAATGGCCCACACCAGTCAGCTTTTGCCATAAGGAAATTATTGAGCATCTAAAGAGTCAAGTGTTGTCGTTGTGTTCGGTGTGGAGTCTGACTCTCCAGGAGAAGCTGTTTAAAAAATGGCAAAATCCTTGCTAAACCCCTGGCTTTATTTACAAAAGGTATCACATGGCCCTTTTGTAAAGATGTATCCAGATTTGCCATACTCTGTGTGAAGCCTTCCTTTGCAAAGGGTGTGGAGGTCCTGGATAAATTGCCTTGGAGTCTCCCAAAGAGGACCAAAGCACAACAAGGTGCCATATTGTCTGCAAAGTGTGGTTGTTGTCACCATCAGAATGATATGGTGGGTGTGGTCTTTTTCCACATCTGGAGATGAGGGGATATGTTTTTTCCTCTTTATGCATCTTGTTGGAAATTAATTATGAGAACATTCTTCCTTGCCTCATCTCCTTCCCCAAGTTGTAACGATAAACATGGGAGAAGAGCAGGTATGGGATTCAGCTGATTTGGACCGGTTTGGGCGAACCAGTAGCTCTGACAATCAGCTGGGGAACGAACCGGTTCTCTCCAATGATCAGGTAGGCTTGTTCGCCTCTGTGCTTTACGTACATATATCCTCTCAGTTGATTTGCGTGGCAGAGCGAATTGCCATGCCTCAGCTGTTTTACTCCCCAGAAGTAATCTGGAAGGTAAGTTTTGTTAAAACTACACACACGCAGAATGCGCGTCAGGTGTGGCTCACAGAAACAATTGTTAAGCTGGCAGGATCCCACCACTGGAGAAGCCACATGTCTTCCCGCAACCCTGGCAAAAAATAAGAAACATCTGCAGAGGTCGGGCTGCAGACTGAAAACTGTGCCAGCACCACCAATCTGGCCAGGTGTTGCTAGGCGTGTGGCTGCTGCCAACTCTTTGGATTGGCCTGTTCTGGGTCCTTGTGCGATCTTGTTTGAAAATCCTGCTTGGGGTTCCTCCACTGGGTTTTCCATTGCAGAGGGGAGTTTACGCCTTGTGTGTAGGCACAGATTGAAAAGTTTCTGTTGGGGAGGTTTGTGTTTTAATTAAACAGAAAAAAAATATGTTTAGATATTTTTAAAGCATTTGTATGACTGGGCATAAACAGCGATGATTTCAGAGCAGGTGTTGACGGAGGGTCTCAACTACTTCTGAAGGCTTCCTATTTCTGTCATTGTTAATTTAAAAAGCTCTTTTCTGTGCTATGTAACCATGGAAACCCTGTGATCATTTCCTACCAGGGATTACGATGGGGAGGGAGAGGGCTGCCCTCTTTCAGCTGAAGCGGCATGCAGTTGGCTGATAACCATGTTAATTGACTAGAACCCTTATCGAGGAGGGCACATTTGGGCCTTTTAAGCAGGCTGAGATTTAAATCTCCTGGCCATTTGATTTCTTGCATGGAACAAAGTGTTTGGCTTCGCTTGCAGCGCAGTCCAATGGGATGTGTCAGATGCGCCTCCCAGTCAAGGGGAAGAGCACTTGGCATATTTTATGGCTAAATTGTGTATCTAAAGGGAGCAGCCTCAGGTCAGTTTACACCTTGAATCAAGGACCACTCAGCCGAATGAGATCCTGAGGCTGCTGTACCACCCTCTCTTTTCACACTGATGCTTCAAGGAAGACCCTCCCTTGGGGAAGAGAAGGTTCATTGCTCGGAGAAGGTCTAGCCACCACCCGGCAAGTCTTGGAGGAGAAGGAAGACGACTCCATGTGGCAGCTGTCATTTTTAGCAACAGCCCACTCTTAAGATAGATGCAAACCTTTTGCTCTTGGGAAGGAATAAAGGTTCCCAAGAAATTAATATTTTTGTTACTGCCTGAGCATTAGGCTCCTGTTCCTGGATTTGGGCTCTTCCGTTCACATTCATCTCACCCACCCACCTCTGCTTTTGGAGTTGCATCTGGGCCCACCAGGGCAGTCCTAGGGACAAAGGACCCGAGGGGGGGTTTCTGGCATTTTGGGGACAAACCGCTGCTAAGTGGGAAGAGTGAGACTGTGTAAGGTATTGCCTCTACCATGTTTTCCCGAAAATACAACCTGTCCCGAAACTAACGCCTTGCAAAAATATAAGCCCACCCCCAAAAATAAACCCCTTGGACAACCCCCCCCTCTTCGGCCAGGCAGAGCACTGCTCACCGAACTAGCGGTATCCTGAAGGAACCAAGCCGTGGGAGCCGGGGGGGTGGAAGGCGCTCACATTGTTTGCCGCCTTTGGGATACCGCTAGGTTGGGAGTAGCATTCTGCCTGGCCAGAGGGGGGAGTTATTGGGCGGCTGCTACCTTGCGAGCGGGCTCCCAAAGAGCTGGGTACAACCTCAGAGGCAGCCATGAGGTAACCATGCTCATGAGCAGCCTGGTAAATCCCCTCTCCAGCTGGGCAGAGTGCCATTCACTGACCTAGGGGTATCACTAAGGTGCCAAGCCACATGGCGCTCTGCCCCCCTCCAGCTCCCATGACTTGGCACATTTGGGACACCCCCTAGGTCAGTGCATGGAGGTCTGCCTGGCTGGAGGGGGTTGTGTGAGCACCTGTTCCGCCCCCAGCCTCACCAAGCCCTTGTGCAGCTCCCAGGCCACCACCGCCTGCCCCTGCCCGCCACCACCCGCCACCGCCACACTCCGAGCATAACTTTCAAACTCCCAAAATCAGCTGCCAAGTCTTCCAGCATCGGCTGGTCTAGGAGTGCTCTCTATGGTGGGCCTGCTGGAAGACTCTCTGTCTGGAAGACTCTCTGTCCAGCAGCCGGCCCATCATAGAGAGCACACCTAGAGCGGCCGATGCTAGAAAACTCAGCAGCCGATTTTTGGAGTTTGGAAGTTACGCTCAGAGCGTGGCGGCGGCAGGTGGCAGTGCCCTGGGAGAGCTGCACAAGGGCTTGGTGAGGCTGGGGGCGGAAATATGTGCTTGCGCAACCCCCCCTCTCCAGCTGGGCAGATCTCCATGCGTGGCACGACAAAACCACGCTATGCAAAATAGCGGAGATTAAATCGCGTCGCTAAAGTCGCGACGTCATCACCGCGCATCATCACCGCGGGGACAACAGCGCGGTGACAGAAGGGCGTTCTACATGCTTCGTTCTTTGCTTCCAAAGGTAGCCCTCCTCCTCCAGCTTACAGCGGCAGCGGGCACAGGGCAAAGCGGGCTGCCCAGCAGCAGCAGCCTGCGGGAAAGGGTCCAGCACAGCCGGGGGGGGGCAGCAGGAAGCCCGCGGGGGGGCCGAACAGGGCCGCCGACGCTGGCGGCGGAGGAGGACGCAGCAGCAGCGGCGGCTGAGGCTCTCCCGGGGCCGGCGAAGCGGGCTTGCCCGGCAGAGGCAGGCCCCTCTTCTTCCTCAACAACATCTCCTTGGGCGGCCGCCGCCACCGGGCAAGCCCGCTTTGCCGGCCCCGGGAGAGCCTCAGCCGCCGCCGCCCCCGCCCTGCCTCTTCCTCCGGGGGAGGCGCCGGCGGCGTAGGCCGCCCGTCCAAGGAGATGTTGTTGAGGAAAAGAGGGCAGCCTGCCTCCGCCGGGCAAGTCCACTTCGCCGGCCCAGAGCCTCAGCCGCTGCCGCGTCCTCCTCCACTTCCTGCTGCCCCCCGCGGCTGAGCTGGACCCTTCCCGCGGGCTGCTGCTGCTGGGCAGCCCGCTTTGCCCCGTGCCCGCTGCCGCTGTCAGCTGGAGGAGGAGGGCTACCTTTGGAGGCAAAGAACGAAGCATGTAGAACGCCCTTCTGTCGCCGCACTGTTGTTGCGGCGGTAGGGTCGTTTTTTTCTTAGCGCTTCGGACGCCGCGGATTTGCCTCCGCACTTATGTCGGCGCGGATAAGGGCATCGCGGTTTTGTGGTGGAACCATCTCCATGCACTGACCTAGGGAGTATCCCGAATGTGCTAAGCGACAGGAACTGGGGGGGCGGGCAGAGCATCACATAACTTGGCACCTTAGGGATACCCCCTAGGTCAGTGAAGGGCGCTCTGCCCAGCTGGAGAGGGGATTTGCCGGGCAGCAGCTTGTGAGCATGGTCACCTCATGGCTGCTTCGCCCCTGAGGCTGTGCCCGGCTCTTCAGGAGCCCACTTGCAAGGAAGCAGCCACTCAGCAACCCCAAAACAACAAGCCCTCCCTGATAATAAGCCCAAGGCCATATTTTGTGGAGCAAAATAAAATAAGACCCTGTTGTATTTTCAGGGAAACACGGTACTCCTCAAGTTAAGAAAGTACAGACTCTTGAAACAGCAGCATTTCAGAAGGAGACTTCTGTTGAAAGGAAGTGATTGCAAGACAAAAGCAAAGCAGGCTCTAAGATCTGTGATGGCAAACCTATGGCACATGTGCCAGAGATGTCACACAGAGCCCTCTCTGTTGGCATGCTCGCCGTTGCCAGCTGCTCTTCTGATTTCTGGTATGCACATGCACAGTTGGTCTTCGTGGGTACTGGAGCGCCAGAAAACAGCCAGAAAACCAGCCACAAAAACCAGGCCGTTTTTCAGGCTGATTTCCAGGTCCAAAATAGGCTGGAAAATGGCCTGAAAAGTGGTAAAAAAACAGACATGCATGCACTGGTCTTTGGGTTTCTGGTGCTCCAGCGCACGCACATGCACACACATGCACGCATGTTTCGGTTTGGGCACTCAGTGCCAAAAAGGTTCGCCATCACTGCCTTCGGCAATTCTGTTGGGATAAAGGAGTTGGGAACCCCTCCCCTCAGTCCAACGTTGAATGAACCAATCACAGGTGTGAAGATGTTATGAAGCTGGTCATCCTGGGAAGGAGATAAGGGGAGGTTCCTAGGTGCTTCGCTCTGGAGGCTTCTCCAGAACTGAGACAAAAACAGATGGCCCTCCTCCCTTACACACTCCCCAAAGGTAAACTAAAGCACGGGGCAGGTAGGTGTCAGAACTAGAATTATAAACTAAGGGGTTGCAGGATATGTAGGAAAACAGGAAGAGGGTAATAAGTGGCTAAATGATCCAGGCTCCCCTCCCCACAGGAATGGCAGTATCACGATAGGGATCTGACAGACTGAGATGGAGGGGGTGCTTCAAATAGAGGTGGAACGGGTCAAGAGGTGCTAGTGGGGCACCTGTTGAGCCTTTCTCTTGGAATCTACAGCTTGGTTTGCTGATCTTGGTTTTGGAGGTTGCCAAACCTGTGCATTGTTTCAGATGCTTTTAGGCCCCCATAAATAAAACAAATAACTTTCAAGGTTGGCTACAGAGCAATTCTACTTGATGCATTGGGTGCTATCTCTGTTGCAGAAAGGGGAGGTATATTGGAAAATAATTCTGGGCACCCTAAATTGGGATGCTGCAGAGAAGCCAAACTCGGGGTCTCTCCATTCTTTGCTAAAGTAGCAAAGAGTAGGTGGTTTCCAAGTTTGGCCATAGAAAGCACAGGCATAACTAAATCCAATCTATGTTGTCCATAGTGGCTATCTCTGAGTTGGGTGGTCACATAAATAATTTAGCTAAATAAATAAATTGGGAGGGGAAAGGAGGGAGGAATGTGGGGTTATATTTCCTCTCTGTAGGAAGTCCTTAGAAAACGTTGCCATCCTGCCTCCTGCAGGTGTGTGACATATATTAGTGTAATGAGTGTTATAGTGATAAAAGACAACTAGCTTTTGACATCCGGCCCATCTCTGCAATTTTTTTAGTGAGACAGATGAAGGCCCACAAAGAGCCATTTCATTTTTAGATCAAAAGAGAGATTATTGATTTGTAGGAGCTGTGAGTTGGCTTCTTGGCTGGTAGGCAGTATTGGGAAGACTACTGAACTGGGCAGTGACGTGCAGTCACTAGAGGCAGGGGAGGCGGGGCCTAACCAGTCTCCTGAGGGAAAGGAAACTATTTTCAAAATAATTAAAAAGACCAAGGTAGTTGCTCCCAGACTCTAAGTCACAGTGACTCTGAGTCTCCTTAGTGCAGTTAATAGGAGGAGGCTAGAGAACTATGGGCCTCCTTTGCATAAGGATTTTTTCGCCTTTTAAGTGTCAACCAAGGGTTAAAACGTGAAAATTACGTATGCAAATGAGGCACGTGATACTCCCGCCTCCTCCTGCAGAGGGCACTTTGTTTAGAGCCTATTTTAAAATGTTTAAGCAGAGTCATCCACGTGGTGACTCTAGCAGCAACTAGCCTAGCCTGCCTGGCCCTGGCTAGACCAAATCTAGCATTTTCACGCAGCTGGAAGGTATGTGGGTCAGAGCGAGGGGGGGGGGAGGAATTCAATTTATTTGTAATGTAAATAAATGTAATTTATTTAAATATTATGTGTATGTGCGTGTGTGTGGTTTTTTTTTTTACCCACCTCTGCTGGCGCGCGGGCTGGCACATCTATTTTTATTTTTCATTTATTTTTCATTTTTTTTTTATTTTTCATTTTATTTTTTTATTTTTTAAAGCCATGCCGCCTCGGTGCGCCATAGGTCTAAACTGCCGGCTTCCCTTCGCACCGGCCGGCCGGCCATTCAGTGAAACATTCTTTGAGAATGGAGAGACAAGGAAGGCCTCATAACTCAGATGCCATAAAACAGTGTTTTTCAATCTTAGCAAGTTGAAGGTGAATGGACTTCAATTCTCAGAATCTGGGAGTCAAATTCCACACCCTTCAGCTTGTTACGGTTGAGAATCACTGCTGTAAAACATTGAGATCTGATTTGTTTCCTGAGGGAGTTGAAATGCCGTGTGGAACACAAAGTTCCTTGACTCTTCCCTGCCTTTCTTTGTGATTTGATGTTCTGGGGACCATGTGATGGCTTCTCCTTCTGAATTTCTTTCAAGCAATGCATCTGTTAACCCTCAAATCAAATCAGGGGAAATGGTTTTACTGAGAAAAAAAAACCCTCCACCATCTTTTATAGCCTGGTCAGAAATGACATGGAATTGGATCAGGTATAAAGAATTACATGGTTATCTGCCTTAAGGATATGTCTCCATAGCTCTTTTATTGAATCATTTTGATAGAACACTTTCCCTAGATTATTCTTTAAGAATTATTCTGAGGCAAGACTACACGAGATCAACCTGCAATTTTGCTGTTTCCGATTAATTTTTTTATCTGTCATTCCAGTTATCTGCTTTACATAAAAATGTTTTTGTATTGTTTTACATAGAGTGATATGCATTAATAATAGAAACTACTCTTTAGTAGTTAAAGATTTAATTTTGGTGGTTTGAATAATTATTTTCATTATTTAAATGTGCTTGCTAATCTGCCAAACACTGCCATAGCCGGCTGGGTCTGAACCCTAACGCCTATTCCATCTCCACATTAATTCAGTATGGACAACTCAAGGAAGGCATTTTGCACATTGGAAGACAATGTATGTGTTTTCTAAGAAATGAACACTTGGATCAGAAAAACCAGCCCGATCAAGAAGATTTCAGTGATGGGCTTCCTGGGAGGAGCTTGCTGGTGGAGGCAGCAAAAAATCAGCTGCCTCCGAATTCCTGGCTACGTACCTGTTTAGAGGATCTTCCATCTGACGTCTTATCAGGTTTTCTTATCCTTCAGGCAAGAAGGAAAGAAGAAACTGTTTTGCTGGCAAATGCTCTTCGATTTTTGCAGCTTTTGTGCTTGCAAGGAAAGGGGGGCTAGCCCAAGGCAGAACGGCTGTCCGTGCTGGGAACTTCAAACTGCCTTGTGCAGGGACAAAGTAAGTCTCCCCCACTCTGCTCAAAGTTTTGTTTGATTTAATCTTATCACGAGCTGAATCCGTTTACTGCGTGGACAATAATTGTTTATCAACATTTTAGCTTCTTTTCTTTTTCTCCTCCGAAAAATTATTTACTTAGAGGCTTTTAAAATGGCGCTGAGCAGGCTGGTTTCTCCGGTAATAACGAACACTTTTTGCTAATCCTACAAGAATTCAAAACAAAAGAGATTGCTTATCATATGTTTTGGTTTCACAATAGAAGAATTTTACTCCTTCATTAACTTTGCTTATTTGGAAGTTAAATGGTGATGAATCTGCTGAACGGTTTTGATACAATGTTTACTCACTGAAAGTTTTGCCAAGCCTTAAACTTCAAAATAAAAGCCTCTTTACCTAAAGCTGCATATTCAGGCAATAGAATTCTACTAACTGCAGGCAGATAAATTTTGAAATGGCCTCAAAACCAAATATTAACTTGAAGTCGTCACCCTCTACTTCCAGGGGCACATCTTCAGTGCCTGGCACAAAGCTGCAGCCTCCGCTTCCTACGCCCCCTGCTGGGGATGTGTTAACGAAAGAATTTTTCCTGAGTAATCTAAGCGAGGCTCTTAATGCACAGACAATTAAAATGGAAGATAAGTTTAGAGATAATAGAGAGGAGAGAAAAGAGGAAATAAAAGAAATGAAAGAAGAAATTAAAAGTGAAATAAAAGGACTTAAACAGGAGCTGTATGAGAAATTTGACGCTAAGGTTGATAAAATTAGAGATGACATGCTGAGTCTTGTAACTGTATTAACAGAACATATTTCTGGAATGGAAGATACTCTAGAGGTTCTTAATGATGCCAATGCTAACTTGACATTGAAAACAGAGGTGGTGGAACAAAAAGTGGAAAATGCTGAAAAAGAAATTATTATGATACAGTACCGACAAATGGAGTTCGCATTAAGAGTAAGGGGGCTGCGTGAGGAGAAACAGGAGAACCTGAAACAGATCCTATCGGAAGCTTTTGATCGCCTGATGGGAAGACCAGGGACCAACCAAGACTGGCAAATTGACAAAGCTTACCGCATTAACTCCTGGCTGGCAAAGCAGACAGCTTCCTCGAGACATCGTTATATATTTTACTACAAGAGAGCTTAGAAATATGGTACTGCAAGCGTCTTATAACACTAAGCTTCAAATTGGCGGTCAAGACCTGTTTGTTTTGAAAGAGATACCACCTCAAATGTTAAGAGCCAGGAGAGACTACGCTTTTTTGGTCGAAGAACTCAGAAATCGTCAGATACAGTATAGATGGGATGCGCCATTTGGCATCATATTTACATTTGATAAGCAAAGGTACCGCCTCAACTCTGTATGGAAAGCCCGAGATTTTTATTATAATATTGAAGGCCGGACACCCTGCACCATCTGGACCCAGAGAAAGACCACAAGAAGGACAGGATAGACAGCAAACTACACAACCACCAGACAAGATGGAGCATCTCTCTTCTCTAGAAGTGCAAGGTGCTATGGAACTAAGACCTAGCCGCATGACTACTAGACGTATGGAGAAACAAGCTAAAAAGCAACAGCATCAACAATCATCGGCCATCGATCAAGGAACTACAATAACAAATCTGGAAGCAGTGGGAGGAGCTAGACCTAAGGTTAAACAGGCCGTGCAGGAAGCTCTAAAAATGCTTCAACCAACCAAAGATGACAACTAAGATTTTAACATGGAATGTCAACGGACTGAATTCTCCACAGAAGAGGAAGAAAATATTTCATTATCTCAAACAGTTTAAGAACGATGTAATTTGTTTGCAAGAAACTCATATCAAGTCAACTGATCAAAAATATTTGATCAACTCAAAACTTGGTCAACATTTTGCAGCTTCTGCTATGGAAAAGAAGAATGGTATAGTTGTATACTTAAGAAAAGATATGAAAGCTGAATTAATAGAAGCAGATCCCTTCGGAAGATATATTGCTTTAGACTTAATCTTAGAAGGGAAAAAACATTACTTTTGGGAATTTATGCTCCCAATCAACAGCAGATAGATTCTATAGAAATCTTCATGCTAAATTAGTACAGTGGGACTATAGTTCCTGTATACTATTGGGTGACTGGAATGGAGTGATAGATACTAAGAGAGATAAGAAGATTTCCCACCTAAATACCAAGATGCGAGCAAAGTTACCCAAATCTTTCTTTGACATTATGGATGATTTTGAATTGAGAGATATTTGGCGAGAAAGAAATGCAGAGGAATGACTTCACTTTCTTCTCGGACAGGCATCAATCCCTTTCAAGGATTGATTTTATCCTAACCACTAATGATTTGCTTTCTAGGGTCAAGAAAACAAAGATTGCAGCTAGGGTCCTTTCGGACCACAACCCAGTTTGGATGGAGTTGGGAAGGGTAGTGCAGGCAAGAAGGTCTTGGAGATTGAATGAAAACTTATTTAGATATGAAAAGTATATTAATGATTGTAAAAAATTACTATCTGAATATTTTGTTTTGAATATGAATAAGGGTACATCTATGGAATTTGTATGGGACGCAAGCAAAGCGTATATGAGAGGAGTTTTGATGAATATAAATAAAACACATAGAAATAAGCAAGGGTTAAAACGAACAGAACTGGAAGAGGAAATTAAGAGAAAAGAGCTGGAGTTAACAATGAACCCAGACGATACAAAGGTTAAGGAAGCTATTAACATATTAAAATCTCAATTTGACATGTTGATCTCTGACCAGGTAGCTACTAATTTATTATATGCAAAACACAATACTTTTTGTAATGCAAACAAACCTGGCAGATGGTTAGCTTATCAGATTAGGAAAAAAAGGAAAACTCGAAATATATCTAAACTGATTTACAGAGGGAAGGAGGTGTTTCAACAGGAAGAGATTCAAAAGGCTTTCTGGGAATTTTTTACAGAACTGTATAAAGGGGATAAAATTAATGGTTTAGACATAGACAAATATTAGACAAAGAGAAAATACCTTCAGTTAGAGAAGAACACAGGCAAAAATTGAATCAACCAATAACCTCGGGGGAAATCCTGCAGGTAATTAAGCAATTAAAGTCAGGGAAAGCACCAGGTACAGATGGCTTGACAGCGGTTTACTATAAAAACTTACAGTTAGAAATGGTAGAACCTCTTAGAGAATTATTTAATATGATTCAAACGGAAGGTAAAGTCCCTCTATCTTGGAAGACAGCGTTTATATCTTTGATACCCAAAGAAGATCAAGATACTACTCAACCCAAAAATTATAGACCTATTTCATTACTGAATGTAGATTATAAAATTTTTACTAAAATATTAGCAAATAGGTTAATGTTGGTCATTCAACAATTGATACATATGGACCAAACAGGTTTTATACAAGGGAGACAGATGAAAAGTAATGTTAGATTAATTATTAATGCATTAGAATATTTGGGAAAGAACAACCAGATCCCTGCTGCGTTTATATTTTTGGATGCTGAGAAGGCCTTTGATCGAGTTAACTGGCAATTTCTGCTGAAGATACTGCAAAAAATGCAGATAGGAGATAATTTTTTACAGTCAATTAAAGCAATATACCAACAGCAAACAGCACAAATTATAGTCAATGGAAATTTAACAGACTCTTTTCAAATTGGAAAAGGTACAAGACAGGGCTGTCCTTTGTCCCCATTATTGTTTATTATAACTTTGGAAGTATTGTTGAATAAAATACGGGGCTTGGATGGTTTAAAAGGGATCAAGATTAGGCAGCAAGAATATAGAGTCCGCGCTTTTGCGGATGATTTGGTCATAATATTGGAACAACCGCAGGAATCCAGTATGGTTTTAATGAATACGATTAATCAATATGGTCAAGTGTCGGGTTTTAAAATAAACTTAGGAAAAACCAAAATATTAGCTATAAATATGAATATTAAACAAAAGGAAGAATTAGGAGTGATGCTAGGATGTGAGGTAGTTAAAAAAGTCAAATATCTTGGAGTTAACATTTTAACTTCAAATGGGAAATTATATAGCATAATTATGAACCACTTTGGCATAGCATACAGACAGAGATGAAAAAATGGGAGAAATTGCACTTATCTTTGCTGGGTAGGATAGCGGCAGTGAAAATGAACATTTTACCAAAATTTTTATTTCTTTTCCAAATGTTACCTATACTTAAAAAAGATGCGAACCTTTTAGAATGGCAGAAGGGTATCAACAAATTTGTGTGGGCAGGAAAGAAGCCGAGGGTAAAGATGAAAATAATGCAAGATGTACGTGAGAGGAGGATTGAAACTACCTAATTTAAAACTATATTATGATGCAGTGGCATTATCTGTAATTAGTGATTGGACTCATTTAACCAATGATAGAATAATGAATATTGAGGGACACGATCTGGTATTTGGTTGGCATGCTTACCTGTTATTCAACAAAAAATTGGATAAGAATTTTAAAAGTCATATTTTAAGAAATGCTTTATTGCGGGTTTGGAAGAAATACCAATATAAATTAAATGACAAGATACCCATGTGGGCAATTCCTAGACACGCAATTGAAAATATGAATACAGCACAAAAACAGGACAGAATTACTTACAGACAGCTTCTTACCTCGGAAAGGGGGGTATTACAATTAAAATCTTTAGAGGTATTAAAGAGGAGAAGGTAGTTCAAACATGGTTTCAGTATGGGCAATTACAGGCTAGGTGGAAAATAGATCAAAAAATTGGTTTTATCCAAGTTGAGGATAATCTGTTTAAACAAATAAGAGATCAAAGCTTAATGCATATAAAGAGGATATATAATGTATTAATACAGATGGATTCGGAAACAGAATTAGTTAAAGATTGTATGATAAAATGGGCTCAAAATATTGAGGAACCAATAATGTTGGATACATGGGAAAGAATCTGGGTAAGAAATGTGAAATTTACACAAGCTCAAAATCTGAGAGAAAATTTTTACAAGATGTTCTATAGATGGCATTTAGATCCTAAAAAGTTGGCTTCTATGTATCCGAATGTACAGCCTAAATGTTGGAGGTGTGGTTCTCTCGATGCTACATATTATCATATATGGTGGACCTGCCAAAAGGTTAAGGCATTTTGGATAAAAATATGGTGGGTCATGCAAAATGTTTTTAAAAGAAGGATAAAGTTTATTCCTCAGTTATTTTTACTAGGTATATGTACTGACTTTACAGTGGTAGAGACCAATTTGATTCTGCACCTGATAACTGCAGCAAGACTGTTGGTGGCGCAATATTGGAAGAAGGAAGACTTGCCTACAATCCAAGAATGGACATTGAAAGTAACAAACTTAGCCGAGATGGCTAAAATATCGGCATATCTCAAAGATCATTCAAATGAGATATATAAACGGACTGGAAAAAATGGATTGACTATATACAAAATAAATACGGGACTAAGAAATTCCAGTTAGCCTATGCTTAAGATCAGAAATGATTTAAACTGTTAAAAGTCAGTTCAGTAAGAAGAAGCTAAGGTCAATCTAGAATGTCATTAATTTCTTTATTTCTTTTTTCTCAATAGATTTTAGACTGTGTTAGTTAAAAATCCATACCGTGTACGGGTTCTGGGAAGTCGGGGGGGAAGGAGGAGGGGGGGTGGGGGGGTGGAGGGAGGGAGGGGCACACACAACAAAAAAATTGTACTTCAATGTCTTAATGATTGACAAATGATGACATATTTGTGTTTTTTTTTAAAGAAAAATAAAAAAGTTCTGTTTTTTTTTTTAAAAAAGAAGATTTCAGTGATGTGCAGAAAAATTCTGGAGTACATTGTTTTGAATGATTATATGAGAATTATACTGCATGGCAAAATAGATATATCAAGTAATTCAACATGTTCATTAAAGATCCATTAGTCTCTGATCTTCTGGAAGTGTTTGGAAGTCAAAAGCCTTGAGAATGTACAATTGAGATATTCTTTTTAAGATTTTTTGTGCATGCTACTTTTATTATTCTTAGAAATAACTCAAGGCAGTGAACATACCTAATATTCCTTCCTTCTCCTATTTCCCCCTCAAAAACAACCCAGTCGGCCCTAAGGCCGGACTACAACTTCCAGTGTTCTCTTTTCTACCTTGGTTCCTTTATCACTGAAATTCAGAGCCTGAAAACAAAATGGCAGCATATCCAGATGGCCTAAGCATAAAAATTTGGGGCTTCAGAGGAAGCTCCTCCATTGATGGTAGGATCCGTGCAAGAGACAGTGATGGTTGTCTCAGAATACATCCAGGTAACTGGAGCACCTTCCTCATGTTCAGGGTTTGCCTTCTTGCCTCAGGTTGGACCTCATATTTGGAATATATTCAGCAGTTGTTAAAATCATGGTATTAGCCAGTAGAAATGTGATCCTTTGTGGCCCAAAGAAGCAAGGGTTAACTGCTCTTTATTAAAAGCCTCTCCCCCCTTTCTCTCCTCATCTCTTTTTCTCTCTCTCCCTTTCCCTCTCTTCCTCTCTTTCTCTCCATCTCTTTCTCTCTCTCCATCTCTTTTTCTCTCCCTCCCTCTCTTCTCTCTGTCTCTCCTCATCTCTCCTTCTCCCTCTCTCTCTTCCTATCTCTCTCCCCTCATCTTCTCCTCCCTCTCTCTCTCTCTCTTCTCTCTGTCTCCACTCATCTCTCCTTCTCCCTCTCTCTCTTCCTATCTCTCTCTCCACTCATCTTCTCTCTCTCCTCTCTCTCTCTTCCTCTCTCTCTCTCTCTTCCGACATCTCTTTCTTTTGAGAATAGGACAGAGCTGGTGCACTTGCTCAGCACTAATGGGACCGAAAAACATCAGATGCAGACATCTTGGCAAATGGCAGCTATTCAGTTCCATTTCTGTGTATCTGCAACGTAATAATTGCTCCATGCATTCTAGTTAAATCATAGTTACAGTATTTGAGACACAATGTTCTCTCCTAAAGGACAGGCTGCTGTTCGGGAAGTGCCTTAATGTAAGTGGAACAGGGGATTACGTTACAGCAGCCTTTCCCAGTCGAGGCGCTCTGCAAACATGGGCTGCAATTGTCCATTATGGGCAATGAAGCTGCAATCTATGGCTTCTGGAGAGCACCAGATTGGGAAAGGCTGCAATTCAACCTGAGGAGATAAACCAGGTAATTGTTCATATCAGGCTTCTGAAATTTTCCAGATCCTTGTTTGCAAAGCGATATTTGGAAGTGCAGAGACTGAACTTCCAAGGTCCCAGGAGCCAGGAGAAGAAAATGTCTGACAGGGGAGAGAATCAATGAGGCCTGGAATAACTCCTTGTTCCTTCTCCCCAAATAGAAACAAAAAGTTTAGACCTGAGGTAAATTTGCTTTTCTCCTTTTAATTTGGATAGTTCACTTAATCAGAACACTACTTTGTAACTCATGGAATTTGGGTTACCCACATGGCGATTTTGGGTCTGAGCTTGTGTGTGTGTGTGTGCACGCACGTACGTGTGTGCACTGCATATGACTGCAGAGGACACATAACTGTCCATCTAGACACCAGTGCTGGGCATATACAGAACTCCCAACAGCTGGAAGTGGAGAGATCCATAAAAGGTAGAGAAGGGGAAAAGAATGCAGAGGGAGCCTTTTTCCATATTGAAAGGAGAAAATTATATACTGAAATAGAATACCAAAGACTTTATTGTTTTAAAAAATGTTTTTCAATGATTCCTGAGATGCGTTGTGTGATACATTGCTTTATTAGGAGTAAATAGGCCGAGAGAAAGGCTGGAGGCAAATGAGAACATTCCCTTTTTGCTGGTGCGTTTGTCTCTGTCTTGAAATATTTATAATCAAAGAAAAAACACGAGTGTTTCCATTATAGAATATCTGTAAGTCTTTGTTTTCAGTGAGTAGTAAGCTTGGCTCCCAGGAGAGACAGTGATATTCTTGTGAGCTCAGAGTGGCATTATGTCATTTTTCAGTTTGGGGAAAAAAACACTCCCAATAACCAAATGTGCTATGCTGAAAGAACATTGGATTGTTTGCGAATGTTTGAGGACAGCCTCCCAAATCTGGTGTATTCCACATTTGTACTGCAGCTTTCTTTTCATCTTTAGCCATGATGCAGGATGATGGGAATTGTAGTCCATGAATTTTGGAAGCTGCTTGGTTGAGAAAATCTAAGATACCATTAAATAAATGCTCAAAAAAAAAAAAAAAAAAAGGAGAAAAGAAGCTATATTGTCCCTTTTGGATCTTCTCTTTTTTTCCCTAATGTGTGGAAATTACTATTCCTAATAATTACTTAGTACTACTGTATGTTAGTGGTCAGGAATAAAAGGTGAGGAGATGCTATTAAAAGTCATCTCTCTCTTACATGTTGCTGGTAAAAATAATACTATAGCATAACTTTCCCCTCATCTCATTTTATCTATACCGGGAAAAAGAAATTGCAAAACATCAATTCAAGCGGGAAGCATTCTGCAATTTCTTTCATCTAGAAGTCTCAAATGATTTCCCCAGGGCCTCCCAGGCAACTAGCACCAGGCTCAAGGAAGCTAAAAACAAACCCTGAGAGTTAAATGTGTGCATGCTAAGGGAAAACATCTTCATTATACAGGTTTTATGCCATGTGATTCCCTTTTTTGCTTTCAATAAATCTGGTTAAAGAAGACTAACACAATGTTACTCGTGATGGTAAGCAGGTCTTGACAAAGAAATTTATAACATTTTCAAGAAATCTGTAGCCAGTTCATAGAAGAATAGTTTCCTTCTTCAAGACGAGAGGTTTTTTTTAAAGCAAACAAAACAAACAAACGTAAACCGAAATTCAAAAATTAAAATAATTTGCTTTCTTTTTTAAAAGTCTCAATTTGCGGTCTAAGGAAAATGTTCACTTCAGCTCATAAAAGGGACAGCTCTGTTAACAGTAAATGGGTAAAGATTTTTAGGACTTCATGGACACTATTATTTATCACGCATATCTGTGTCTTTTTAAAAACACATTTTTCAGTTGCTTTACTTCTTAATACTTTCTTCTTCCATTGAGAAAGATCAAAGAAGGATTAGCTTTCTTTAACAATACTGTTTCTTCGACTTTAGTGACCTGTATGCAAAGCCAAGTTCAAATCCCAGTGGTGGAGATATCATATTACATAATTAAGATGGCATGATTTATTATCTCTGATTCACCTTTGTATACTGTAGCTGATACCAATATTAACTCAAAAGAAGGAAAATATTGCTCTCTCTCTCCCTCCCCTCCCCTCCCTCCCTCCCTCCCTCCCTCTTCCTGTTCCTTCCAGAGGTAAACATGGAAGGGAAGAAACTTTCTCTCTGAGAAAAGGGGCCAAGCTCTTATGGATGGGTGGAGACCCCCAAAATAGACTTAGGACATATATCTATCCACTGTGCTTTACAGCCCTCTCTAAGCGGTTTACAGAGTCAGCCTATTGCCCCCAACAATCTGGGTCCTCATTTTACCCTCCTCAGTAAGGATGGAAAGCTGAAGTCCACCTTGAGCTAGTGAGGATCGAAGTCAGCAGAACTGGCAGTCAGCAGATAAAACCTGCAATACTGCATTCTAACCACTGCACCACCACGGCTCCTAGTTTAGTAGTTTAAAGATCTAGGAAGAAAAATGCAAAACCTCATGAAGGACTCAGAAGATTAGTGATATGTGTATAATCTTTGGCAGCTTCAAATGTAGGCTTCCATGAGAGTAAATGCAGATGGTTTATTTAAATCTTACACATCTTTGGAATAAATTAATTATGGTTCCAATATTGGCCTGCTAATTCTTTGAAAGTGTAGCTATAAATGGAGTAAAACTTTAGCAAAAGAGGATTACTAGACTGTGTTTGGAAATGCCTGAAACAGAACCAGATAAAAAGAATTTCCGTGGGACACCCAAAGCTTACCAGTTCTAAAAAGTTAGATAATTTTCGCCTCTGATAAGATGGCTGACTCATGATGTTCTGTCTCACAGATGAGTTCCCACATCTTTAAAGGGCAGTGTGAAATTCAATTTTTCCCCTACTGGTTCTGTGGGTATGGCTTGGTGGGCATGGCTTGGTGGAGTAATGGGACCGAGTGGGCATATCCCTGGGCCCCAGCCCCTGACCCAAGGCAAAGGGCGAGTGGGCAGCATGTATTGTTTACCTTTGGTGAGCTGAGCGGGCAAGGTGACTGGCGAGGTGATGAGCTGGGCCATGTGGCAAAGGCAACATATATAGGGCAACGGTGAGCAGACATAGATAGATAGATAGATAGATAGATAGATAGATAGATAGATAGATAAGTTTATTTATATGCCGCCCTTTTCCCTGGGGAAACTCAGGGCGGCTCACAACTTAAAAGGGGGGGGGGAGGAAGACAAACTTTTACATATAAGACAATGCATAATTAAAAACACAACATTCATACCATTCGGGCGGGTTACAGTCTTAACCCCAGGCCTGACGGGATAGCCAGATTCTGAGGGCTGTGCGGAAGGTCTGGAGGGTGGTGAGGGTACGAATCTCCATGGGGAGATCGTTCCATAGGGTCGGAGCTGCCACCGAGAAGGCTCTCCTCCGCGTGGTTGCCAGTCGACATTGACCGGCAGATGGAACTCGGAGGAGGCCTAATCGATGAGATCTCATAGGTCGCGTGGAGGTAATTGGCAGTAGGCGGTTCTCTCAAGGTACCCCGATCCACTACCATGAAGGGCTTTATGGGTCACAAGTAGCACCTGAAGCGTTACCTGGAGGATCGACAGGTAGCCAGTGCAGCTCGGCGGAGATAGGTGTTATGTGGGTGAAGCAAGGTGCACCCACAATCACTCGCGCGGCCGCATTCTGAACTAGCTGAAGTCGCCGAATACTCTTCAAGGGCAGCCCCCATGTAGAGCACATTGCAGTACTCCAGCCTAGAGGTTACAAGGGCACGATGGACTGTTGTGAGGCCTCCCGGTCAGGTAGGGGCGCAACTGGTACACCAGGCGAACCTGGGCAAATGACCCCCTTGTCACAGCTGACAAATGATGTTCGAAAGTCAGCTGTGGGTCCAGGAGGACTCCCAAGTTGCGGACCCTATCTGAGGGGTGTAGTGTTTGACCCCCCAGCCTGAGAGGATGGAATACTTGCCAAATTAGGGGAGGGAAACACAACAGCCATTCGGTCTTATCTGGGTTGAGCACGAGTTTGTTAGCCCTCATCCAGTCCCTAACAGCTTCAAGACCCTGGTTCATCACGTCCACCGCTTCATGAGTTGGCACGGGCGGACAGATATCACTGAGTATCATCCACATACTGGTGGTATTTTATCCCGTGCGCTGAATGACTCACCCAGCGGTTTCATGTAGATGTTGAAAAGTAATGGGGGACAGGACCGAACCCTGCGGCACCCCATATGTTAGGGGCCTAGGGGTCAATCTCTGCCCTCCAACTAACACCAACTGCGACCTCTGTCCGAGAGGTAAGAGGAGAACCACCGCAAAACAGTGCCTCCCACCCCCCCCTCCCGCAGTCGTCGCAGAAGGATACCATGGTCGGGGTGGGCATCTGGAAGGGGCGAGCGAGCGGCTGGAAGGGGTGAGTGGCGAGTAGGCAGGCATGGGCAGGGCCAACCAGGGGTGGTTTTTACTGGTTCGGTGAACCAGTTCAAATTGTCCCTACCAGTTCACTCAAACTGGTCCAAACCGGTCAAATTTACCCCTGCTAAAGGGTTCTGTAGCTCTTTTCAGGGAGGAGGAAGGAAAACGAAATTCTCTTAAAGAAGAGGGAATGATTTCAGGGTTTTGTCTCTTAGCTGAGAAGAATGCAGAATGCAGTTAGCAAGGGGCATCTTGTTAGGAATTGCTGGTAGTGGATGGGTTTTTCTTTTCATTAGATTTAGTTTAGTTAGTTTAGTTTATTATTTATAGGCCGCCCTTTTCCCTGAGGGGACTCAGGGCGGCTTACAGTTTGTGGGGATGTCGGAAAAGAGACCCAGAAAATGCTAATTGAACTTCCATCTACTAGTTGGCCACATTTTTGCAGCTAGCACAGACAAAATAGATAGGTGGAGCTGTTTCAGAAAAGATAGGCTAAAAATGTAACAACAAAGTAATAATTTATAATTCTTCAGTTCATAGATGTTTGAAAGCTGGGAAGCAATAAGAAGCCTATATAATTTATACCAATTAAATAATTGATACGTTATCAAAATATTCTGAAATCGTAATTTTTAAAATGGTTCAAGTCTAATAGCCTGGTGGATTTTACTGCACAGCAAAAATAGCCACGTATTTTGTAATAAAGTCCTCCCCTGCCCTCACATCTGTGCTTTAAGATACACGTCTTGCTGATTTGTATTGACATTGATCAGGATGCAAACTGACTATGTTACTTTGATTTTGAAAGAGTGGTTAAAAATAACACTTTCCCCACTTGTGGGAATCATTAAAAGAACACATCGCTATGCAGGCTTTTAAATGAATATGAAGGGCCTTTTTTGCATGCATGTGGAAAAACAAGTCTACCCATTTATCTTGATGGTTTATGCAACTGAGCCCTATACTGAAAGGAGCCTAAGACCAAATAAAATGTGTCTTTTTTTCACTGAGCAATATTAGGTTAGGTTAGGTTAGGTTAAGTTTATTTATAGGCCGCCCTTTTCCCCAAGGGGACTCAGGGCGGCTTACAACTTATATAGGAAGGGGAAACATACAAAGACATATAGGACAATACATAATTAAAAGAGTAAAGCAACATTCATTCAACATTCGGGCGGGGATGGAATATAATCTTTAACCCCAGGCCTGACGGGATAGCCAGGTCTTAAGGGCTGTGCGGAAGGTCTGGAGGGTGGTGAGGGACGAATCTCCACGGGGAGATCGTTCCAAAGGGTCGGAGCTGCTACTGAAAAGGCTCTCCTCCGCGTAGTTGCCAGTCGACACTGACTGGCAGATGGAACTCGGAGGAGGCCCAATCTATGCGATCTAATGGGTCGTGAGGAGGTAATTGGCAGGAGGCGGTCTCTCAAGTACCTAGATCCACTACCATGAAGGGCTTTGTAGGTGGTAAGTAGCACCTTGAAGTGCACCCGGAGATCAACAGGTAGCCAGCGCAGTTCGCGGAGGATAGGTGTTATGTGGGCGAACCGAGGTGCACCCACAATCACTCGCGCGGCCGCATTCTGGACTAGCTGAAGTCGCCGGATGCTCTTCAAGGGCAGCCCCATGTAGAGCACATTGCAGTATTAAATTTCCCAATATTCAGACCTCAATAGGCAAAATGAAAGAACAGGCCACATTTGGAGTGGCATATAGGCTCTCATAAGTGAGCAAACAAGAGAATAAAACATTAAAAAAAGGGTGGGTCCTTTAGATTTCTTGATAATTTGGTGGTGAAAAAAAACCAGACCTTGAAAGGGCGATGATCCGTGGTAAAATGCAAATTATTACTACTGGTTCTGTGGGCGTGGCTTGGTGGGTGTGGTGTGGCTTGGTGGGCATGGTTTGGTGGGCATGGCAGGGGAAGGATACTGCAAATTCCCTATTCCCACTCTACTCTGGGGCCAGCCAGAGGTGGCATTTGCCAGTTCTCCAAATTACTCAAAATTTCCGCTACCGGTTCTCCAGAACCTGCTGGATTTCACCCCTGGCGATGATGGCACTTCCATGAACTGGTTGATGGAGCAGCTCCTGATGGTCATAAGATCCAACTGGCCTTGGAGACCACATGCGAAAAGGGTCATCTCTGAGTGACATTTGCATCCTTGGAGTCAGAAAGCTAGAGAGCTTTGGTGGTGCCATAACCAGTGGTGGGATCCGCCCGGTTTAACAACCTGTTCGGTGATTGCACGATATGTGCCATGTGCAGTTTGAAGAAATCTTCACTTCCAGGTTTCTTTGGAGGAGTAAAACAGCTGATTCGCGCAGCAATTTGCTCTGCCACATGAATCAGCTGAGAGGATAAAGGTAGGAAAATAGTGCGGGTGAACCAGTTTACTCCCAGTTGATCGTCGGAGCTACCGGTTTGCCCGAATCGGTCCAAACTGATATAATCCCGCCTCTGATAACCGTATTTTTCTCAGAATATACAGGATAGCCAAACCATGACTAACAAATATTTGGATTTGTACATCTTCATCAATTTTGATTTGCTCTGTTTTTATTATTCCTCCCTATTTTTCAGTACCACAGATGGAGAGAGTGATTTTTTTTAAACAACTTGAGTTTTATATAGAGGGTTTGTTCAAGTTGACTTGAGTGATGTCATGGTCCATCCTTTGTAGAACCTTTTGATGAATCTCTGTGCGTCTTTCTGATATTAGTCATTCAGCCAAGCCTTTTAAAATCGCTTGCCATGAAGCAGCAGCTTCCAATCTTTTGGGGCACAAGGGACCGGTTCTGTGGACAGAGGTTTTTCCGTGGACTGGAGGGAGTATAGTTTCATGTGCTGCCTGCATCCCACGGATGGGGCTTAGATTGTTTTTTGGCATGCTTCGGCCCAATGCCAGTCCATGGACCAGGGGTTGGAGATACCTGCCATAAAGAATATCTTTTTAAAATTTAACTGGATTTTTGCCCTAGAGATGACAAAATGGGATGAAAGGACTTTCCTAGCTGTTTTGCAATAATGCCAATGGTCTGTAGTACTGTGCTGCTCTGTGCTCTGCTCTCTCTCTCTCTCTCTCTCTCTCTCTCTCTCTCTCTCTCTCTCTCTCTCTCTCTCTCTCACTCACACACACACACACACACACACACACACCAGTTGTTTAGTGGGTTTATTAATATTTCCCAGCAATTTCCTTCACCAATCCAGAATTGTCCAATTAAGTCCAGCCAAAAGCAGGCCAATACTACTCCACGGAGCAATGGCCAATGAGTCCACAAGACACTTGAAAGTTTGTCAATCAAGATACCATCACCACCCCCATCATGAAGTAAGAATAGTCCAGAGTTCCCAAGGCATGATCCAAATCAAGGCACGGTGTCAATCCAAAGCAAGGCTAGAATCACAATGGCCAGGAAACACACAGCTAAGAAATGAACATGTTGTTTCCATCGTTGCCTCCATCTGTCTGATGTGCTAAATAGCCAGCTTCCGGTGCAGCCCATCAAGAAGGGAGAAGCTGCCTCCTCGCAAGTAATCAGGATGACCTGGTGAGACAAAGTAGACAACTTGTAAAGTTGGCCTTGGCTCTATGTCCCAGTTTATTATTTCCTTCCTTTCTTCTTGGGCTTGAAGGTCTTTTCTATCATATCTGATTCAGAGTGACATACCTACTTGGTACAATAGTTGGATAATGGGAGGTACCTGAAAGCATATAATCTCAAATGGATGTTGATGAAAGCACAACATACACAGACAATAACTCAAATAATGGAATGGTCCTCAAAAAACCAGGTCTATGGGTCTTCAGCATCTCAGGAAGATGCTAATTAGAGCTAATGTCTGGGGGAATTTGTCAGAGTTTGTTGCAGCAACTACATCCAGAAAGCACACACAGGTAACTGATTCAGCAGGATTCATTAACTTCTCTTTATATATAACACATGAAGTAAATATGCAATGCCAAAGGCAGGTGTTCCAACGTGGTAGTAAATACAAACAAACACAGGGAGAGGAGAGAACAGTTCCAGTTTCACTTCAGAAGAACAGACCAGCACAGACTCAGAGCTGCAGAGCTAAGCGTGCCCTGGCTCCTGGCTCCTCATTGCTCACACAGCAAATACTGTTTCAGTTTCCAAACAGCCATCATTGGGTGACCCAGTTTCCATGTCTATTCATTGGCTGACCTTGTTACCATGTCTTCCAAGTCATGAACTCTTTCATGCACTGACAGAATTCTGATCCAGAAATGGGGGGTAGCAAGTGAGAAGGCCTTCCCCACACCACCCTGTGGGCGAGACCTGCAGAGAGCCTGTTCTTTCTGATTTCAATGTCTGCTGCAGAAATTGTGCTTCACCATCTCAAACTGCCTTCTGTTTCTCAAAGCTCCAACATTTTGCAAGGAGTGTGCATGTGATAATGATTGTCTAGCAAACTGAATTTCTTGTAAAGCAACTGTCAAATTGAGTTCCTTGGGAACCCACACTTGCTAGACGGGGTTTCCGTGGAAGCTGCAACTGTCAGATATGTTTTCTGACAAGATGGGAACATTAAAAGCAGTTTTATATTTAACCCAATTATATGCCTTCAAGTTTGTATCTACTCGTAGCCACTACATAGATCGATTTTTCTCCAGGATGATCTGTTCCCCACATGGCCTTTCAGGTCCTTCAATGGGGTACCCAACAGTGTTGTAATGGAGACCATCTTGCTGTTTCTTATCTTATTTTTCTTCCTTTTACTTTTTCCGGCATTATAGATTTTCCAGAAACTTAGATCTCTGCATAATATGTCCAAAATGTGATTATTTGAGCCTGGACTTTGTATCTCAAGTAAGAATTTGGATTGATTTGTTCTACAATCCCTCACTTACCTAAAGTTGTCAGGAAAAACCATGACCTGCATAATAATGATTTTTGTAAGTATAGATATAACATCTCAATATATTTTCCAAATTCTTCATTGTTGCTATACAAGTGCTAATCTATAGGGCAAACACTTCATTGTCAATTCTAAGCTTGCTTGTTCTACCAGTTTTCATTAGCTGTCACTTCTTCATTTTTAATTAAAGTACCATTCCCCTCCCACTATTCCTAGACTTTCTAGAGCATGCTGATTAGCAATAGCAATAGACTTATATACTACTTCATAATGCTTTACAGTCCTCTATAAGTGATTTATAGTCAGCCTATTGCCCCCAACAATCTGGGTCCACATTTTACTGATCTCAGAAGGATGGAAGGCTGAGACAAGCTTG
Source organism: Thamnophis elegans (assembly GCF_009769535.1). Taxonomy (NCBI): domain Eukaryota; kingdom Metazoa; phylum Chordata; class Lepidosauria; order Squamata; family Natricidae; genus Thamnophis; species Thamnophis elegans. The sequence continues at coordinate 28,415,344 of NC_045555.1, read as the reverse complement.
AGCTGGTCAGGATCGAACTCCTGGCTATGGACAGAGTTAGCCTGCAATACTGCATTCTAACCACTGCGCCACCAGTGCTGGGATTCTTTGCCTTTTCAGAGTAGTGTCATCAGCATACCGCAGGTTATTGATTTTCTTCCTCCAGTTTTAAAACATCTTTCAATCCAGCTTCTGTCAATATACAGAGTATTCTACATGTAGGTTGAGGTACATTTCTCCATGCTCCATTCATATTGTGGTTACCTGCCCCCTGTGTAGGAGACTACGTATTTCCCAAGAGATGTTCTGGGAACATGTCCATTTTCCTAAGGACATACCATAGTTTGACATGGTCAGCACCATCAAAGATTAAAGGTCTTTGTGTAATCCGAGAAGCCCATCTTGACTTCTTTTTGGCATTCCTTGGCTTCCTTCGTTCATCCTCGTTGGCAAAGGCCTAGGTCTGTGATGGTGAAGCTATGGCACACATGTCACAGGTGGCACATGGAGCCATATCTGCTGGCATGTGAGCTGTCAGCTCCAGCGCGCATATGCGTGCCAGCCAACTGACTTTTGGCCTTCCGGAGGGCCGGGGGAGGCCGTTTTCACCCTTCCCAAGCTACAGAAAAGCCTCCAAAGCATGGGGAGGGTAAAAACACCCCCCCTGCTCACCCAGAGGCTCTCCAAAAGCCCGAAATGGATCATTTCCAGACTTCCAGTACGCCAGGTGAACTCGTTTTTCTCCCTCCCCAGGCTCCAGAGGCTGAGCTCAGTTTGGAGGCGGAGCAGTGCGTGGCATGTGTGGGGTGTGTGTGTGCATGCATGCGCATGTGGGGGCACACTTTGCATTATGGGTGCTGGCACATGTGCGCGCTATCGGCTCGCACATGCGCATTTTGGCACGCACAACAAAAAGGTTAGCCCTCACTGGCCTAGGCCACTTGTATACCCAAAGCATGTCTGGGGAGCCTTACACACCTGTCGTGTGTCGGTGGCAATCTCTCTTTTTCCTCCGAGGAAACCGTACAGTTGACTGCTGCTGTCACAAAGATGACCGGCCTACAGGGGCTGCTTGAACAGTCAGAATAACCTGCAATTGGTGGATGACAAGGCTGTGGCTTGCCTAGGGATGCCGTGTGCCTCCACAAAGACACGGAATATCAATGAGTCAGAGAACGAGAGGCCGATCGCCTTCTCCCTCAACAAATGAGTAGTGGCAGGAGCAGAGGGGCACACCTGCTGCCAGCAAGACACAGAACAGCCTCAGTGACCTATTTTTGTCCTCTCTTCCCAAAACAGCAGAAGATTGAACAGTAACTCCAAATATGTAAATCATTCAGTTTGTTCTGGGCAGATGCCATTAATCCTCCGGCGAGGTCTATGGCTTGAAAGCTTCTCGGGATAAAATCACAACTTTGCTTTGGAGCAATGCGTGGCTTGTGGGCCCTGTGTGTATCAGATGGCAGGGGCTGCAATGTTTCATTTTTAGATAGCTGCATCATCCAAAAATGTAGGACTGAAACAAGGTTGATGGCCAGCTTTGGGAAGTGAAATCTTATTGTCGTCCAGACCTACAGAATGGATAGAAATGTTGTAAGGAAGGGGAAGGGGGAGGCAAGAATTTCTTGCTGAAATCCTCCTCCCTTTTTAAAAAGAAATTGAGTCCAAAACACAGGGCCTTATTAGTGGAAGTAGTGGTTGAGCCTGTCTCTAGGAAGGGAAAAATGTTGCCTTTAAATCCATGAAAGCAGTGTAGACAATGTCCCTTCTAGTTTCCTAGATCCTCTAAATGGGAAAATTGCCCAAGGGCAGAGTTGTTCAAGACAATGTATTGAAGCCTTGGAAAGCGGTTTCACAGTGAGAGAGAAGTGATGGTAGCTGGCGGGGTGTTAAATTTAAACAAGGTAATTTGGAGACACAATAATTAAATCAACTGTGCTGGTACGGTTATACTATGTCTATTCCACTTTTAATTCTCCTCCTCCCCACTTTAAAGATTTGTCTTAATGTTGCTGAATTGAGTTGAAAGAATCATATGAGTCACCACCCATCCTCAAAATTAATTATCTTATCATTGATACACAACACTGAAAATGGAATAAATCATGGGATGAAAAGAAATAATTACTCTAGCAAAAGATAAAAATGTCATCGTCATTTGGCCCAGGTCTAGCATTAAAACCACCATCATAAATAGAGCAGAACCTGTCTGCTGTTCCTTTAAGTCAGTGTACCGCATCCTTGGTGACAATAAGATGCCTGGACTTCAGCTCCCAGAATTCCCTGGCTGGCACATCCACGTATCTTTTTTTTAAAATGATTTTTTATTTTTTATTCTCTTATGTACAATTGTAGGTATATATTCACATAGTTAATATTCTTCTTTACATTTATCATTCTCGTACATTTATTATTCCATTTGAAAGGTTGTAATATACAGTTTGGGTTGCTTTGTTTACCATCCCATCTGCCTATTTTAACACCACCTTATTTTCCCTTTCTTTTCTCCCTCCCTTCTCCCTTTTCTACTTCCTTCCTTCCTCCTCTCCTTTCCCTTCCTTTTCCCCTTATCTTTCCCCTACTCCTCTCTTCCTCTCCCCCTTTCTACCCTCTCTCCTACTCTTTCTCTCCCTTCCACCCTCCTCTCCTTACCTCTTCCTTCCTTCCTCTTCCTCTCCTCTCTTCCTCTCTTTCTTTTTCTGTTGTAGGTGTCTCTTTTGACTGTCAATTTATGTTTTCTTGGGATGGTATTTCCGCAAACCCAATTATAATTAATCTCGTTTCTTATTTTCTTTCCTTTGCTAGTCTACCCTAACTATGTTTTCCCCCCTTTATATCTCACTTTTGAATATATACTTGTATATTAATACCTTTTTTATTTCCCCCTCTCCCCCCCTTTTCCATTTAATAGTGCATCATCTGGGTGCTGTATGTTCCCCTTACTTTTTCCCCCTAAATTTCTTTCTCTAGCCAATCATAAAATTCCCCCATGCCTTGAAGTACATCCACATATCTTAAAGTGGCAGAGGTTGAGACAAACTGCTCTAGGTGTGTGAGTTCACTCAGGAGAACATAAGGGACCTCCTGGAAGTGGGGGGGGGTCCTGCATTGCTGTAAATCAGGCAAAAAGCACAGAAGTAGGAAAAGAAATGAGAATATTTAACTTGGAGGCAGTTAGCAGAATCATGTTGGATTCATGAGGACAGCTATTTGTTTTCCTATTCTTACTGTAGATGGCATGATGGAAAGCTATCTGGCGGGCTAAATTTCAGGTGTTTAGTAATTCCTTTCAAATTTCTGTGACAAGAATGACATCCAGTCTTTGAAAGGAGATGGAATACAGAAGAGGCAAGTATTTTTTATACATCTACCATGATGTCAGAGCTCAAAAAGAAAAAAGGGGAAATCATGTTAATTCAAGTCAGGTAATTGATGGTGGCATACATAGTGTAGCTTTTTCAGAAAAAAAAGATATATGCCCACACAGAAGGAATACGTCATTAGCAACGTGTTCATATCTTTATAGAATTGTCAAGAATTTGAGAAACATTTTAACATCTCTGAGTCACAGCTTCTTTCTTTCTGAATTTCTCCTTCAATAGAGTCCCTAAACCAACTACATGAGAGCAAGGGGAGAGATTAAATCTATGGATAATATGCCATTGAGAAGTGTGAAGATATCAGTTTTGCACACAACCCTGCTCTAATGCCTTGCTTTATTACATATTCGTGGTAGAACTCAAAGTGGGCTGCTCTATTTTTCTCCACATTTAGCCAGTGAGGTGTACAGATCTGAGAGGGATGACTGGCCCCTGATCACCCCATGGCTGGGGAATTCTGAAGTTGTAGTCCACAGATCTTAAAGCTGCAGAGGTAAAGAAACCCTGGTTTGGGGGCTGATGGGATGCAAGGCGGAAGCCAGCAGGGAGAGGCTTTTGGTGGGCATCCTCTACTGCAGGGAGTATCCAAGCTTTGCTGGCTGAAGAATTCTGGGAGTTGAAGTCCACAAGTCTTAAAGTTGCCAGGTTGGAGACCCCTGCCCTACTGTAGCAGCTTCAGATGCAGCCATTCAGAACCTCGGACAGCTCCGAAATGTGGCCTGACCTGACTCTCATGGATCAGACTGACGGCTACTGAGTGTCCTTGATTGATCTCAGATGCTAAGCAGGATTAGACCTGTTGGGGTCATCTGAGAATCCCAGAGCTGTTAGATAGTCTGAGAAGACAAACATTTCTTTTTAAAAAATCCTATAAGTAGGCAGTGGAAAATCATTTTGAAACCATTGTCAAAGTTGATTGGGGTTGCCTTAATTTAATACATTCTCAACTCTTCCAACGGTGTTGTTCATTCCAACTCTGTTACTCTTGTCTGTTAATTCTGTCTGTCTGTCAAAGAGGTTATGACCGCTTTAGAAGCAGCAGCATTTTTGTTAAGGGCAGAAAGGCAGCCTCTGTCTTAAAATAGAATAAAATATAGTAGAGTAGAGTAGAGTAGAGTAGAGTAGAGTAGAGTAGAGTAGAGTAGAGTAGAGTAGAGTAGAGTAGAGTAGAGTAGAGTAGAATTCTTTATTGGCCAAGTGTGTTTGGACACACAAGGAATTTGTCTTTGGTGCAGATGCTCTCAGTGTACATAAGGAGAATAAAATACATTCATCAAGAATAAAAAGATACAACACTTAGTGATAGCCATAGGTTACTAATAAGCAATCAAATTATACTAGGAAACAAATAAAAAAATATAAATTGTAAAGATACAAGCAACATGGTTATAGTCATAAGTGGAAAGAGATGGGTACTAGGAAGGAAGAAAAGAATAACAGTAATACAGTCTTAGTAGATAATTTGGCAGTGCAGTGTTGTGGGAATTAGTTGTTTAGCAGAGTGATGGCATTCAGGAAAAAACTGTCCTTTTGTCTACTTGTTCTGGTGTGCAGTGCCCTATAGCGTTGTTTTAAGGGTCAAAGTTGAAACAATTTATGTCCAGGATGTGAGGTGTCTATAGATATTTTCACAGCCCTCTTTTTGACTCGTGCTGTCTACAGGCCCTTAATGGAAGGCAGGTTGGCAATAATTGCTTTTTCTGCAGCTCTAATTATCCAGTGAAGTCTGTGTCTGTCTTGTTAGGTGCAACATCAACAACTATGACTCCCCTTGCCAGCAGGATAGCCATCAGAAAGGTTGGTTTGTTTTTTGATGAAATGATAAACCTGATATTGAAATCAAATTTCTGGATTGAGTAGCAACCTGAGCAGCTTCTGTCTCTGATGGCAGCCCGTTCTGTGCCAGCCATTCTCCTCTGGCAGATCAGTCAGTCTCTCCGCACCAGGTTCCCATGGTGAGTCTGTGTTGCCTGGAACAGCCTCTAATAATGAGACAAACTATCCCCAGCATTGACCTCTCACTCCTTGAACTCCACTCTCACCTGATGCCCTGAAGGAGGGATGCTTCGGCCAACATGGCCATGATCCCAGGGCTATTCCTTCCCCTGAGACATTCCTCCACTTCAGATTTCACACAAAAATCTGGCAAAAGCTCAAGATCCCACCCGAAGACCAAGGTCTCCCCTTCTATCAGTCTCCCTTCCAATGAAATTGCTTGACATTTGATCTGGCCCATTGCCTCTGAAGCCCGAGTCCCATCTGTTCACCTCCTGGCAGAGCTCAGGCTGATCTCGCTGAAACTGCCAAGGATGACCTGGTGCTTCCTGGCTACTTCTCTCCTCCTCTCTAAGATCATCTGTCAGGCCTGCAATCATCTTTTCTGTGGGAATCTTTGGCCTGCCACACTTTCTATTATTCTACTCTGCCTTTTCTATTGTGGGAAAACGGGAGGGGGGAATGTATGGAGTTAGATGCAATGTAGCCATAACAAAATTCTTTCTAGAAAGTCAAGGTCATTCTTTGTCTCTGCACCTCTGCACCTGACCGGAACTGGATGGGTGGAACTGCCAGCATGGCAGTGGGAGATTGGACCATGGGATGGACTTGTGGGTATGGGGGCAAGATCTTGAACTTTCAACTAGGTGGGGAAATGGTATTTGGAACGCTGACATCATCTTGAGCTGAACCCCAGCAATGGGCCACAGGCCTGGGGGTGATCAGGAGCTCGGGGACTGAGCTGGGCTGCAGGTTATCTCTGGGAAGGCTGCGGCACCCTTGCTTGATGGGGATTTGGGGAGCTGTTGTCCTCCCATTGGAAGGGTACCCTGTGGAAAATGGAGGTTCGTGTGAGCCAGGAAGGAGTGGGAGGTGAGAGAGAAAAGAATGCTTTGTGCACGAAGAGAGGCAGACGAGGGGCAGTGATTCAGCTACAGGGAACAGCTGATGGAGATAGAAAAGATGGGTAATATCAAGTTGAGAAAAAGGAGTGAGGGAGGTGGAGGTGGGAGGGGGAGGGCTTGTCTTGGAAACCAGAGCAGATACTCAGGAGAGGGGCAATTAAATTTAACCAGTTAAAGAGCAAGCTCTTATCTGTCAATTAGTTTGCATTCACTTTTCTGTGTAAGAGACATAGTGGCCACTCCAGGTGATATTTTTCCTGCTACTTTCAAGACTTAAGGTTGTGAAAATGCCCTTGGTATTTAGTGGCCATGGCTTTGGTTTTAAGGGCTGCGGCTCCCGCAAAAGAGGCCCCATCCCTCCCCTTCCCATCCAAGCTGCTAAGAGTTGTGGAAGCGAAGCCTTTGCTAACCAGAGTCAACTATGGCATTTAATTTGGACTACGTATTGCAGCAGGCTGCCTGCCAACGAGAAAGGAATTAATTTCCTGGGATTCCCAAGGAAAGTCCTCCTCACCATCTCTGTCAGGGAAGGGATTGGTGCCTGCAGTTCTCCAGGAGGGCTTGGGGAGGGAGATTTTGGAAGGCCTCCCTTGAGGACCTAGGATGACTCACTGGAAGGGTTTCGTGGTCTAAGGGATGGAGGGAGCAGAGTTTCCTCAATAACTGTGCTGTAAACGCTTTTCGCCAGAAGCTTTGCTTTCAATGCTCTTTCACTGATCTTGGGTGATTAAAGAAGCCAAAGCAAACCTCAGGCTGATTCTGGGATGAAAGACCACCAGGTGATCCCCAGGATGTGGAGACTGGGAAGTAGAATGAATAAAGGAGGGGCCAACCGTTTCTGTTTTGCTGACTAGAAAGCTGCCTCTCTGTGTCATGAATTCGAAAGTTTTTTATTTTTTATTCTCTTACATACCATTTTAAGTGTACATTCACATAATTGTTATTCTTCTTTACATTGGTCATTCTTATACATTTGTTATTCCATTTAATAGGTTATAATGTACAGTTTGGGTTGCTTCATTTACCATCCCTTCCACCTGTTGTAACACCACCTTATTTTCCCTTTCTTTTCTCCCTCCCTCCCTTCTCTACTTTCTTTCTTCCTCCTTTCCTTCCCCTTCCTTCTTCCCTTACCCCTCCCCTATTCCTCCTCTTCCCCTTCCCCTTCCCCTTCCTACCCTCTCTCCTTCTCTTTCTCTCCCTTCCCCCCTCTTGTTCTCCTCTTTCCTTTTATTTTTCTGTTATTATTGGTGTCTCTTTCAAATCTTAGTTAAGGTTTTCTTGGGATGGTATTTCCGCAAACCCAAATATAATTTGGTATCATTTCTTACTCCCTTACCTTCACTAATCTATCCTAACTATGTTTCCCCTCCCCACTTTATATCTCGCTCTTGAATATATACTTGTATATTTAATATTTTCTTTTCTGTCCCCCCCCCTTTTCATTTAATAGTGCATTGTCTGGGTTCTTTATCTTCTTACTTTCTTTTCTGTGTCATGAATTAAGAGGCTCTTTTTCTTTTTAACTTTCCTCCACAATTCAAACTAAGCTTGTGTCCTGATAGCTCCTCACTGGCATCTACATTTCACTTGCCTTTGTCTCTCTGTTTTCTTGGATGCTCCTATTGTTAGCATTTGGAATGAGCTTGTGCGTATGTGACACTCTTCAAAGTGTGGTACGCAAGCTATCAATTATGAGGAATTTACATTTTGAAAGGGAACAAACCTGATCAGGTTCCCTTGGAGGGTTTTCAGTCTCCCTGTCTTGCTCAGCTGAGCATCGTGCCAGCCTCAAGAATCGGAGAGCCCAGAGCCTGGGATGACCACTTCATTGCTCTGAAGGGCATCAGGAGAAGCCTCACAAGGGCCCAGTGGACAGTTCAGCTGCCCTGGAAGTTTTAGGATGGGGCCTGGCCACTAAAGCAAATAGTCCCTTGGCAGTGGATCAGTTAAGATTTATGATATGCCAGTTTTAAATGCTCACGTGTACCAGCCATTGCATGCCTCTTTGAAAATATTGCCAAATATTGACTGGTGGATTTAGCTGCTATTTATTTTGCATCATTCTGAAACTAGCCACTCCGACAAAGTTTGTGTGACATCTCGTTAATTCAGTTTAAGAAGCTGGGAAATGTCTGGTATTTAAATTAGCTTTTTGCTAATTTAACCAGGTATTCCAAGCTTCTTACTTCACGGAATGTATTTTAGCTACGTGAATGTAGATTTATAAATTTGTTCTGAGGCAACCTTGATTATGACGTTAGACAATGACAGTATGTTAATAGAATGGGCATTTCTGATCACATATTGATTATGGATTCCCTTGCTGTCTTTGATTCTTTTTTCTATGTTCAATAGTAGTGTTGGGATTGTCTTATAAAAATCAATAATATGAAGAATTACCGTACTCGGTTGAGAGACGGAGAAAGATTTTCAGCCATAAATGAGCTAAATACATGCAAATCACGTTGTGGCCAGTTTTGTAAAAATGGGGAGCTTTGAGAAACCTGGCTTTGGTATGACTTCAAAAGCCTCAGTGTTTAGCCAAGCCCTAAAATCCAGATTTCAGTGTATCATTTAACTGTGTCATTCCTGAATATCTTTTGACAAGCAAGGCAATATTGCTACCCAGTGGCGGCTTTGGCATATAACAACACAACCAGCCAAATCACAAGGGGAGAGGTTTCCATGGTAAAGGAGATGTCAGTCACCGCTGAATCGTTCTTCGTGTTTCTCAAAACCAGGGGCCGTATCCAGTGTTACCTTACAGATCTTGTGGTCTCTGTCCCTTCCTCTTCTCCGGCATGCTCCCTGCTCTCTCCCTCAATACTCCCCCCAGCAGTCTGCTCAGCTGGGGTTATGCAGACTCTTTGAATGAGATGTGGGGCACCTCCATGGATCAGTTGCTTTGGATAACATCACCCTGTCTCCATTTGCCTCCTTTTGGGCAAGGTTGTTGAAATTAGCTGTGGGGCTTTCTGGGTCCCTTTTAGTCAGTATTCAAAGATTGATATGGGGCAGAAATGGCTTTGGTTGATGTGGTGTGTAGCTTTGGGTGCACTCCTCTTGGTTCTTCTTGATCTCTCTATTGGCTTGGGTACCATCAACCATGGTATTGTCTGTGGTGGAGCAGAGATTTGGGGACTCAAGACACAGTTTGCCATGGCTCTGCTTCTTTCCCAGTGGGCAGTGCTGGACAATGGTTGTAGGGGAAAGGTTGAGGCATGCTAGAGGCACCTGTTCTCTTCTTCCTCCTGTTGAACAGCAACATGGCACCCTTGGGAGAAGCCATCCAACAGTTCAATATGGCATTGAATATACTGACTGCATCCATCTTGGGAGGAACTGCTAGCAGTTCCCACTTCTAGGAAGTCAGCAGGCTGCTGAGACTTTGCTTCTCAGGGGCTCTGCTCATTTGTTGGATCAGCCTCTCTGTGGCCACCTGCCAACATTATGCTTGGAGAATCAGCCATTCAGAAATGAGCCTTGGCCCAAAATGGCCCATGTTTTTACTTGTGAGTATGCACTAGGACAGGTCAGCTGAGTAGATGGTAGGACCGTGCAGACTTTGAAAAAAAATACAGAAGTTCTTTGGCATTTGTATTGGTGGAGTACCCGCCCCCCCACTCTTCCTAAGACATTTTGAGGGTCCTGCATGATTTTGAAAAGAAAAGAACACCACAAGAACTTGTCCCTGTTACAAGTTTCAACTTAACCCTTGAAGGGAAGAGGTAGAATTAAAGGCTTACAAAGAGAGGTATAATCAGTGGTGGGATTCAGCCGGTTCGCACCTATTTGGGAGAAGCGGTTGTTAACTTTCTAAGCAATCCAGAGAACCGATTGTTGGAAGAAATCTCCGTTTGTTTCTTTCCACTTTACAGGGCTAATCCTGTATGGAAGGCAGGAAGAAAACATTATGGTGTTGTTTCTAGACTAATCTTTATTGTCCTGCTTACAGAAACCGCCTCTCCAGTTAACCCTTATTACATTGTAACAGCTAAGGTGAAGCGCCTATCAACCTGAGTGATGTTGAGTTGGCCACGACCATGTGGTCACATGACCACCGAGTGCCGCCTACCCAGCTGGTCATTAGGGCAGAGAACCGGTTGTTAAATCATTTGAATCCCATCACTGGGTAGAATGTACAGGATACAGAGTAAGGTGGAGTATGGTGAGGAGCAGTGGTTGGAAGAATTGCTTTCTGTGTGAAGAGGAGAAGGCCTGAACTTCAAGGGGAGACCCAAGATTCACAGAGGCACAGCTCCACCTGTTCAAGAGAAAGAAGGAGAATTTTGATTCCCAAAATCCGAGAAATCAAAAGACCAACAAGGTCATGGACAACTGAGAAGAGCGTTGGAACATCACCACCACCACCACCAACAACACTGAGTTGGAAGCTGGTGGGGGAGGAGAACAAACAGCCCCTTTCTTTCCTGAAACTTAGGTGAAGCTTTCTATACATTGTAGGAGGGAATTGCTGAGAATAAAATTGGCCCCAGTGGAGAGTTACTTAGCAACTGATGGAAGCTAAAAGGAAAGGAAGAACTTGGAGATATAAAGAGAGCTGTGGCAATTGACTGGGTGGAAAATAAAACTGGATATTTAGGAAAAGTAGAATCTTTAAAGTACCAGAAGAGCAACTTAGGAGGAGGGATTTTTTTTTCTTTTTGTGACACTGTCAATAATAATGCTTATTTTGTAAATAAACCTGTTCTGAGGAATACAACAGGATGGTTTTATTAGTTTGGCTTTGTTTTGGCTTTAATCAGATATGAGATGTATTCAAAAGTATGACACACTTTTAAATTTATTGAGTGGATTTCTTGTAGTAGGAATTCTTCTGAGTTAGCAATAGCAATAACATTTAGACTTATATACCACTTTATAGTGCTTTTACAGCACCATCTAAGCAGCTTACAGCCTATTGCCCACAACAATCTGGGCCCTCATTTTGCCCACCTTGGAAGGATGGAAGGCTGAGTCAACCTTGAGAAGGTCAGGATTGAACTCCTGGCACTCAACAGAGACATCTTGCATTTTAACCAATGCACCACCATGGCTCTATCTTTTATGATCTTTAGAACATCGTCAAAGAGATGTAGAGATGGTCTTTAGATCAGGAGTCTCCAACCTTGGCAACTTTAAGCCTGGTGGACTTCAACTCCCAGAATTCCCCAGCCAGCAAAGCTTAAAGTTGCCAAGGTTGGAGGCTCCTGCTTTAGATAGTCCCTGGACCTCTAGGTTGTGCCCAACTGAATGGTGGCATAGTTTCCCCCTATCTTTAGAGCAATGCACCCAAGCCCTAAGGGTGACTTGAATATGTGGTTGAAGGAACAAGGACAAAGAAAAGCCTCAGGGCTCCTTCCCCCAAATCCTGCAGTCAGCTGGCCCTGTACAGCATGTCCCACTTCAATGCCACCCCTGCACCAAAGCATCTCTTTGAAAGGATATTTGGAAAAAAATATTAGTCTAGATCCCTGGCCCTCAAAGTCCCTCAGCCCTGTAGCTGCAAGGTCCCTGGGAACCAGAGGCTGGAAATGGTGGTCCTTGGGATGCTGTATCTGCATTTCAAAACAGCAGATCACCACTAGATGGTATCCCAGTGATGCAAAAAATTCCTGCTTCTTTGCCACCATCTAGTGATAATTCACATTGAAATTTTTCATTGGTAAAGTATAATTAGAAAACAGGATGAAGTAAAACCAGAATTATAACATTGCTAATATGATTTTTTTTTTAAAAAAAAAACTCCATCGTATAGTCTATCTATAGAAGCAAACATCATTACTGAGATTGTTGATATTGTGGCTACTAATTTCTGATTCCATTCTTCAAAATTATCCTTCAGCAATTTCATTGTTATAATGTTTTGCATTTTATAGGCTTGCATTTATTCTTCTACCTAAAATTTACAGCCCCCTGTAGTGTCCAGTTTTTAAATCATGAAATTACTTATTTCTGTTTTGTGTTACAAACAGAAAACTGAACTATTTCCCAGGAATTGTTCTCAACTTCTCCAAATTCCAAAATCATATTGAAATAATTTCAATATTCTAAATGGATCTGGACCTTTATTCGGTTTATAACTTTCTAAACTCAAAATCTTAGCTCTTTGTTGTTTTTCAGGTTCTCTCAATTTTTAAATGTATAATTAATTTTTCCTTTGTTCAGGGTTAAAGTTAAACTCATCCAATGAAGACTTTTCAAACTTGTAATTTTAAAGGTTACTAAGCTTAGAAGTTGTAAATGAGCAATTTCCAGAAGTGATTAGAAAGTGATGTTTATGATTTTTTAGAAGTTTCCACTGCAATTGTAAAATGGCTAATCCCATCATCTCTTGAGTGCTGGAACCAGAGGTGGTATTCAGCAGGTTCTGACCAGTTCTGGAGAATCAGTAGTGGAAATTTTGAGTAGTTCGGAGAACCGGCAAATACCACCTCAGGCTGGCCCCGCCCCCATCTATTCTCTGCCTCCTGAGTCCCAGCTGATCAGGAGGAAATGGGGATTTTGTAGTAACCTTCCCCTGGAGTGGGGAGGGAATGGAGATTTTGCAGTAACCTTCCCCTGCCACGCCCACCAAGCCATGCCCACAGATCCAGTAATAATTTTTTTTTAATCCCACCACTGGCTAGAATTCATGTAAAACTGTTATCCTGCATCTTCTCATGAGGAGCAGCCATCCAGAGGTCATATAGGTGATCTCCCCCCATCTCCTTATCCAGAAAGGTTCCAAGGAACTGGTCTACTTGGTGTTTGTCACAGTCATTGGCTCCACTTTGGCAGGGCCATCTTCAATTCACCATACCACCCCCAGAATTAAATGTGTTTTAAATAGCAAGTTATAAAACTGATAATTCTGAGTCCTGTTTCTTCTTCCTTTCCTGGACAATCACTTAGTATTACATTTTATCCAATTTGATTTTGAATTCCTGTTTCTGAAATATAATTTTGGAAGCAAGGATGTGATGTTCTACTTATTTAATGTTTGGGATCTTGGATTTGATTTCTCAGATTGTTCTCAGCACTTTGTTTCTGGTTTCACCTGCACCAACCTCTATTCTGCCACCTTTTTCCTGCAATAATGAATATTCTTCCTTGGAATTAAGGATATGTGAGATTTTTATTAGTCTCCACACTAAACTGTACATTGTCTATTGAGCTAGTGAGAAGACAACTCCATGTTTAAGGGGTTGTTGTTTTCTGGATGAGTGTTGCACCAGTTTCTTTTAAAGATGGCAAAAATGGAATTGCTGTTTATAATTGTAATATCAGATCTAGTCCATGAAGAATTAGGAAAATTATTTTATTCCACCAAGCACAGTGCCTTTTGGATGGACAATCCCGTGTGCTTTTCTTGGCAATGTAATCTCTTCCGCCTCCCCCTTCTCTTATTTCCTAAAGTTCTGCTGCTTTTCTCACCCCAAACCACAAGATGGCAATCCACTGGATTCAGCTGGATGAGAAACGCAATATGCAAAAGGTCCTCCCATTCTAGAATATTTTTTCAGAAAGTTAATGATTTGGCAGGGCAGAAAATAGAATGAGTGCCAGAGTGATGCATTTTTAGTTCAGGGAGTAGCAACAATGGTACAATGAAGAAACTAAAAATCATTGGGATTTTAGAATTCAAATAAACAAGCATCTGACTCACAGACTTAACAATTGTTGATAAGCAAGACAAAAAAAGTCTGAATAGTGGATGTGGCAATACCTGGGGGCAGCAGAAGAGAAGAGAAAGAACTGGGGAAAAAATCACAAAATGCAAAAGCCTGCAAATATAAGTAGAACAATTGTGGTAAAAGGAAGCAAAGATAATACCAGTAGCAATGGGTACCTTGGGTGCCTTCCTGAAACATTTGGGAAAAACCTGAACATGGGGGTGAAATCCAGCAGGTTCTGACAGTTTCTAGAGAAGCAGAAGTGGAAAATTTGAATAGCCTGGAGAACTGGCAAATCCCACCTCTGCCAGGCCCCAGAGTGGGGAAGGAATGGGGATTTTGCAATATCCTTCCCCTGCCACGCCCACCAATCCACACCATGCAAACAAAGCCACGCCCACAGAACCAGTAGTAAAAAAAATGAATTTCACCACTGCCTGAAGACCATCGTCATCGACAAAATCCCCATTGGTCAACTGCAAAAGGCAATTTCGCTTGAAACAGTTTTAGGATGGAACTAGCAGAAGGCATCCACTGGCAGTCAGAAGGCATGATGGAAATTTTTTAATTTCACAACATAGACCCAGATTTAACCATAGCTTCAATTGGGAATATGTGACAATCCTAGACCAGACCAAATCCAAAAATGCCCGGGAATTCCTGGAAGTCTGGCACTCTGACAAATTGACCATCAATAGCCATATAGACATTAACAACATCTATAGACCATGCAAGAGAGACAATCAACCAACCTAAAAGAGAAGAAGACTCCAGCACTTCTCTACCAGTAATCAGCCCTCAGTTCAGTATGGCTCAGTGATGATAAACTTTTTCAGCACCGAGTGCCAAGAAGGGAGCCCACCCACATGCTCATCTGGGATGCGACTTGGAAGAGGAGCAGCTGAGGGGGCATGCGCACATCGGAAAATGCACTTCCGGTTTCTGGCAGGCGCATGTGCACCCGCCAGCTAGACTTCCAGTTACTGGCACAAATGTGCATGTGACTATCAGCTGGCCGGCATGCATGCTCACACTGGAAAATGGAAGACCAGCTCTTCCAGTTTCCGGCACTGCCGCACACATGAAAGCCAGTTGATTGTCACACGTGCTTGTGTGCCAGAAACCTGGAAGAGGAATGCTTCACATGCCAGGAGACATAGCTATGCGTGCCAGTTCAGGCACACATGCCATAGCTATCACGGGCTAGATTAACTCCAACTTCAGATCAACAGTCAAGTAAGCAATACCCCAATCAAGAAAGTGGCAAAGACAATATTGGAAAAAAGAAAATACACCATCAGAGCTAGATATAATCAGAAAAGTGTTGGCCTGTGCAGAAGGCTCACTCTTGAACTTAAAAATAAAGGGGAATCAGAATATTTTGAAGTCTGGAATAGATTTTATGACTGGTATAAGACAAGGTGACAAGACTGGAACAAACTGTATATATTGTGATTGGACAGAAGGATTGATAATGTATTAAGTAGGCTAACTGTCAATAATTGTGACTAGCTGTATATAAGGTGAATGTATAGTCACTCCGACTTCGCGGTACTGCATTGTTTTAAATGTAAACATAATAAAAATATATTGGGGAAAAAAATAAAGTGACAAACAGCCATTAGTAAATAGCCCAACCAAAGAATCCCTAAGACCGCCCCCCACCCACACAGACAGGCAAGACACCAGAATATAAGCTGACAGCAAACAGCACTCCTTATTAACTCTGAGGATGTTACCTAGTTAGAGTAATGAAACATCTGCAAGAAAACAAGCAAGCTGAGAGAGCACTAAGGATCCCTCTTGGAAGCTTTAATATTATTAAACAGCCGCCTATCCCAGGTCCTTGGAGTGGATCAAAATGCCAAATCTATTCTAAACATCTGGCTGATTAAGCAGGGAAGCTTCTGTGGCTGGGGATTGGCTGGTGTTGAGTGCAGGTTGTGCACACAAAATACTGGAAATACCAGAATTCCAGGCCCTTGTTTTATTCCAGCCATTACATTCTAAATTGCTAGAATAAGAACAGAATAATAATGGAGTTGGAAGGGACCTCGGAGGTCTTCTAAACCAACCCCTGCTCAAGCAGGAGACCTTATACCAGGGGTGTCAAACTCACGTCATCATGGCAGCATCATATGACATATCGGGACTTTTTCCCCCTTCACTAAACCGGGTGCCAGCATGGCAGCGCATGACGCATGCAGCCCTGCCCTATACCATTTCAAATAAATGATTGTCCAATCTCTTTTTGAAAGCCTCCAATGATGGGGCACCCACAACGTCTGAAGGCAAGTTGTCCCATTGGTTGATTGCTCTCACCTTTAGGAAATTTCTCCTTCATTCTAGGTTGCTTCTCTCCTTAATTTCCATCCATTTTTTCTCGTCTTCCCTTTTGCTGCTTTGGAAAGTAGTTTGACCCCCTTGTCTTGGCAGAAGCCCCTCAAATATTGGAACACCGTTGTGTTCCCCCAGTCCTTCTTTTCACTAGACTAGAGATACCCAATTCCTGTAACCATTCTTTTTATGTTCCAACCCCTTAATCATTTTTGTTGCTCTTCTCTGCACTCTTTCCAGAGTCTCAAAATCTTTTTTGTACTGTATTGTGGTGATCAAACTGGATGCAGTATTCCAAGTGTGGCCATACTAAGGCTTTGTAAAGTGTAAAGTGGTACTAGAACTTCATGTGGATCTTGATTCTATCCCTGTATTAATGAACCCTAGGATTGCATTCATTTTTTGGGGGCTGCTGCTGCACACTGTTAGCTTATATTTAAGTGATTGTTCATTAGGACTCCAAGATCCCTCTCATGGATCCCTGTCATTAAGCCAGTTTTCTCCTGCTTGGTACCTATACAGTTGGTTTTTCTTGCCTGTGTAGAACCTTACTTTTATCTACATTGAATTTCAATTTTTTAGATAGTTGTGGGATCCTCTTGGGCATCATCCCCAAATGAACCAGATCATTAATGTGTCCTGCACCATTAACTCTGGGTCCTTATTGGTTAAAGGTGAGGTCTTCCCTCATTTGATTTCAGAATACATTTATGTTGTGGCTTTTCTGATGAATTTAGGATCTTGCTTTGTCTTGCATTGCAGACTTCATTTGTCTTTTGACTCAAAATGATGAGAAACCATTGTTGTCCATTTTCAAAAATGATGCTATAAAAATAGGAAGAAACCTCATTAGTGTTTTGAGGATTGGCAGATAATTTTTCTTCATTCTGTAAGCGTGTTTTAGAAAAGTTGCACCAATACTCTTCACTCAATGACTTATGACCCAAAGGAATCAGACATTAGGCCAAGGATGGTCAGCATTGATTGCCAAATTGATTAAAATGCAATAACAAGATCAATCCATTTAGGAGCGCTGATTTACAACCTCTACCAGCTGAGATCAGCTCATTCTGCCGAAACATTGCAAGGAGATGCCTTCAGTCCATCAATTCCTTAAGGAAGATGTGAATTTGAGATGCACATCTCCTTTTATAAACAAGGCCAGGCTTGTCTGATGCACTTGAGGTCCCTTTCTTTCCCTCTGACCAGCATGAAGGGGATGTCTTGAAGAGATGCCACCTTTGAGTATGTGTGTGTGTGTGTGTGTGTGTGTGTGTGCACGCGCACACACACACACATATACAATCAATCACATTCTTCAGCACTCAGTCTGCAGGGTCTTTAACAGTATGATTTGAAGTTTACTGATAACACTAATTGTTACTGATGCTTGATGTATAGATTCATTTTCTACTCTTCTATCAGCTAGCACAATAAATTGTACATAATAGCATTTCCAACCCCAGTGCAATACATTATTATACAATTGTATCACAGCGGCCAGTTGTTTCACCGGATTTGGCATTGGTTACTAGTCGGGCCCCACCCAGGGGCCTAGGACGTTGTAACGTATTTTCGTAATATGCGTGCAGATCCAAACAGTGCGGCTTTTTGCATTTGACTGATGGTGATTTTGTCAATTTTTTAACTGTTTTAAATGTAATTCCAGTGCTTTTGGAATAGCACCCAGTGTGCCAATTACCACTGGAATTACCACTGCTAGTTTGTGCCATAGTTGTTGAATTTCAATTTTTAAGTCCTGGTATTTTGCGATTTTTTCATGTTCCTTCTCAGCGACCCTGCTATCACCTGGTATTGCGATGTCTATGATTGTGACCTTATTTTTCTCAACCAGTTTGATGTCTGGTGTATTATGCGCCAGTATTTTGTCTGTTTGTATGCGAAAATCCCACAAGATCTTGACCATCTGATTTTCGGTGACTTTTTCAGGCTGATGTTCCCACCAGTTTGTTGCTGTTTTAATATTATAATTTTTGCACAAATTCCAATGGATCATTTGTGCTACTGAATTGTGCTGCAATTTATAATCAGTCTGTGTGATTTTTTTACAGCAGTTATGTGATCAACAGTTTCATCAGCTTCTTTGCAAAGTCTGCATTTGGCATCACCAGAGGATTTTTCGATTTTGGCCTTAATGGCATTTGTGCGGATAGCTTCTTCTTGCACAGCCAGGATTAGTGACTCTGTTTCTTTCTTTAATGTACTGTTGTTAACCATAACCAAGTTTGTTCACTGTCCACTTTATCTTTTATTTTTTCCAGAAATTGGCCATGCAGTGCTTTGTTCTGCCAACTCTCCATTCTTGATTTTATCACATGTTTTCTGTATTCTTGTTTCGTCTGTTGGGCCTTCAGTAGTTTTTTGTTCTTTTACTTCAATTAATAGATGTTCTTGACTTTCTTTTAAATAATCAGCCAGTGCATGTTTTTCTTCTTCAACTGTTTGCTTCATTTGTAATAACCCTCTGCCACCTGATTTTCGGGGCAGGTACAGTCTATCAGTATCACCACGTGGATGTAAACTGTAGTGCATTGTCATTAGTTTCCTGGTTTTTCGGTCCAAAATGTCCAAATCAGCTTGTGTCCAGTTAACTATACCAGCTGTGTATCTTATAACTGGTATTGCCCAGATATTTATGGCCTTGATTGTATTTCCACCATTCAATTTAGATTTCAAAATTTTCCTAACTCTGTTGGTGTACTCTCGCCTGACAATAGTTTTTACTTCTCCATGCTTGATGTTATCCAACTGCAGAATGCCTAAGTATTTGTAGGCTTCATTTTTGTTGCATTTAATTAGTTGGCCATTGGGCATTTCAATTCCCTCAGATGCAGTGATTTTGCCCTTTTTTATGGATACAGTGGCACATTTTTCCATGCCAAACTGCATTGAAATATCAGTGCTGAATACTCGGACTGCATTTGTCAATGATTGGATTTCTATTTCTGACTTTCCATAGAGTTTCAAATCATCCAAATATAGTAAATGCGAAATTTTTTCAGCTTCTTTGGCTGTTTGGTAGCCTAATTTCATTTTTTTTAAGATTACTGATAGTGGGATCATTGCGATGATGAAGAGAAGAGGTGAAAGTGAATTACCCTGGAAAATTCCTCGCTTGATATTAACCATTCCGTAGATCTCATTCCCTACTGCCAACTCAGTTCTTTTACTTTTTACTTTACTTTTGCCTTTATTTGTATGCCGCCCTTTTCCCTAAGGGGACTCAGGGCGGCTCACAATTCAAAAGGGAGGGGGAAACAACAAACAATAAACAATACAGCATATTAAAAGAGAAAAAACGCAACAATCACACCATTCGAGTGGGGCTATAATCTTAACCCCAGGCCAGCCGGGACAGCCAGATCTTTACAGCAGCGCGGAAGGATTGGAGGGTGGTGAGGGTCTGAATCTCCACGGGAAGTTCGTTCCAAAGGGATGGAGCAGCCACCGAGAAGGCCCTCCTCCGGGTAGTTGCCAGTTTGCACTGGCTAGAAGATGGGATTCGGGGGAGGCCTAATCGATGCGATCGAATCGGTCTGGTGGAGGTAATTGGCAGTTCTTCATTTTTTCATCGCCTTTTCAGTAAAGGATGTAATATTTTTGCTAATGCCAGTTGTTTCTAAGCATTTTATGATCCAACTATGTGGTAGTGAGTCAAATGCCTTTTTGTAATCAATCCAGACCATATTCAAGTTTGTTTTTCTGTTCTTAAAATTTTCTAATATCATTTTATCAATTAGAAGCTGATCTTTTGTGCCCCTGCTCCTTCTTTTGTTGCCTTTTTGCTCTACTGGCAAGATGTTGTTTGTTTCCAAATAATCCATCATGTTATCTGCAATAATGCCTGTGAGTAATTTGAAGGTTGTTGGCAAGCATGTTATTGGTCTGTAGTTTTCAGGTGTTGTTCCTTTAGTTGCATCTTTCTGAATCAAGTATGTTTTTCCAGTTGTCAACCATTCATCAATTTGGCCCTTTTGTAAAATTTCATTCAGTTGCCTGGCCAATATTGCATGTAAACTGATCAGATATTTGAGCCAGAAACCATATAATTGGTCCTTTCCAGGTGATGTCCAATTCTTTACCTTTTTTACTCAATTTTTGACCATCTTAGTTGTTATTTCTAATACTTGCATTTGTTTGTTGCCAATGCTTTTCTCAAAGTCATGTATCCATTTTGCTTCCTTATTGTAGTCCTTTGCATTTTCCCACAATTCTTTCCAGAATTCAACTGTGGCCTGCTTTTCTGGTTTTTCACTTTTGGTGTCACCATTCACATTAAGACTTTGATAAAATGTCATTCGTCTGATCGAAAATGCTGATTTTGTTTATATTGGATGATTCGTGCCTCATATCTTTCAATTTTTCTAGCTGTTGCTGTTATCCGCTGTTTTACAATCTCTACAGCTTCATTGATGTTTCTTGTATCCAGTCTATATCTTCTGATTAGCCGATCTATGATTTTGTTGTTTTTAAGCCGTTGTTCATGCATGTTCTTTAAGTTACTAGCATCTGCATTAATTTTTTGACTTTTTGTTCTAATCGGATTTTCCACTTTGGCTTTGATGCTTTTTCTGTTGTGTGACTAGGTACTTTGATTTTAATGCCTAGTTCATTAGTGACTATTACAGCTGCGCTGTACATTAACTGGTTCGTTTCCAAGATGGATCCCGATTCAATTGTTGAAAACACTGCATTAACCATTTTCATGATAGGGGCCAAAATTTTCTTAGGCACAGTTTTTAGTGATGGTAAATGTTGCCTTTCCTCATTAAGCAGAAAATGCTCCATGATCTTATCCTTCAATTCTTTTTGTTTTTGAGTTAGTTCATCAGTTGGTTCAGTGATAACTGGTTCTAGTGGTGGTGATGTTATTTCCTCCCCGAGAGCTTCTTCTGGGAGTTCTACTATAATGTCTTTAGTTGTGTCTTGAATATCAGTTATTTCCGCTTGTGATATTGTTTTTTTGGTTTTGCAATTTGCCTGAATTTCCTGAAGTTCAATTTCACTAAACACTTTATTTCGTATAATAAATTACCTTTGATCTGCTAGTCATTGTTCACTAACATTTGAATCTGGATATTGTTGTTTCCATAATTCATACATTCGCTTTAAATAACCTCTTTTTTCTGGCTCTGAGTTGTAGTAACAGGCCATTATGGCACGGTTTTCATCTGCACTATATTTTTGTCATTTTGTTGGCTGGTCCACTTGTAGCCCACTTGTCGACGGATGTCCAGGGACCCCAACATCTGCCGCGGCCCTTGTTAACCCGCGCAATGACCGATGCGGTATAAAATTTTTATTTGTTTCTTTTACCATATTGTATGGGTTGGCGTTTTTTTTTTTTATGGGGCCAGTTGCCAACCTGACCCCAACCCTCCTCCTTTTTCATCCGGGCTTGGGACCAGCAACGGCGGAGTTGTTGTTGTTGTTGTTATTATTATTATTCTTATTATTATTTTATAATTATCATTATTATCAGTATTATTTTATTCATAGACATTTTGAATGCAGTGCATTGTCAGGGTATATCATTTACAGGAGAGAAGTAAGGAGAATACAAACACACATACACACATACACATATACTATTAACAAGAGTGGTAATGTAACAGTAGTTTTAGCTACATTTCTCTTTATATTGGCTTATTTATACTTCTGTTGATTTTTATTGGTGTATTTATAGTTATGAATCATCTTTATATTTAATTCATACACAGCAGTAATTTTTCTTTGTCTAATTTCTACCTCTTGTTTCTAACCACTCATAAAATCTATTCCATATCAAGTAATATTCTGGGTCTTCTTTTATTTTTAAAGTCAGTCTGTCCATCTAAGCAGAATCTAAGATTTTCTGAATTGCATCCTTATCTGATGGGGTGTTCTTGTTATTCCAATATTCTGCTAATACAACCATTGCTGCTGCCAATAGATGCAAAACTAGATATGTGGTCCCTTTGTCATAACCCTCCAGCATTATCCCCAACAGAAATATTTCTGGTTTCAGGTCTATACGTTGTTTAACCATCTTTTCCAACTCTGTGTGAATTTTCTTCCAATATTTTCTTGCTTTCATACCAGTCTACCACATATGATAGTAATTGCCTGGGGTCTGATTACATTTCCAGCATTTGGGAGACATATTACTAAACATTTTGGCCAATCCTGCCAATGGCAAATGCCACCTGTAAAATATTTTATAAAGATTTTCCTTATATGCAGTGGCCATTGTCAATTTATAGTTCCTATTGGTGCAATACTTGCTTTGGGATTGTATACATAGCAAATGAATAAACGAGTCCTCTAGTAAGAGAGCTGGGAGTGCAATAATTTAGTTTAAGGTGCCCTGCCATTAATTTTAATTCCCTTTGACACAACCAATTTACTTTTAAATGGAATTCTGCACTTCATCATTCTGGATTTTGTCCCCCCATCAAAGAATCCTGACTAAATATCTTCAGTCTTGGGGAAGGGAAGTACGTTGGCGACCTGTGAACTAGAGGGGGGTATCTTACCAGTCTTAAATGGGACTAACTGGCCCATGCTGGAGTTGCTTTTTCTGTGATGGACACATTGTCATCTAGTTGCCATTTCATCTTGCTTGTCTGTTGTGGTCCACCAGCAGCCTGCGGAGCTGGCAGCAAGAGTTGGACAGTGGGGAAGTTGGGGAGGAACATGGGCCAGTCCTGAGGGCTGAGGAAAGCTCAGACGAGAGCTCTGCATCAGAGGCAGAGAGGGAGCTAGACAGCAGTGAGAAGAACGAGAAGAACAGCTGGAGCCTGTTCTCAGTATGTGCATGCACAGAGCTGCCAGAAGATGAGAACAACTCAGAAAGCAGGGTCGACTGAAGGGTAAAGCCATACCTTGGAGGTGATTGGTCCCTCCCATAGGAAATAAAACAGGAACTAATGGGGAGTGGGCTTTTGCAGAAAACAATTTGTTCATTGGTCTGGAAAGTTCTGTTGGTGAGAAACTCTGTGCCAAGTTTTGCTTTGCTTTGCTTTGTGTTGGGACACTAGTTTTCTGGCAGCGCCTAATGGGATAAAGTGCGTGTGGATAAACATTTCTTTGAAAGACTGTTTGATAAGCCTTGCTGACTGTGAATGAAAGCAATTCACAGTCGTGTAAATGAAAGAGGTTTTGTTTGCTATTTCTTTCTAAGGAAGCCTGAGTCAGAACATTATCAGGGTGCTGGATGATAATAATACCTAAATACATATTAACTCCAAATGAACATTCTCAGGAACAGAGGTTTTTTTCTCAGACTCCTGATCCATCCTGGAAAAAGGAAATTTTCAGTTGTGTACAATAATCAACTGACAAAGTCTTTCCAGGCACAGAGATGCTCTCAGGTGCTGGCTCTGCACCCACTGGCATCTACTGCCAGTCTTCCTGGCGAAGAGCAGCTTCTCTTGCCAGGAATTCACCTTGCCTGACCTGGTGCTCTTCTGGGCACCCAGCCTCCTGCCTTCCCACTCTGCTGAGGTCAGCCTGCTTGAGAGCACTTTCAAGAGCGCCATTACCCCATTACTGACACACAAAGTGGTTTAAGCAGTAAATAACAAGAGGTTGTAGCTTTGGAATTCGTGTAATAATATTCTTGGCTTCAGAGCTCATTCAGCACATGGCTTGGTGCCTCTGTCCTGTTCCTCAGGATCCAGTTCTTGATCGCCTGGTTCAGCCTGGCCTGTGAAACAACTCCAGAGCTATCCTCACTCTGTGTTCTCCTTCAATGAGATTGTAGGGAAGTGAGAATCTCCGGAGGGGATGTGGCTCCCTGCACGGACACAGAGTAAACATTTGGGCTGGGCTGGGCTCTAACAAGCTCTGATGTTTGCTGAGAGATCGGTCCACTGAAAGAAAAGCCTTCAGACATGGAGTTTTTGCTAGGCAGCAAATGTCAGGGACATTTCTCATCTGGAAAGACTCCTGAGTCAGCGTCCAGCTACCCATGCAAAGAGACTCCAGTCCTCCACCGGAAATGAGCACTTTCCCATATCCGTCTTTGCCATTTGGACCCTGGGCGGATCTCTTTTTAATCCACAGGACAGTGTGAACACCCTCTAAGTCTGCTCAGCTTATACATCTAGGTATCATATTTCCCCCAGTCTTGGGCAGTAGGCAGGAGACCTCGTATCTTCCAGGTCTTTTGGGACACAAATTTCCGACCCTGCCAGTTAGAAGCTTGCCAAGGTTTATTTCCATCTCCAGGTTGAAAAAGTGTTGCTGAGGCATCTTCTACAGAGACTTGGAGGTTGTTGCTCCTGAGTAGGTCGAATCTTGTCTTGTTGGAATTTTCAAGGGCTGTTTGCTAGATTCTGAACATTTGGGAAATAGCATTGACATTTGCAGAAGAGTTTTTCGGGTAAAATATTTTTGAGTGATTTTGGCCTATGTTATAAAACATTTCAGGTCATCAAGGTATTGCTTATATTCTTCTCCACAGTTCTGAGAAACTAAAAGGATGTACTTGCTTTTAAATGACATATTCCATTTTTAATATGAGACCACAAATGACTAATGATTTTTTTGTGAAGCTACTAAGCTGTCAGTGGGCACCAAGGAGCATCTTCCTCCTGCTCATTGTATGCATTCGCATTGAGCAGAGAAACAAATATGCACAGGTGCTTGACAGAGGTTTGCTTAACATTAAAGGAAGCACCTAGAGATTAGCTGGGAACCTGGGCTGAAGGTACCAAAGGAGGTAGGAGCCCTCTCCATTCAGCAGAAATCCTTCACCCAGAGGTTGTATTCAGCCAGTTCGGACTGGTTCACCCAAACTGGTAGTGGAAATCACAGGTGGGCTTGCCTACTCGCCCCAGCTCTATGCTGTCCTATCTAGGCACGTTTTCGAGCTGTATGTGTGATCAAAGTGCATGCATGGAAGGACGTGCACATGTGAGGACTGCGTGCGCACATTTGCAAACCGGTAGGGAAAGTAAGTGAATGCCAACCAAGGCTCCACCACGTTAAAATGTTCCAGTTGGATATGATTCTAGGCAGAATCAAAATTTTTAAGTGACCGGTTGCTAAAGCTTCACTAGTCTATTGGGTTTTAGAGGAGGATTCACCAAGAGCTTCGGATTTCTTAGTCCACCACCTTAGTCATCTTCCCTATTGAAGCCCACTTAGATGGGTTGGGACTGCAAGTTGGGAGTTTGAGGCACTACAGAGCCAGCTCATCTCTGAGGCTGATGACTAAGAAAGGAGACGGGTCCTTTCCCACAAGGGTGGTCATCAGAGATGGAGTCAAACATCTATGTTGCAGCCCCACATGCCTGGGTACTCACAACCCAAGGAAGGGAAACTAGAATAAGCTACAGTTCTCACTCTGGCTGGTATTAGGATGATTTTATTCTCTGTGCCTTTGCTTTTTTTTTCAGAGTAAATTTTCCTAGTACTTCTTGCTGCCATTTGTTAGTTCTTGCAGTAGTTTTCAGCTTTACTATAGGCAGGGAATATTAGCCACTCAGAGTCCTGCTGGATTGGTGTTATAAAAACTACAGCAAATGAGGAAACAAGCAAATAAATATTTCCTACTTTCAGCTGAATTTCCTAAATAAAACATTTTCTTGCTCTCAAAACTGATAACAAAATACTGGCAAAATAGATGGTTAATACACTTGGTTTCAACTAGCTTATGTTGCAGCTTGGCCAGTTTCTCATTTGTGCCTTCTCTAGTTGCTGGATTTTTTTTTCTTTTCTAATGCTAAAAGTTCAGTCCTATGGACTCAAAAACCTGCCATAAACCTCTTCAAAGCAAATATGCATCCAGTAAATAACAGATACCAAGAAAATGTGCTTTAATTAATCAGAGACTATTAACATTAATAACTTGACTCAATAATTACTTTAGGAATAGGCAACCTCACAATCCCTACTGTCTGAAAAGCCACACCAGGTGACCTTGAAGCATGACTGCAAGCCTGGTGTCTACTGAGATAAGTGGTGCACCTGATTTATACTTTATGATTCCATCAGTTGCATAGATCTGCCTGGGCTGTGTTTTGTATGCTCTTGTTGTTTGAAACTCACACCATCACAGCCGATGGGGAAGCAGCTACAATTGGTTTGGGTTTTTCTGTCTGCAGTTCCTTGCTTCTTTATCATACCCAGATACAATTGCTTTCACTGGATTAATTTACTGATTCTTTTGATGATAACAAAATCAGTATTGAGTGATACAGCTTTCTGTTCATCACTGACATACATATATAAAAGATGTGCTTGTCTCCTAGACCAGAACAGCTTGAAAGTTGGTGGCGCCTATTCACACTTGGGTTGATTGACCCAGAACTAAACAGGACTGGGCCTAAACAGTTATGGGATAAAACAACATTAGAAAGTTAAAAAGGAAGGAAAGAAGGAAGGAAGGAGGAAAGAAAGAAAGTCAGACAGACAGACAGAAAGAAAGAAGACAGCAGCAGCAGCAGCAATAATGGCCTATTTCTTGATTACTCACGTAAGAGCCCCCTCCATGAATGGGTGTCTGTAGCCAACAGCAGTTGAGAAGGTAACTGGAGTCTTTATGTGCAAAGAACACAACACAATGACTTTGCCAGCTCAAGTACGTGTATTGTCTGGCATGCAAATTATGAGCCAATCAGATCACTTAAGCAACTCAGAGATAGAGCCTGAAGGGGACCTCTCTGCATTGAAAAGAATAAACAGAAATTATTTTGTTTATAAGCTGATTTCAATATCTGGTCATTCCCTTTTCTGATAATCTGTTGATTCGGGTTGTGAATGCCATTGCTCATGGGAACAATTGCTTGACTATAAAAGCCTTAAGGAGAGAGCATTCCCTAAAATTCCAAGGACTCACAGAACTGAGCATAGCTAGTCTAGTGAAGAGAAGGACCAGGGGAGACAGGATAGCAGTCTTCCAATATTTGAGGGGCTGCCACAGAGAGGAGGGGGTCAACCTATTTTCCAAAGCACTTGAAGGGCAGACAAGGAATAATGGTTGAAAAATGACCAAGGAGAGATTCAACCTAGAAACAAGAAGGAACTTTCTGACAGTGAGAAAAATCAGCTAATGGAACAGAAGTTTACTTTGGAAGTTGTGGGAGCTTCATCACTGGAGGCTTTCAAGAAGAGACTGGACTGCTATCTATCAGAAACGGTGTAGGTCTCCTGCTTGAGCGGGGTGTTGGACTAGATGACCTATAAGGTCCCTTCCAACTCTGTTAATCTGTTATCTGTTAACATGACATAAAACAGCAAAGTTGAGGGACCAGGAGAAAGGTGATTGGGAGCATTCATTCCATGACCCAAGTTTTCTTTTGGATTTTACTGGCCATATTCAACCAAACCTCAGATTTTAAGGCTGATGCCACAGTTCAGACTTGAATTCATTTCATTTATATTTTTACAAAAAATATCCTGTATGGATTTTTTTTCCTCTGCCCCATCCCTCTCCCCTCTCCAGGCTCTGCCTTTGTGGTCTTAGTAAGCCAAAACCTATGAAGCTGGTTAGACTAATGTTGATTTTGTGAATCACAGACTGAGCAGATTGAAATCAAAACAAGGCCACTAACTGTCCCATGAAAGTATTTCAAAATGTAGGTCTTTTCTCTTTTGAATATGTGTAAGCAATTTCAAGTGAAAATAGTTAAGTGACCAGGAATTTAAATATAATACACAGGTGATAAGATTGATTTTTGATCTATTTCTTTTGATTGCTAGTTTTTAGAGCTGCATAAGGCAAGTTTAGTACTGTAAGTCTTTCTATTTAGCAATTTATTTACCATTAGAAATGCTTTTCCTGGAGAATCCCTATTGCAACACAACAACATATGTTTCCTGGACATCATGTGTTTTAGTTTTTGCCTCTTTTCCCAATAAACATGAATGTTCTGAAGTGCAAAATCAACAGAGTTGGCCATTTTCTCAAAAATTCTAGGGATCTCAAGTTCATATTTTTTTTTAAGAACAGCGAATACAAGTTTACAAAAAGTGATATCATGCAAGTTATTCCACAAAGATTAGAGTGGAAACTGCTCAACAAAGTTTGTTAACTACATAACTGATAAATCCACAATTGTATCATGTAACCTGTAGCGAATGAAGTGGTCCTTTGGGAACAGGTACCCTATGGTCAGAGTTGGCATTTATTTATTCAGTATATTTTTATCTTATCTTTTCATTATTTTTAGCATTTTGCAATCTCTGAGTAATGTAAAAATGTCCTGCAAAATTTAATCAGGAACTTGTTAACCATTTCTGAACAATAAAAGCTGGGTTAGAAATGAGAGGTGGTTCCTATAGGAGCTACCTCTGTAAATTTTCCAAATCTGGCTTTCCAATTGGACTTTTTTTTTATCATGTCAGCTTGCTTTAAGGAACTTCCTCTTCCTCTTAAGCATTCTGTGCCATGGCTGGTTCTGTATAGCCGAAAGGATCTAAGAGGAGAAATCTGGGCTTGTGATCCTCTGGGAGATCAATGCTCCACCTGATGCTCTTGTACAGGAGCCAGAGGCCCTCATAGCTATTGGCAGGGGATCTTTTGTTGTAGGTACCCTCCTTCATTGTCCTGCCTTAGATACCAGCTATTAAAATGTGGGCAGTGAGCCTTGGGAACAAAGAATTTGGACAGCTGTTGTGCATTGCTGAAATGCTACATGGAAGAGAATGGGGAAAACATTTGCATTTCATTCCTAGGGTGTTGAAATCCCCCATCTGTTTATTATTTGGACAGGATACTATTTATTGTGCTGTCTTGTACCACTTGGGTGTCACTATGTATGGACCAATAAGCACCGTAGCTGCTTTGGTCCATGTACACTCAAAGTGGAACATTCTTCAGATGGCAGTCTTCTTTTCCCAAGTCTTCCGTTGTTTGGATTTGATGGGTGGGTGTTGGCTCTCTGAAAACCTGAGCCATTTTTAGAGTTGGATGCACAGCTGATTCAGCACAGGGGATTGGGCATTTCTTCCGCTCCTGCTGAAGCAAATGAAATGCAGGTGATTACAGTCCCAGACAGTAGAAGTATGGAGTTAATTAAGTGCAAGAACTTCTAAGTAAACCAAGAGGAAGAGGAGGAAGATCAAAATAACCCTGACTTGATTCTGGTTGGCATAAAAGGAGACAGAGGGATGTCCTGGCAGAGTTTCAAGATTCTGTGATTATATCAGGGGTGAAATCCAGCAGGTTTTGACAGTTCTGGAGAACCGGTAGCGGAAATTCTGAGTAGTCCAGAGAACTGACAAATGTCACCTATGGCCAGCTGGCCCAAGAGTGGGGGGGGGGAATGGGGATTTTGCAGTATCCTTCCCCTGCCATGCCCACCAAGCCACGGCCACAGAACTGGTAGTAAAAAAAGTTGAATTTCACCACTGGATTATATCCTCTAACAATCAAGTAGAATTTCAGTAGCCCTTCTGTTTGCATCCTCTGTGACTTAGTCTACCTCAGAGGCCTGAGTTACAGTAGTTTGGAATTGGACGAAAGAACCTCATAAGCCTTGCCAGAAAGTGGAATTCTTTGGAAAGGGAATTAATGGAAAGGTAGTTTATTAACTCATTGCATTTATTCGAGTTTAGCACAATGACCGACACAAGCTCCGCGAGGCAGACCGTGTGCATAGATTTCTGCTGCTTTTGTTTCTAATGTTTGCACAATCTTCTTGCATCCTTAAAGGCTTTGGCCTGATTTTGCTTTTCTCTAAGGACTAGAGGAGAATTGTTTCAAAGGGCAGCAGTGACCCACTTCTTGTGGTGCCACTGTGGTTTCTTCCAGAGATTGTAAGGAAGGTTGTCCCCGAAGCTTTAGACAAATGACTGAAAATTATTCCTCCTGTGATGGGTGCATGCTTGAAAATTAAGTCATCTGATTGTTTGCTTCCAGCAACTGGACAATGTCTCCCTCCGTCTAACAAATTGGGCCTGATGATGATGATGTGACAGGTCCACAAATCTTCCTGTTCAAATCTTGTGAAAAAGCGTCAGTGAACTGAAAGTCCTGGACTTGACCGGCTGTCAGACAGATGTGAATCTGTTTCCTTGTGATTTCTTGCCATTAGTTCTAGTTCTGCTCTGTAGAACCAAGGATGACTCTCTTCAGTTGAGTCTCACATGGTGCAAGAATAATGCACTGGGAACAGTGTTTATATAGGGCAAACAGCACAGGATTTGTGCAAAAAATGGGGGAGACCATCAATCCCTGCCTCCCCCCAAGGACCCCTTTTCTTTCCTTCTGCTATGCATGATGCTCGCCGTTCCTCCTGGGCCAGAAGATTGCTGGAAGACAACAGGTAGCTTTTGCCACATCCCTGAAATATTGGTTAAAAAATGCTGAGGGATTCATTACATTCGGGCCATAAGATCTCAGCCCCTGCTGTACCAAGACACAAAAATGAATCTGCTCTGTTTTCAGCATCTGGTTTGTCTCTTGAATTAGCTGATGCCCCCAAGGTGGTGGGATCCATTTCACCAAAGGGAAGAGCCAGGTGAAGGAAGTCCAGGGGCAAGCTCCTCTTGGCCCTTTCCCACCGTGGTCTCTGAAGAGGACATCCATCTGGTCCTCCCTTGCACTTGGTGAGGAAAGGCTGAAGGGGCTCCAAAGCAAAGAGTGTGTGTGTGTGTGTGTGTGTGTGTGTGTGTGTGTGTGTGTAACTTTATTTCACTGTTACAAGCCAGGGGACCAAAGCAACATTGAGAGAAAGCTTCTTTTGATTTTCCTTTGCAGTGAAGTACCACTTGGGTATTTGATGTGACCGATAACCGCTCACCTTTGATTAACTTTGTCCTCCCAGAACCTGCCATGTTGTGCCGTCCCTTTTCTTGCTCTTTCTCTGGGCTGCAGCCTGCAGGACTATATAACCAAACAGCCCATGGGGGGGGGGGGTCCTTAATCCTAACCAATTGGGCTCCTCCAATGCATGAAACACCAATTGCATGAACAGTTTTTGAGATGGTCAAAGGTGTTTTGAGTCTCTGCAGTTGATGACATTATCCTGGCTGTGGGGTTCTTCTGTAAAATGACTTCTGCATGTTTTATTACAATTTTATCATCATCCCTTGCTTAGAGGGTGCTGATGTTAGAAAAGAAACTTAGGACTACTTGGAGTAAATTGAACCTTTTACAAAGAAAGACGAGAAAACTGCAAAAGTACTGTGTGTAATTCTGGGGCTTCCCGAAGGTCATTGGAAAACCTGAATGAAACCCAGGGGCTTCTGCAACCCAAGAGCTGACACACACGCACGCACACTGGTCTTTCACCCACATCTCTCAGCACCCAGGAAAAGGATAGGCAAGTACCTGCATTGCGCTGGGAAGGAGACTAAGAAATGGGTCATATCTCCTTCAGCTGATTGAAACAGAAATCTGGACATTTTATTTGATTGGGGGGGGCAATCTCTCTCTCTCTCTCTCTCTCTCTCTCTCTCTCACACACACACACACACACACACACACACACTTACACACACACACACACACACACACACACACATGGACCCCCATAGGAAACCACAATGCCTTTTGTCCCAGAGCTGGGATTCCAGCACAGCTACAGGGAAAGGTCCTTCCACTAGATCTGATGGGAAACCACCTTCTCCATTGGCCAAGGAGAAATGGTCCTGGAATAGTCTGTGCCTGCCTCCTATGCACACAGGGATGGAGCTGGGAGCCTGGGAAGGGATGGGTGCCATTGAAGGAGGAGTCCTTGGGGTGGGAGTGGGGGGTGGGGGTGGGGAAATGCCCCTGCAGCAGGCCTGC